>NC_136937.1:18413157-18505657 GCF_949987615.1 Pollachius pollachius | reverse complement strand
AAACTGAAATGTTCTAACTTTGCCTTTAAGGCTGAGGCCTCGTCCCGCACATCTTTCTTTTCATCCACCAAGGCGATTTTGGTTAGAGCTTTCAAAACATCCACATAGCAGGGTTCACAATATGCTCGGTCCAAGATGGGCGAATGACACAGCCATGAATGTGGAAGTTTGATACCTGCCCTCGTTGTAGTTGTATAATACAACTCAGAAAAAGACCTGTTTCCTTGCGTTGCGTCTCTAGGGAATGGTCCGCAGGGCTTGCATGAACCCATGGCTACAACATAGCTCCTCACGGGAGTGTCCGGGACCTCCTGAGCACCAAAGAGTCCCCTATCGGTCGACCGAACACTAGCAGCAGTAGCACCACTGGTCACGTTGCATTCCAAACCTTTGGGATGGCGGGAGGTCTAGGGCTGACCCGTTGACGGTTCTAGTTCAGTGGAGCTGGAGCAAGAGGGCACTGAGGTGGTGGCAGTAGGCTCCAAGTCGGACTCCTGTACATTGCTAACACTTGTGGTGCTAGTGCTAGAAGTGACCGCCGGAGGTGGTTTAAAAATCTGTCTAGTTTTGGCAATTTCGAATTGCGTGCATCCAGGTCTTTCTCCTCTTTACGTTTTTTAGCACCACTTTTTAGCTTGCTAAACATTGCAATGGTATGGCATAGCTTTAAACAATATGTTAGAGTTGGAGACACTCACTCTCAAGAAGACAACCCTAGCATTAACGTGCCAGCACGTAGCCTATGATCAGAAACATCACGTTGATTGGTCAAACAGATTTCCCAGCAGGCCCAATTCTTTTGTAAATGTTGAAAATAAAAGAAAATAAATGAAGTAGCCTAAGTGCGATTGTATATACTTTTTTATTCGTGGCCAAAATATCACTACTGTAACCAAATTACATACATTAAGGAAGAGGAAGAGAAAATATATGAGCCACCCTGACTGTGATGTTATGAGAGAAGAGAGTCTATATAAACGCGCGGGGGGGGCCCCGGAAGCCGCGGCCCAAGCCACGCCCCTGCCCAGGACCCAGTGCGGTGGCGTTACTCACTCAAACACTCGTGGGCTGACTCCCCGGTTGCCCGGGCCCAGGGCCGGTCCTGGTAGAAGGGGTGGCACTGCTGGCAGTCCGCCCCCACCGTGTGGTGCTGGCAGACGCAGGCCAGCACCCCGCTCTGGTCCTGGACACACTCGCTGGCGTGGCCGTTGCACTTACACCTGAAGACAGGGAGACAGGACGGCAGGTTGAGTGGAAGTGTGGGTGTGTTGTGTGTGTGTGTGTGTGTTTGTAAAAGGGTTTGTGTACAGATGAGTGTGTGTGCGTGTTAAGGGGTTGTGTGCAAGTGTTGATTTAAAAGAGAGGGAGAGAGAGAAAGAAAGAGAGGAAGGGACAGAGATAGAGGGATGCAAATTCAAAACTAAAAATATGTATTTTCACCTTGTAGGCACCTTTAAAAAGATACATAAGGTTCGTCCTGTGTGTGTGTGTACCCACGCAGACTGCACTACACACACACAGGCAAAAGGCCAGAGAGGAGAGCAGAAGGGAGTCGCTTCTTCTTTAACACGATAGGTTGTTGTCACTTCCTATTAGCTCTTCCCTGGTATGAGCATAAACATAGCCCAGGATGAGTTCAGCTTTCCATCCATTTCACTCAATGTGGGCAGCACGCATGTGGGTGGGTGTATGTTTGTGTTTGTGTGTGTGTATTGTGCGTGTGATCCTGTACAAGTTATTGGGAACAACAGTACACATGTGAATGTTTGAGTATGTGAGTATGTGTGTATGTGTCTGTTTTTGTGTGTGTGTGTGTTGTGTGTGTGATCCTGTACATCTTATTTGGGAACCACGGCACGCATGTGGATGTATGTGCATGCGTGTGTGTGTGTTTGTGTATGTGTCCAGTGTGTGTCCATATTGTTGTATATTAATTTGTTTGGGCAAATCAGGGCTTTCCTGTCTGAACATGTCATATACAATTCAGCCTCCAAAGAGCTCTCACACTACGAATATTAAGCAGCCCTGGACGTGGGGAAGGATCAGGGCAGCCAATCAGAACACAGGTCTTTGGTGCAGATGGGACTAGGTTGGGGTGGAGTTGGGGGTGGTGCTATGCAACCATATTTTTGTATTGGAATACTGAGACATCACGGTTGCAATTGATATGTTTCGCTTGCCAGTTGAGATGCAAGAAATTGTCAACTGGAAAACGAAGGACTATATTATATGCATATATCTACCTTCGTAAACAGACATTTCATTTCTGCTCATTCACTTCCACCTGTTCCCTCTACATTTGGAAACCGATATCCACTGGGACACACACACACACACACACAAACGCACACACACACACACGCACGCACGCACGCACGCACACACGCACGCACGCACACACACACACACACGCACACACACACACACACACACACACACATCCGCCCAGCAGTGGCTTTGTTCCGTGCACTATTTTCCCGGGCTGTGTGGAGTGGCTGTGATGGCGGAGAGGGACTTGTCACTACGAGGCAGGTTCTGTCAGAATTAGCCAGCTGTCCCTGATTCAGACACATGCTAGCCGCGGGGCTCAGAGGGAGTCGGTTATTTCTGTTGTCACCGCGGCAACAGGGGCGGTGGTGGTGGCGGCGACGGCGGCGGTGGCCTGGTAGAGAATGAACCCCAACCCTCAATCGATCTCTCCGAACACTCAACTACAGAGCAGGACCCAAACTCCCAGGACTCACTGTGGTCCTTCATGGATAGTTGTAACTTTATTTTTTTAGATGACAAACAGTGTTTTTTTTTCTATAGTTTGATGTGTTTTATGCCTTAATGGACGGAACGGTGAAGATACACAGGGAGGCAGGTTGAAATATAGAGGTACTTGGCAGGCGAGTTTCACTAGAAGGTGGGTTGCCTCTGTGTTAATAGTATTGAGCCAACAGCAGTATTTCTTTCCAAAACATTTCTTCGAGCAGTGGGGGTCAGTTGTCAGAATCACCGTGACAGCGGACACTGTACGACAACTAGCACTGCGGCGTGAATAAAGTGAGGCACATAAACCATTGGCACGAGAATAACATGTCCTGCATGTCGGCTCTCCCCCCCGCCTCACTGCCTCCCCCCCTCCCCCTCCCCTCCCTCCCTCTCTCCCTCCCTCCATGTGTTGTGACATGGGTTGGTCATTTGTCATGTGGCGGCGGCAGGTTCCATTAAGTGTTTATGACAGGTGTCCTATCATGGCCGTAGTCCGCTGGAGGGCTTCATCGCGACTGCTTAATCGTCCACTCCGACCTCACGCGCGCACACACGCCGGCCGCGCTGCCAAGGTACACGGCGGGTTCTTGGCAGCACGTCCCGTCTCATTACCGTGAGTGATAAAACCACATTAGGAGGGAGGGAAACGACTATTACCGTGCTCTATTTGGCTGTTCTGTTGCCCTGCCTGGGCTAATGGTCACTTGGCGGCTGACAATGTGTCCAATCAGTATTTAAATGTGCCGTCCCACAGTATAGTGTTAATTTGGTGTCCTAATTTGGCGTCTTTTTGTCGCTGTTCGTTGCGTTGTACATGGGCGCCCGAGGGACCATGCTGTAAGAAGTAAATTCTTTCAAGGAACTGTTAAAAAGTCAGGTATTACAGGCGCTTATTTGTTGGATATGTTTGTTGACTCAACAGACATGCTTTAGTCTTTGAATGTAAAAGAAATACCAACCTTCTCTTTTCGCATTCTTCATATGGCTTTCTTATAAATCTGGATACAATGTTTGCTTGATGCCGGATTGCAAGATTGAGCTGTATCGGACTCATTCCCTCCAGGCTGGGGGGAAGTAAGCTATTCTGGGATGGGAGAATCTGGGATGAGGTCCCCCCCCCACCCCCATCCCCCTTACCTGCCACCCACGGAGAAGTCTGAGATGGCGTAAAAGTAGGAGCGCAGAACCTTTGAGTCCTTGAAGAACTCATCTCCAAAGGTGTTGAGCCGGTCCAGAGAGATAAGCAGGTCTGTGGCTGTCACAAATTCCTGGACAGACAGAGAGAGAGAGAGAGAGAGAGAGAGAGAGAGAGAGAGAGAGAGAGAGAGAGAGAGAGAGAGAGAGAGATAGATGTGAAGAGTGAGGCAGGGAGGACAGGGGAAGAAAAAAACTGTAGTTGGACTTCATCCATTTGCAGTGGTGCTCACAACTCTCAGACGTACAAGGCAGCAAGTGGGGAAGATAAGGGCTGCAAGAGAAACTGGGAGGACGCCATGATGAAAAGGATTAGTTTTGGGGAGGAGAGAGGAAGGAGAATAGGAGGGAGGAAGGGAGCTTGCATGGGAGTTTGGCAAGCGAGAGAGAGAGAGCGCACGCGCGCACACGCGAGAGAGAGGTGCGAGGGGAAAGATTAAGGGTGCAAGCATGGAAACAAATGGATACCAAAAAAAACACCATGAAAATCCTGAAAAGAAACAAACACGATAAAGATGGACAAACAGTTAATGGGCTGAAACTGTGAAAATAAACATTGCTGCTATTCCCGGCGTAACTCAAAACCAACTGAATTGAGATATGCAGCAATGTACCGGCGTGACAAAATGAAAAATGGCCAGTGGGGAATCTTAAGAGCTGAAGCACCAATAAGGGGGAAGTGAACAAAAGTGCTAAAGTGGGGGCTGCGAGATAAAAACAGGGTCAGCGTGTACCAGAAGAGAGAAAAGGCACGAGGAACCGAACAGAAGGGGGGACTTCAAAACAAATAGCGTGATCAAAAAAAGAAAAATATCTCCCGTTTTCCTTTTGCTTTTTTTTTGCTTTTTACAAAGGGCTCTGTGGCAGAACTGAGGAAATAAAATGTTTGTAAACGCGGTCTGTAAATGTTTCTGAAGCCTTCCTCCTATGAGGCATGTTTGATGTGTGTGTGTGTGGGGACGGGGGGGAGTAGAAGACTGGCACGGATGGGGTTCAGACTAGGAACATGTGCAAAGAGTTCACACACTGTCTGTCTCGGAGGTGCACTGAGTGCGCGCAATGCAGAGTCCTGTGGGAATCAGATAGCACCTAAAGCTAGCAAAAGCCGGAATGTGATTTCTCTGCTCGTGTTGCATGTTGTGTGAGCGATATTGCGAAACGGTGCCTAAAGGAGTGCAGGACTTAATAATGCTCCACGAGATGGGAGGGATTGATGAATTGTTATGGTTTGAGAACAATAGTGATTAAAGTCAGGGGTTTTAATTAAAAAAATAAAAACGGAAGGAAAAAAAGGAAAGAAGTAAACAACAAATGAAAAATTAGATTTGCGGTTTTGGTTTTAGACTTCAAGGGCCTGTGTGTTTCTGTGATCTATCACAGCTTAAAAAGCCCTTGCACTGCAATTAAATGTTATAACCAATTCATCCTTTAATGGGCATGCCTCACTCGACGAAAGAGAAAGAGAGAGAGAGAGAGAGAGAGAGAGAGAAAAGAGAAAGAAAGAGAGACAGACAGAAAGAGAGAAAAGGGAGAGAGAGAGAGAGAGAAAGCGACATCCGGAGCCTTTTATTTTGTAAGGCAGAACTCATTACTACTTCTCAAAGGACGGTGTTGTAGCGAGCCCGCCGCAAACCTCTGTGTGTGTCTTCAGATCGCTGAGAAGAAGACACGCACGCACACGGGGAGAATGTCCGGGCGTCAAGAGGTCACGGACCCCTTCCGCGGGGACATCTGGTGCGGGTGAGGTCCACACGTGTTCCGCGTTGCTCTTCAAAAGCTCCCAGGATCCCGAGCGCGGCCCTCTGTGCCATCTGGAGGTCGGGGGCGGGGGGGGGGGGGATAAATAGTGGGACGTTGTGTCCGCTCTCTCACTCTCTCGGTAGACTGCCGCCCCGAAGGACACGGGAGTAGTGACTCAGGGAGAATGGCCGGGTTTACAGAAGTGGATAATTAACCAGGCTGCTAATCAGGCGTTCAGGGAGGACAGATACTTTATTTTCGCTAACGCAAATGAGATTCTCTAATAAGGGCTCCCTTATATGTTAAACGCTCACCTCTAGTCCTCTCTCCCCCCTCGTCCACTCATCCAATCACATGTGCTGTGCTTTCACTTTCAATTCCTTCTCAGTTGAAACAAAACTGGAAAGGCTTTTCCCCCCCGCTGCCGCAGTCAGACGTCCCCCAGTGCTCTCCTGCTGTCCCACCCCAGCGCTCCTCTGGGCTCCCCCGCCCACCCGCCACCCCCACCTCTGGCAGTCTGTTGGGCTTATAAAGCTGCCCATGCGGTCCCTAGAAGCGGCTGCAGTCAAACACGTTTTTTGTTTTTATTTGCCTGCATTGCTGCGGTTGTGCGAGCAGCACTTCCTTTTTCCTTGGGCTGTGGCCGATCAACATTGCCCTCCGCCTGACACGGGTGAGCCCCGCGGCTAATGGAGTTCAGGCGACACCAAACCAAACTACCCAGGGCCGGTGGCGGGCTGCCAGGCATGGGTGCAGCCTCATTCCTCATGTGGGCTGGGGTTTCTGCTGTACCTGCACCCCACCCTCCTTCTCCTCCCCTCCACCTCCCTCCCACCCTCCTTCTCCTCCATCCTACCCTACTCATCCTCCTCCTCCCACCCTCCTCCTCCCTCCCACCCTCCTCTTCCTTCTACTCCTTCTCCCTCCAACCCTCCTCCTCCTCCCTTTTCTCCCCTCAATCTCCCTCCTGCCCTCCTCCTGACACCCATTCTTTAAAGGGCCAATGTGTAGGAATTTCTCCCATCTAGTGGTGAAATTGTATTTTGAATTCAAACGAAGAGTGCTCTTCAGTGCCTCGCTTTTTCAAATGTGTGTTGCTTCCTGGTTGCAACTACGATAGGCGGGATGTGCCAAGAATCGATGAAAACATGTCATCCATTTCTACCTCATCGAGTTTTCTTTCGGGTGATGAGGTACGTTATTTCAAACAAACCTACAACTGCAGTGAACAATTAGTGTGAGCATGTATGAGTAATTACTCCAAGCAAAATAGTGAATAATGTTAGTTTTTTATTGGTAACATAACTGTGTCTAGTCTAGCCTATAGCATCAGCTAAGAACTTGACACACAACGAACACCAAAATAGCTACCCCGATGTTGACCCTCGTATTTTGAATTTGCCGATCACATTGCCTTTTTAATTCCTTCTCTCGCTTTTTTTTTGCGATGAGGATTCCCTCTCCTGTGGCGTGGCATAAGCAGTGTTGTGCCTGAACGCGTTCATTGAACGAAAGTTCATGAACTCGTTAATATTTTGGGCGAACGTGAACTGAACGTACTGTATTACTGCCTGATGAACGTTACTGTGAACTTGTTCATTCTGGTGTCTGTGAACGGCACGCTCACTCGGTTTACCTTCGTTCAATAGAGGGGGTATTTTTTTATCAACACGGCGGATGCGCACGCAGAACGCTGTGTTGTTTGACCGGTTGTCATGGTTATCTCCGTGTGGTTAATTTGCAGTTGCGGTGTTGTCAGCTTACTGTTACATTAAACTGTAACCAGAAAATGCGGTTATATCCTATATACCCTATAGTATCTGGTACAAATTTCAAATTATCAATATGTACACTTTATGTTGAAAGTATACACCGTCGCGATTCCCATTTAAACGAATGGCACAGTGATTATTCTTCAAAACGAGAGCTGTTGAATTGTGAAAAATGAATTAAACTGTAATCAGACAATGCGGTTATATCCTATATACCCTATAGTATCTGGGACGAATTTCAAATTATAAATATGTACACTTTATGTTGAAAGTATACACCGTCGCGATTCCCATTTAAACGAATGGCACAGTGATTATTCTTCAAAACGAGAGCTGTTAAATTGTGAAAAATGAATTAAACTGTAATCAGACATTGCGGTTATATGCTATGGACCCTAGAGTATCTGTGGTATGAAGGCTGAGACGAATTTCGAATTATAAATATGTACAATCCATAACGTTAGCTCTCTGGCTCTTAGCGCAGCGGACTAGAATACCTCCTAGGTTGTAGTCTTTTCGCTCGGTTCTCCGTCCCAACAGTAGGGCTAGAACCGAGCGAAAAGACTACAACCAAACGTGAACACCCCCCCTTTCTGTTTCCGGCCAACGAGCAATGAGTCTTCCAACAGAAATCAATGGGATTTACAAAATGCGCTAAATGTGCAATAAAACACGATAGAAACTGTATTTCGCTACGATACTATTTCATCCTAGACAAACCACAAAGGGGGCTTAATGTTCAAAATACCTGACAAAAATAATTGCTCACAGCAACATATTGAAAAAAAGAACTATGAACTAGTTTTTACTATGAACTAACATTTTTTGGAACTGTGATCTTAGTTCAAATTTTTGAATTATGAACGTTTAACTGAACTAGTTCATTTTCAAATTTGTGAACTGAACTTTGAACTAGTTCACGTAGAAAGTGAACTTTCCCAACACTGGGCATAAGTATGATCTTGCATTATGAACGAAAGTGCAGTGCAAGCATTCAATTTTGCCGGGGCAGTGACAAGCGCGTCTCGCTGAGCTCCTTCTACGTTTCAGTCACGCTGGCTCTGAGCGGAAATACGTTTAGCCATCTAGTACATCGTAGTGCTGTATGTCCCTCTCGGCCGTTTTTCATAGTCCGGAAGGAAACCCCCTTAGGATTGACCCATTCAGTGTAAATACAGATAATAAATTCTTTGCTCAGGACGATAAGTCTGATTATTGACAGATGTGATTTTGCACAAAAAGAGGACATATTTATGAATGAAGATTTTGATTTCAGCTAAAACATTTTACTAACCTTTACTAAGAAGAAAAAGAAGAAGAAAAAGGAGGAGGAGGAGGAGGAGGAGGAGGAAAGGTTAGGCAAATGATGCTGCAAGGTCGCAAATTATGATGAAATGATGAGGGGGTTGGGGGGGAGGGCTTATAAAACATAAAATCATACAAAAAAAAATTGGGAGGCAGATCTTATATTGGTGGTTTCATTTCATCATCAAGATGAAAATAAGCTGAGTGAGTGGTCTGCTCATTGACATTCTGGGCATGATCCTGGTCATAGTAACACACGTTGTTAAATGAGTCTCTGTTCTACCATGTTTTAATATAATCATCCATTACTTTCTGCTGTGGCTTTAGTTCTGCTGCACTCCTTTTATGTCTCTCTCTCTCTCTCTCTCTCTCTCTCTCTCTCTCTCTCTCTCTCGCTCTCTCTCTCTCTCTCTCTAGCCTGATCGTGTTCAATTGGAATGCATCTTTCATTCTTCCACTCAGCAATACCATTGAATGATAAAATATAACTGCATTTAGAGGCCAGACATTTCTTTCTCCCTCTTTCTGTTCAACCGTGTGGTTATTTCCAGGTGTCTAGTGGACTATGGCAGTTATCTGAGCATGTCTTTGTTTAGATTGCATTCACGTATATGTATGCTTGTTGATTCCTTTGATACATTCGCTTTGTCTTGGAAAAGACATTTCAATTATCTTACATTTCAGGTAATGCTTATAAATGGCTTGGAAAAAACTAATCTATTTGCATTTATTTGTCAAGAATGATTAAATACCTGTTCTGAATTGTGTTAATCAGTTTACAAAACATACTTTTTGTTGACGTGATACCCATTTGTAAGTAGACTAGCATCTAAAAGAGATTTAACAGCGATAGCAGCAAAGGACAAAAATACTAAAGTTGTTTGGGAGATGCATCATAAGTGCTTTTTGGCAACGTCCACACTTTAATACATGGAAATATAAAATTGGCTATTTTAAGTATCTATGATGTTAATGTCTTTCTTTGTCAGCTTTAATGAACCTCTCGAAGCTTAGTGGATCTGTCACTCAGGAAACACAGTGCACAAGGAAGAGTGAAAACCTCCAATCTGCAAGGATTTCTCTCTCTCAGGAAATCTGTCTCTTGTAATAGTTTTTCTATCACTCTCTTGGTGGCGTTGCTGAGAGGGCTGCTGCTGTTCTGAGGAACCAAACATTTCTGTTGACTTTCCTACAAAATGTTGTGATATGTTCATTTTAAAATGCAACACCCCAATGCACTGCAGTTTTTTTTTGTTGAGTTATATACTTAATAAAGAATTAAAATTAGATTAGTATTAAAACTTTCCTGTTAAATAATACATTAGATTACATTACCATTTTATTTAACTTAACACGTAGGGATGTTAATTGCTTAATAAGACATGTAATTAAGGGGTTGCAAATGATCCCAAATGAAAGGGGTGGAGGACATCACGGGAGAGTCAACTCACATGTGCATGAAATTACTTTGGAGAATCTCTGCGAGCATTACTCTACTTAATGCTGTTAAAATTAATTTAATTACAGCAGTTATGGTAGAGTTCAGCAATTACAAATATGTTCACTGAATATATTCAAACATTAGGAGTCTGTTGCTCTGAAACATTCATTACCAACTGCTTTGGAGCAAAATATTAAAGCTAATATAGGGAATGAACAGAAAAATAGATGGGGGCAAGACTTTGTAATTAAACCACTAAAGAAATTACCCCTGCATCTCTACTCCCTACCTACAAGTGTTGCATGTCATGCACCTATAACAGGCAAGATGGATGCCTCGAACCAATTGTGGAAGAAATCCCTGATTGGTCAGAAATGAGCAGGAAGCGGTCTTACATCTAAATAGTCTCAAATAGAGTAGAAACATATTCTCCCAGCCCACACTTCACTCACTAATAGCTGACGGATAGTGATGCCATTTAAATAAATGACACTCAATTAAAACGTGCTAAAACATCTTTAAAATCTTTAAAATAGTGTAATGGTGTACAGGACCACTATCTTCTAACTTGTCAGATGGAGGTGGCTGGGGACGGCGACTCATCCCTGATCCCTTAATAGTTGAAATACACTCTTTGGTCCTTTCTACAGGTTTGGAGAGGTGCCCTGTAAGCCGCGCTACAGGCAGTGTCCCCCAGATCCAGCCTGGATTGAAGAACCTTTCAACATCTCAAAACAAACAGTGTCGGCCTATTTTGCCTCACCATTAAAGCCTTTATTTTCATCCTCCTCTATCTGACTTTCCTCCTATGCTGCGGCGACCTGCCAGAAAAGACACACTCAAGCCCCAGACAGAGTCCCAAAGCCCTGCTGGGCCCCGGTTCAGAGATTGTTTCTCTTAAGTTTCCACCTCAAGGTGATGCTACATTCGTCTGGAAATGTCACAAGTCAATGGCAGCAACCTTTTTCTTTTGGGAAGAAAGTGCCAAGGATATTGTTGCTCTTTCACTGCCCTCCCCCCAATCCCCCCCCCCAGACACAACTTTGTTTTCTGATTCAATAAATTGTACACAAAAGATAATCTTTATTCATAGCCTCCCAGATCTGCCATCTCCAAAGGGCTTTTTTATTTTGTTGAGGGTCTTTTTTGGCAGCTTCTCATAAATTCTCAGAGGACCAACTGGACCTGCTGAATCGGGTTTGTCGAGTGGCATTTTTGTGAGTCGTTCCTCAAATATTGTCTGCCCACCGATATATCCAAGAGCACGTGCAGCCTGTGTGGACTAAAATACACCACGGGCTGCAATTGAATGTTGGTCGCAGGCAACATTTTCACATCACTTTGCAGTGGTATGTGCTCAGAAGCAGTTGTAATCTAGTATTTTTCATGTTTCTTATGTTCATTCATTTTTCAAGACAAAGACTTATTCATTCCTTTTTTTCTTTACATCTAACACATAGTATCCCTGAATCCAACATAATAAACGGTCATAACATCAAATAAATCTTGAGTGGAGCACAATTGAGAAACAACAACAGGTCGTTTTATTTGTCCTACTTTTATGACAAGGGATCATCTCTTACAACGCAATGTACTACTGTTGGACTTTTCTAAAACTACAGAAGGCGTTTTCTTCTTTAGTCTCTCATAATAAGCATAAATCAATACTTTTATTTTTAAATTAATACACTAGAAAATAATGAATGCCGTCGGTTGATCCCACAAAGTTTTCTGGGGTAAATAATGAACTGTACTTTAAGCATGCCCACTGTATGTCAACAAGAGTGTACATAGTGAGAGCCACATTCAATTGTGGGCCTTTCTTTGACATTAACCAAGAAGAAACACATTATATGCAGCATCTTAGCAGGCCAAAGCCCAGCAGGCTGGGACAACATCGGGTCCCGGGTCACCGTTTGTCTTCCTGAGTAAATACAAAGTAATGGCCTCATTTTATGATTAATATTTGGAGTGCCTAAGATCTATGTGCACACTTAAAAGGGAATCATTTTGTAAACGATGCATTGCTATTGTTGCCTATGGCATGGCCTCATACGTTTATTGCACATTAAAACCTCTCAGCGCATTATTAGCATTTTAGATAACTTAGATACTGCAAAAGCAAGCACATTTCTCCCCCTGATATATCACTGGCACTCATTATCATATTCCGTAGCTATTAGTTATGCTTGGGAGGGGAGGGTAAATTGTGGAAATCAAGGCAAACATTCTTTTAAATATCATTTGCTGCTCTCAAAGGAAGCCCTTTTATTTTTATTTGAAAGGTTAATTAATAGGCTGCCGTTATTTATTGTGCAGACCCAAGCACAGGCTTAATTAACTGCCATTCAGCCACTCTGACTTTGTGATGTGACTTGTGGTGGCACCACCACAACGTCTGGCACCCCCAGACGGCCTGGCAGCCCGCCAGGTCTGCGTTAGGCTGGCTGTCTAACTGGTCTAAATGAGCCTTGAACCCGCATACGCTATATGAAGTCAGTGCAGCCATTTTAACCAGATACCCATCTGCTGAAAAGACCCTAAGGCACCTATATGTAGCACGGCCTCGCTGTCGTCTTGGCAGATCTCTCTCTCTCTCTGTCTGCCTGCCTTGTCTTCTATCCATCTAGAACGTTTTTTTTCTCTTCCTTCATTCTATTTTCTCTGTGTTTCCTTCAAAATGAGTGTCTGGAGGTAGTGAAGGGGAATGAGAGTGGAGTAGCTCATTCCAAAGTTAATAACTTTTTTAATTTAATTGCTTAAGTTCATTGTGCCCCCAATATGTATTTTTCCCCTTTTACTCATTGTCATTCAACGCTGGGATTCCAATTTGCCACACGGCTTTTGAGAGCACGAGAGAGACAGAGTTTGAGTAAGAGAGTGGGGGGTGCGAGAGAGAGAGAGACGGAGAGCGGGAAGGAGAGAGAGAGGAAATGGCACAGTGACAGGAGAGAGACAAACTATTTTAATGGATGACTGAACAAATTCAATTTGAATTTCTACCACAGCTTTCATCTTCTTTACCGTGCATAAAGTATGGGTTTACAGAACTGAAGTGAGATGTTATTTCAGGGTATAAGTAGCACGGTCATCATGTTGAGAAAGTTCATCATTGGAGATAATTTGTTTAGTGAAAACTAAACAGTGACAACGCATTAGATATCAATAATTTGGATGTCCTTCTAGACATTGTTGTAGACGAGACTGAATAGTGAAGAAGTGGTAAATTTAGCACCACAAAGAGTTTGATTAATATTTACAACTGTCAAACCACCATGCAGAAGAAATTTGGAAGAAGAATACTAGTCTCTCAACTATTTGAATCATCCAAACGAACGGCCCCCTGATCAGCTGCTTATTGCCTTGGCCTCTCAGACACCATGAGGGGATACCTTTAAAAGAGTAGGGGATAAAACGGCTATTTGATGCAAAGTGGTCCCTCTTCACTTTTGAAATGCTAACTGAAAATCTGTAGAGGGATTAAAATGCTAATAAAACAGACAGGATACAATTGCTGTTTTTAAGCCTTATGAAATATTCATGCTTATGTATGAGCCCAGAGTTGCAGGCAGCACTGTTAGCACAGTGAAGTGTGAAAACTCAGCTGCATGCTAGGAGTTTACCTTTCTGCTACAGGTGACCTTTCCGACCGGAAGAATAAGACAAAAACTGAACAGATTGAGAAGTCATCGGGCTGTTTTCTGAGGCAGACTCCTTTCACTCTTTTGTTTCAGCCATTGTGGATTTCACTTAAAGTTATTTAAACATATGTTAAAATGACATCTGTGAGTTCATATTCAATATTCAAAATATAACATATGTAAATGGATTTAATAAGTGATTAATTTATTGTTTTCAGTATTTTATTCCCAATTTACTTGAGTTGAGTCTGGAGGTGGTTGGTACCTTAAAGGTATTTCACTGCTGGCTTTCGGTCACACCTAACCCTGGGGGTATGAATGCCTTTGCCCCGCCCACCTTAATGTGGTGTATAATAAACAGACATCTGGTGACTCCTCCGGCTAACATAGCAGCTTAGCATAGCAGATGCTAATGAGTCCTTCAGAGAACTTTGGTGGCCTACAATAGACGATACAAACTTCTACAAAAGTTAAACTTTAAGAGCCGCCAAGCTCCTGAAAGGTCAACTCATCACTTTGTTTTCGGACAGGGGATGTGGTCAAAGCAGGAAAGACACTCTCCTTCCCTTACTTAGTCATTCATACCCTCATTCCACTTGATTCAGAGGTGGAAATCTCATTTAGGCAGTTTCATTTAGCAGGACACATCACTCTGATGGGCAAAGTTGAAAACTATTGAGAGGAAGGAATAGGCCAACTTAGGTAGTGTGACGTACTAAGGTGCTCAACAGCAGGCTTAGCCTTTTTTAAGACTCGCAGACGTCGTTCCTCCATTGGCTTTTTTTTATTCATTATTATCTTCTGTCTTTCTCCATTCCTTTAACTCTCAAGAGCCAAATCTACAGCAAAATATAAATTTGAATTGTAATCTGTCAAGATGCACCTCTAGTCACAACTACACACCTAATTATCAAATAATTTCGCCAAGTTCCAGCCTATGCATAACATTTAAAAAGAGGGAAAGTGTTGGCAACCTCAACCTATAATCTTACATTAATGCGCCTACAAAGCCCTGCACTGAATTTAGTCAGAATACTTATTAGCTTGCGAAATGAGTCCACATGACATTTATTTTATTATAAGCAGGCATAGTTATGGCCTCGACAGGGGTCCTCGGGAGAACAGCAGGAGGAAGGTTTTAGTAGCAGCAGCAAGTTTTATTATGCACCGATAACTATAACTATCTATCTATATATAGCAAATCTCAACTGTAATTTTGGTGAATTAAATAAAATTTAAAAAACAAGCAACACAACACAAACACACGTTTGTCCTATGATGACGTGCGCTATTCGCTTTCTAGCCTTAGCTGGTTGTTTGTGTGTCTCTTTTTTTTTTTTTCCTGTATTCTTATATTTGTTGTTTCCACCTCCAAAGCTGAGCATATTGACCTGAACCAGGCTTAAACAAAGAACTTTGAGTGCTTTCAGTGAATTTGTTATGTCCATTTATTTTCTTTGGTCATTAATATCATTATCATTGTCGAGCAGGTATGGATGACCACATATATCCGAGTCCAGTCGGTGGAGGTTGACCGAGGTTACTTTGGGCTGGTAATAAAACACTCTTTATTATATTTGTACCATATGTGCTTAATAGTACGTTTTGAGTTTGTTCTAAAATACAAAAGGTCTATCCATCATGATTCCTCAAGCCCCTAGCGGTTTACTGCTAAATGAAGCTTCCCTAAGAAGTTAGGATTTCAATCCTTGCAAAAATTATTATTTTTTAAGCTGCATTGGCTCACCAATCTGCATACTGAACATTTATTCATGCCTGTATTTTATAACTGTTATTTTATAACTGCCTAGAAACAGACTGCAGATTGGGATAGCGTTGTTACATCCCCCTATTACACTTCACATTAACAATATGGCGACAGATGATTTAAAATGAGCCCAATCAGGTCCATCTGTTTGTGATGTCAGCTGCCTTCATTCATCAATCCACATGGTTTATAAGCAGAAGATAAGGCTGGCTGTAGACCGCACCGAGAACACACATCAGGATATATATCCTCATAAGATATGAGGCGGATAAGCATAAGTGACGATAAGACATTTAAGATGTAGATTCAGTTTACTCGTCCTCCAGTCATACAATCCTCCAGAGCCTCTTCTGGATGCGCCCTCCGTATCGGAGCCCATTCTCCCCGCGCATCGTGTAACTCAAGAGCCCGTACACTGGCTTTAAATCAGAGGAACACAGGGAACGGGCTGCTGCACTGTTTGTGATTTACAGTTCGGAAACTGGAGCACCCGCAAGCATTAATGAAAAAACAATAACAACCAATGCATACATTTTTCCTACCGGCTATAAAAAAAAACTGCGAGCCAGAAGATTTTGGCTTGGATTCCCAAGCATCTCTGAGCGAGGTGCCTAACTGTATGCGCTTCTTAATGACATGCATCTCAAAGCGCTGTGAGTCACTGCCTGCAGAGGTGTGCTCTGCTGAACAACAAGAAATTGCAATCAATTCACATTTTATTCTAATGGAGGAATTGATCTTGCTCAATTGCCTGTCTCTGTCTGCTTGAGGTTTTGGAGGAGATCAGATATAGGAGGAGGAGAAGAAGGAGGAGGATGATGATGATGACTGTGAAAAGGTGGAGATTGGAGGAGGGTTGAAGAAAAGGAGGAGGAGGGGAGAGGATGAATAGAGAGGAGGAGGCACTGGAGTTTAGCGAGGTTGATGAGCGAATTGCCACCCAATCTGTGTGTATTCCTGCCTACCATCGATCCCTGCTCTCTGCTTTATAATCCCTGGGTCGATGTAATCTGAACCACCATTAAACAGCCAGCATTAGCCGCTTGCTGCTGAAGTGTAACTACAGCATCCTTCCACTGATCAGCCCTAAAGGCCAACAGGGGCTTGCACACACAATGCCGCACTATGAAATCATCAAGTGTAAATTAGATGAGGCAATACTGAAGGCACAATGTATTGGCATACTGACTTCATTGGCAAGGAGTTATTTGTATTATTATTATTTTTCTCAACATTTTGAATGCTTCCAATCGCAGAGGTAGAATTAGAAAATAAGTAGAGTGAACACATAATAGACTGTGGTGCATCACTGGTAAATTGGATTAGGGATAGATTAATCAGTGTTCACACGTATGGAAATATCTCTCCACAAAGTGTTTCTTAACACATAAGAGCAGAAGGAGTATGGAATAATGTAGGACGTGGCAAAGTTAAAGTAAAAAGTAGAATAATTATAGTAAAAAGACATTAAAATATAATTATGGGTTTAAGTAGTTTAAGTTTAGTAGATAAATTATCTCATTAAAACACATTTTTTTATTAAATCCAAGATCTACACATAGTTTGTGTGTATAAGTGATGGAGATGTGTGTGTGTGTATGTGTGTGTTAATGTGCGTGTGTGTGCATGTGGTTTTGTGGGTGTGCCTACGTTTGTACCTCCGCGGAATAGGCATCCCGTTTCCTAGTCTAAGTCCCAATCTAGTCTAGGAGTCAATGGTTAGTTGTACATGTTATCAGATATCATGATATTTTATCTATCTATTTTGTAAAAAGAAAAAAAAAAAACCAAAGAACAACACAAAAGCTATGAGACAACAAATGCCCAACAACAATTAAAATATTAACATGAGATGCAAACACAGTTCTAATGAACATAACAAGTGCAATGCCTTTAACATGCATGTAGAAAAGTAACCCAGCCGACAATTTTGCACGAAGTCGGTTTTAAATCCCGTCAAGCATATAATACTCCGACCCTAACCCCTGGGTTGTTACACGCTACGAACTCCCGAATAAAACCCCAGACTGTCTCTTTTTTTCCTCCTACAGATTACAAGGCTCTGCACCCAGCCCTCTAGCTGGGCCCTTACAACGGGGACAAGAGGAGGCATGCTGCTTGTACCACACAGATACAGCCACACAGAAATAGTGGGGAGGCGAAGAGGGTTAGCATGTAGGGATTAATCAGAACGGCAACAACTGTAATCTCTCGTTTCTCCAACTCAAAACGGCGGGCTCCATCTTGTATTGCTTTAAGCTCTTTACGGCTGCCATTACTGAGGGAGGTGGCAGGAGGCTAATCTAAACTAAAAACAAGATTGCGTGGTGTATTGCTCCCAGGGTGTGTGGCGGTCAGGGGTGGGACAGAACAAGAAGAAGAATGAAAATGGATTTTCTTTCCTGTCCAGACAGAACTATATATTTTTTCTATTTTTTCGGTTTTATTTGTCGGATAAGTGGTTATGACTAAGACCCCCCACCCCCCACCAAGAAAATCGTAAATGTATTTTTTTTTAAATTTCTATTTACGGCTGAGTTCCTCTACCAGCTGAACAAAGTCAGCCAGACGGTATAGGTGGATAGGCTTCCAGCATCGAAACCGAACCCTGACTCATTTCATCTCTCTCTCTCTCTCCTGCCACACAGCGTGCTAACCTCCAGCAACACTAAACCTAATCCAATAGTGAATTTCATTTCTATTTTCTCTTGCTTCGGACCCCTGGGGGCCCCACACGTCAGAGATGAGGAGAGAGAAGAAAAAAAGTGAGAGAGAGGGACAGACTTTGTTCTCCACTGCTTAGCTTATATACCTCTCTCTCTCTCTCTCTCTCTCTCTCTCTCTCGTGAAAGAGAAAAATATACATATATACATATATATATATATATATATATATATATATATATATATATACATACACACACACACGTTAAAAGGCGTATAGTTGAAAAGTAAAGTTTGAATAACCATATCATTTAACCTAAGGATGTTCACCAAGCTTTCTCTGTAACCTTTTTTCTATCAATCTATAAACTTTTTCAGGGTAGATAATATCATAAATTGTTTTAATGATTGACTTTTTGTCTTGAGCCGATGTATTATTCCCTGGCTAACGTGACGGGAGGTGTAAAATGCTGCAGAAGTCCATCCAGTGATACAACACATCACGCATCCCTTCTCTGAAAGCTTCCAAAGCCATCTCTTCTACTTAGCTCCTCAACAACTGACTTTGAATTCTTGAACTCCTCATTAGTCATCCATCTTTTGTAATCGAAATCACCAGGTGGACCTCCTTGTATCTTTCTAGTGTTAGACAAGATTGGCAAGATAGAACCAGTTTAGAACCTTGGACTCCTGGTTCCTCCTGACACTTTCCAAACAAACTCATCATTGTGGTTCAGTTCTTGTTTGTTACATAACTGCCACTGCTCTGTTAAAGAGATCATGCTCATAGATTTGTGTCGATATGTTCCCATTGGTATTTTCCTTACTCAACTGGTGTACGTTTGTGTGATGTCCGCTAACCTAGTTATTAATATGACACTCAAAATAAATATGGATTTCATGACAAGACTAAACATACTCTTGGTTCTTAGGTCCCACAGTGGCAATAAGGAGTGGATATTGTTGGAAATTGACTTCCTCTCAGTTCAGGTCAAAGTTCAATTCAGTTCAGCATCTTTGACCAGAAGTTCAAATAAATACGCAGACACACACACACGCAGTAGGGTGCACACACCCATCAACAGACGGACAGGTTTGGTGAACTCTCTACTTTCACATTCAATCTGCAAGTCATCACACCCGTCTGCGGGGGACATACGTAGTTATCAATCCTCATCAGAACTGACGTGGAAGATATACTGCGATTCACTCTGACGTTTTGTGCAATCTAGTCGAGTTCCTGGCATATCCCCTAGTTCTGTCTGGACTGTTTATGGTGGTGGTGATCCATTGAAATGTCATTACAATCGTTATGTGACACACACACTCGCTCAAACGCACACACACTCACACAAACTGGCTTTCTCCCTCACACACTCACTCAAACACACACACACACACACACACAAACACACACACACAAACACACACACACACACACACACACACACACACACACACACACACACCCGACCCCCACCTGCAGCACCACGCTCTGGTCGAAGTTGTAGGCGCTGGGCCGGCCCTCCAACGTGGAGAAGGCCACGTTGCCCCCGGTGAGTGGCGAGATGTCGCTGAACTCCTCGGTGCAGGCGGGGCTGCGCTCGTCCTCCCCGGGCCGCAGGTAGCCCTTGGCGTCCCGGCCGTAGGTTTTGAGGCAGGAGCCGCTGTAGTACTGGTAGGGCAGCCAGGCCCCGCCCTGCTCCAGACGCTTGTAGATGGCGAAGCTCTCCGGACGGCTGGTGTAGAACTTCAGGCGCACATAGGTGATCTCGAAGGCCTTCCCTGGGCGAGGACGAGGGAGAACACGGAATGAGCTGGGGGGGGGGGGGGGGGTTTGGACTAACCGAGTGTATAAAGCCAACCCATCTGTACAGAGTCAACATGGATGTTAGTTATGCTCTGTTTCTTGCTACCAGCATTACCAGGCAAGGCAGCACAACTCTGCTTGTTGACTTTTCTGTGCTGTAGCATGTAAAACAAACACGTGCAGCCTACCAAATCTGAAGTTCTCTTATCTTAAATTATGCATTAATATTTCATCTTTTCATTTTCTTTTGTTCTGCCCACCAGACAAAACAAGCAGAACATATCACCTTCCAAATCTATATAGACTTCAGCTTAATGCACAATGATTTAGAGTTGGGTGAAGGTATGTGTTTTCTAACGTATAAGCAATGTGTGATGATGCTGTAGGCCCAGAGGACACAGGGAAACACACGTAATTGCATTTAAGAAAAAAACAAGGCAAAGGGGATTGCTGTGATTTCCCTTGCCTGTGTGCAGCGTAAATGAATGTTGTCCCTGCCGCAGTAGAAGAATTCTCTAGATTATTTTCTCATTACGCAGGACATAATAAGCCCCTCAAGTGAACCATAGGTCAAAGGGGAAGGAAGAGGAAATATGTCTTCATTGTTTGTGATTTCGGTATTGCATTGTAAGTCCGACAGGCAACCCTAGGCCTAACAAATCCATTTGACTTTGGTGGATGATTAAAATTAAAGTAAAAAAAGTAAAAATAAACAAATTGAGGTAACAGGGAGCTGTCCTTTGGCAAGAAGTCAAGGTTTTAAATTGAAAGTTTGACTGCCAGCAAGTTCTATATGTTTGTGTGGTCCTGTCCTTTCTTAACCTTGCAATAAAGCAAAGGAAAGGATGGAGGAACAGGTGAACGTTGGGGTGGATGACGAGGGACACAAGCCTAGCCCAACACATGAGAGTAAAGCGGACAAGCAGGAGTTAAAGTGGACAGAATGGTGGGATGAACCTATCTATTCCCTACACCCAATCCAGGCCTGTGTTAAAAGAGCTACACGGAAGCAGAAGCCCTGGTCAGCGTATCGCAGGCTAAAGAGACGGTCTCTCCGACAGAAGATGTGGAGAAGGGGTTAACAGTCTGCGGCAATGCACTGCAATTTTACACTCTAATTGAAGCAGTCGGGATAACTACTTTTTCTGGGGGAGTCTTATCTGAGCAGCAAAATATATTCTGAAAATGGTGTGGTACGAGGTGAGATTAAATAAAATCTGAGGGCAGTATGTATCTCAGCATACTTTAACAATCTTCATGCTTTGTTGTCACATGTGGAGGTCGAGATTGTTCTGCCTGAGAGGAAATGTAAATATTGGACCGTAATTCCTGACATTCTTATCTGTACCGAGGTGGTGGCGAGCAGAGAATATTGATAATTGAAAGACCTGATGGTTATGTGTCATCCACTTTGCATTTTGCTGAAAGTTGGAAGTTTAAAAAAGCTTCTTGCCTGTTAAACCCTCAACCTGACAACACTGCTGTGTGCTTTTTTGAGCTTTGTTGATATGTTTTTGCCTTTGGGGCTAAGGTAAGGTTATAAAGCAACCAAAACCAACAGGTTTTAATTCCCATGATTGATTTTAATATGCAGATGTCAAAACCCTTCATCTGCACCATGCTGAGACAACTACTTCACAAATACCCTTCACTATCTAACCATTTATCCATAGTGACTTTGAAGGTCTGTGTCATATAGGGTGTGCGTCATATAATATAATATAATTCTCTTTATTGCCATTCCACATAGTACAGCGAAATTGAAATGTCATCCAGACGATGCGATTCACAACAACACATTTTTAACATATAAGATTAAGAGGAAGCTCGGGGTTAGGACATCTTGCTCTAAGCAAAGCTATGGGTCGGCCCGTGGTGAATTCATGTCATTGAGGGGCAGCTAGGGGTAAGGACATCTTGCTCTCAGCATACCTCTGTGTGTGGTTGTGGTGAATTCAGGTCATTGAGGAGAAGCTTTGTGTACGATCTCAGAATACCTACGAGTTTGGCCGTTGACTATGGTATTGGTAGTTTCGGTTGGTAGTCCACCAACCATCACAAGGTCTTGTATGTGGAAGAGAACATTTACCCTTTGCCATAATAGAGGTATACATACATACATACATATCTATGTATGTATAAATGTGTATATGCCATGTATTATATAATCCCTCCCCACCTGAGGATTCTTTAGGCCTGCTCGGGGTCTCAAGAACCGTAGCGGAGGCAGAAGACAGGATTTGTTCAGGGTCCCCAGTGATGAAATGCACTCTAATTGGAAACACCATGAGTATGTTTCCTACGCTGTCCAGTGACCTGTGGAGGCGCCATTTCTTTGTTAGAATACTGCGCTAAACATAACTGTATTTTTACAGGATTAGTCCCTGGACTTCCTGTCTTCACAAAAAAATTACATTCATGGTGATCTGCCAAAAACCAAACTGCATTCGCTTGAAAAGCATGGAGCCATGGCTGTACACCATCGCTGTACAACACCACTCTCACCAATTAAGGAGAATACAGCTGAGTCCATGGTTGTGTTAGTCCTGACTCAACACATGTTGCAGTGGGAAGCGTCAGTAGTGCCTTCTAGTTGCATGCATCTTTGAACTGGTGTCGTCAGTTTTCACACAAAGTGTTTGCGTTGTAGCATGCGAGCCCCATGGAGACTAAACTCAGCCGTGGCCAGACTCAACATCTACAAGTGTGTTTACAGGACGCTCATGTTTCTACAAGATGATCCAAACAGTTCTTCAATTTATTTATTATCTTGTGTGTGCATCTCTTTAAAATAACATTCCATGTGTAGACGATATTGTACGGATGAAACGCTTGCTGTGTGAACCACGTAACCAAATCTAAAAGCAGTACAATACATTACTTTGTGCTGTAAAGATCTTACTCTGACGGCTGATCTTCAGGTTCCCGTCATGTAAAGGTCGGTGGAGGAGCTGTCAGAGAGTTTGCCCACCGCGGCCACATGTGAGCACACATCTGCATCTGAGGCCCGGCGGCAGGAACTGACTTTCCTTTGACACAAAACTCAATGAAAACCAGCTGCAAGGGCCCGACGTCTGTCTACGTGTGGGTGTGTGTGTGTATGTGTGTGTTTTTATGTGTGTCTGTGTGTGTGTGTGTGTGTGTGTGTGTGTGTGTGTGTGTGTGTGTGTGTGTGTGTGTGTCTACGTCCCGTCCCCCGCCCCCCCCGACATACACTCAAGCAAACATCCCAGGGATCTTTTTTTCCTTCTCCTTTTCATTTCCCATCCTCCTGGTTGTGTTTTGTTTGCTCCCACCCCGGCATGGATCCCACAGAAAGACCGGGCTGCAAAATGTGTCCCCCTAACATACCGAGTTCTATTTATCATCCGCTTCCCTCCCCCACTGAGGGGGGGCTTTGTTTTGTTTGGAGAGAGAGAGACAGTGAGAGATACAGAAAGAGCAAGAGACAGAAAGAGAGAGAGACTAAAAGAGACAGAGAGAGAGGCAGAAAGAGAGAGACAAAGAGAGAGACAGAGAGAGAGAAGGAAAAAGAAAACAGGCCATGTCAAAGATATAACCCCCCACCAAGACAGACCCCCAGATGGGCCATTGATGCGTGTGTGTGGTGTGTGTGTGTGTGTGTGTGTCTGCTAAATTCCCTAAATGTAAATGTAAATGTAAATGTTGGTGTGTGTGTGTCTTATATGGATCAAAATCAAGACCATACCAAAGTCTTAATGCAATCCATTTTCTAAGTTTTCTGTTGGATAAACAACTGTCCCTCCAGCCGGGAGGTTGAATGGCCCAGCGAGCCATGGGGGTCAGTGGGGGGGGGTTCTGGGGGACCTATCAGGTAAGATGAGTAGGGTTCTCTGATCTGGACGCCAAATAGAGGTCAAGAGGTGTATTTGGTCTGAGCCATCCAGACACGTGGGTGCTGGGAAAGAGTTTCAGAAACAACAAATAGTCCACACGGCGCTCCACATTCCTGTGTTGCCTTCGTGACCCTTTGATCATTTTAGTACCAAAGCAATCGGGCAAAAGGTATTGAATTAAACAATTAGCCCAAAAGACAAGCCAGCTGTCGGGTTCTGCTGCCAACTCTCATGACATGTGATTTAAATTGTTAGCACTCTGCTGACATTTTCACAGCCCCCCTTTCGTAATTATTTCCTTTTTTTCTAGCTTGAGGCTAAATGTTGTCCTGGGGGAGGTTGTTGGTATTTAGATGGAGAGAGAGAGAGAGCGAGAGAGAGAGAGAGAGAGAGAGAGAGAGAGAGAGAGAGAGAGAGTGAGAGCGCTCTGTCCTGACAAGGGTACTCCCAGTCTGCACAGGGTCTGCCCTCTTTTTCTGCATCTGATGGACATATTAGCAAGAGATGATCAGTTGGTACGGTCAACTAGATTGACCGGATGGACACAGAAACATGAGATGATCACTTGTTATGGTCCAGTAGATTGACTTGATGGACACAGAAACATGAGATGACCTGTAAAGAAACGTTGCCTGTTCTGGAGCATTAAAACAGAGTTCAGACCCTCCTTTTTCTTAGCTTCTTTTCATGTAAATAATCGCCCCCATTACAGCTGACAGAACATTTCTGGAAATCCAACATATATTTTTTTTGTGTCACGTTAATAACCTGAACAGTCAATGAACAGAATATTGAGATTTGGACATTTGCAGATGGAATCCAATTTATGCAGGATTTCTTCCATTTGGTGTCGGCTTAAAATGTATATTTTCTCAATACAATTTTCAATGGTTGATCTTTTCCCCCCAGCTAAATCACCTGATGTTTTTTGGATTCTTCCACACCATTCCCTTTCCCAGGTTCATACATTTTGACATAAGGTAGACAGAGGAATGAATTTACTCATCCAAACAACTGTATTTGACCAGGCGTTTAACTTTCTATATGAAAGACATGATAAACGGAAACAACAAACAACAATCCATTTGAATTAGATTAGAGTGAGGTGTTGTTTATTATTCTATGTGCCTTCTACTAAATTGGACTAATCTGTGCCTTTGGGGAATATATATTCCTCTTTAGTGCCTTTTAGGCATCGGGTTGCAAGAAAGGGGCTTCGGGCTATGTGTTAGCAATTACTACAACAAGGAGGTTTTAAGGCACGTTGGGCAACATGGGTTTGGTTTAGGACAGATTAAAGTCATTACTGAGGAACACACCAAAAAGCCAAGTTACAAAGGTCCAGCTGTTTTCAGTGCTATTGGGATTCACTCTTGATCTGACTGGCACTTCACAAGATTATGTATCAAGCTGCGCAAAAAAGGGAGATTCTCGCAATACTAACAGTCGATAAGCGTGAAGAAGGCTGTCAGAGACTGCCTTGGAACCCCTCGTATCAGACCCAGGATCTGAGGGCTCTGAAGCATTTCCACTTGGAACAAAGTCTTACCAGATGGCCCTCTCTCGACCAATAAATCTATTGCAGGATTTGAATTCCCTTCTGTGACAAACAAAATAAAAACAAAAACCTTCCGCTTGGCCAGTGGTGAGAGTTTTCCTAAACTCTTTTTCAGGCAAAGGCAAATGTGAATTTGGGGGATGTTATGAGGTGTTGTGCTCAGCAGATGCACAGATACCTCAGACACATCAGGGAGTTCAACCGACCACAAGAAGTATCCATGACGCAATGCCCTGGAAAAAAAGGTTTGTGTGTGCACACGTGTGTGTGTGTGGGGGTGTGTGTGTGTGTGTGTGTGTGTGTGTGTGTGTGTGTGTGTGTGTGTGTGTGTGTGTGTGTATGCGTGTGTGTGTGTGTGTGTGTGTGTGTGTGTGTGTGTGTGCGTGTGTGCATTCGCTCTGGGCTCCTTACCCAGGTGAAGGGTGATGTTGACAGAGTTGGGGTGCTGCACCCCGTAGAACATGGACTGGCTCTGCCACCAGGTGGGCTCCTGGTCCGCGTGGAAGTCTGTGAGCAGGCGGGCGCCGTGGCTGTGCTCGGCGTCGGCGGCGTCGCAGCGGTGGCAGAGCCGCGTGGAGCCCGTCTGCATGCAGTAGTCCTCAGCTGGCGTGCCGCACGCGTTGGACACCAGCACGCTGCGGTTGAAGGCAGCGTTTTCAAACTTGGGCATGCAGCGGCTGGGCCGGCCGTCGTCATCGTAGCAGGAGTCCATGGCCGCCCAGACCAGGAGGGAGGAGCGGCGGTGGAGGTGTAGGGTTAGGAGGATGGCCAGGGTGAGAGACAATGTCCCAGGTGCTTCCATGGTGAGTTTCAGGTCTAATTCCAGATACAATGACTTGGACGCAGGATGTGCAGGAGGGTGGATCAGTCCTTCATGCTTGGAGACAGAACATGGAGTCTGTGGTGTTTGGAGAAGTAATCAAACGAGAACAAGAACAACAAAAACACAAACCCCTGGCTTGTTCCACTGTCCCTTCTCTGTTTCCTCCTGTGTTCCTGCTGGCCTCACTGCCTCAGCGTTCCCTCTTCACTGCAGACTGGAGAAAAGGGCAGAGAAGTTAGTCAGGGGTCTCCCCCACATTCTCTCCCCCCCACCCCTCATCTGGTAGAGGAGGGACAAGATTGGAATAGGGGGAGGGCGGGAGGTGGGTGGGCGATAGACAAGGGGGTGGAGGTGGAGCAAGTTTACAGGGCCTGGACTCTTCCCCCTGCTGGTCATGAAATGACAGAGCACTCGGTGGCGTGGATTGGTATGTGTGTGTGTGTCTGTGTATATGTGGGGGGAGGGGGGGATAGCAGTATTCGACAGCACACAGGTAATATTTTCTCATTTGATGGGGAAAAAAAAGAAAAAAATAAGTCATTTCAATAATGTAGCAGTCTTGATTGAGGTTAATAGACCTCTGGGCGTTGTATTACAGAGTGAGAGCCCAGGCGTCTGATTTCACCACTTATGCAAAAATGCCATATCTTTATGGTGATGAATGCACACTGCAGTCGGCAGCACACCAGGCCCTTCTGGTAAATGCTGACTGCAATGCGTCGCTGCGAAGAGGCTTTGCATGCTAAAAGGCATGTTTTTTTGTTTTGTTTTTCTTAAGCAGACACATATCGCCACAAAGTTGCGACAACTTATCTCAGGATGGTCTGTGGCGTCGTCAGAGATGGCGACGTGTAGAGTTTTAAGAGATGTAATCCGTTCGGTTCCACGGTGAGGCTCTGGCCTTTGATGGTTTGGTCCTGTATTCACATAATTGGTCGGCTGCTGGATTCAACTGATTGCTTTTGACCGCATTACAGCTCTTCTAGGTGAGATAAGAGGGTTTAAAAGAGGGAGAGCAGGAATAAGCAGAACAAAGCAAGCTTCTGAAACTAAACAACTCAAAAAACATCCCCTCCCTCTCTGCTCCCTCCCTAAGGACGTTTAACCGCCATTGAAAGGTGTTGGATAAATGCACCTGTGATTGACAGGCGTGATTGATTGGTTCGGGGGCATGTCTTCCCCAAACCCACTCAGGAAGAGATACCCTGATTGGTCAGAAATAAGCTGGGCGTGGTCTCAAATCTAAATTGTCTCACATAGAGGCAGGCACAGTCTATTCAAGAGATATAAGCAGATATTATAATGAACGGACATCTATGGCACTATTAATAGCTCTTACATTTTACCCAGAAACTATTTGCACATTGTTTGTGTTGTTGGGTTCCTCGTTGGTATACGGCTTGTGTAAGGACGGGTAAGGTATAATCATCCAGAAACCAAGAAACTAACTGATACATGAGGTGACTGTTTCACATTTGGATTACCAGGTGGTGCGCCACTTTGGTGTTGATAACTACAATTAAGCTTTCGCACACAATTTGCAGAAGAACGATGGGTGCAGGAAGGAACAAAAATTAAACACAACATGATGAGTAAAGACAGAGAAAGAGAGTCATCCGAGAAAAAAATTAAAAACTATAAAAAAAGGGTAAATGTGAGACAGACAGTAGGTGAGCGAGGGAGAGTGAGAGTGAGAGACACAGACAGAGGAAAGAAATAATAAAAACAAGAATACGGACAAGACTACATTAAGATAGCAGGGTAGAGACGGGGAGCAATCAGAGTGGTGTGTAGACGGGGGCATTTGGATGCTGTAGATTTACGATTCCGGTGGGATTTACCGTACAGTCTCACCCATATTTCCTTGTGATTGCTCTGATTTATCGGAGCTCTGTCATGGCTCAGGCTGGTAGACATAATAAAAAGGAAAAGAAAAAAAGGACACCACATCAATTTGCAGCGAAATCCTCCGCCGCCTACGGATGGAAGCGTCTGCGACTAAGATTCTGTTTGACAGTCTGTAGATCTCCCATTATGATGAGAGCAAGCCTTAAGGGCTGTGCAAGGTGCCGCTATATCCAAAAAGGGGCTGCTTTATTAAGACACTACCTGCGTTATCGACAATGCTGAAGTCTGCTCACTTCTCGTGGATTGCGTCAGAGTACATTCAACCATGTTTTTGTTGGGCGAGATTGTATAATGTTTGCTCTGTTTTGGGAATGATGTTTAACGTGTGCAGTCGCCGAGACATTTCAGGACGTGTGAAGGGGAGGGTGATTGAGGGGACAAGGGGAAGGGGGTGTGGCTCTAAGGACCCAATCAGAAGACAGATGAGCCATAGGCAGGTGTGGTCAATGTACTGATCACCTGTATTCTCTAAATCACATTAGTGTCAGGGTTCATAGAAGGGAAGGAAAAAAGGAGTGAAACTAGCCAAATGTCTGCTTATGAAATTCTCTATTTTGGACCCAAAGTGTCTGTTAACAGATGGTGAGTTTAGATGCCATTATTTTGTGAATTGCCTCAGTAGTGGGTATTTGTTAGTCTCTACCTGTAGTATCTAACTGGGTGAGAATGTACCGGTAAGCCTTCGAGCAGTTCAAACCTAATATTTTTTGGGCTGTATTGATACATGCCTCAGTATGTTTCCCCAAACAATTGGCCGCCAAGCGACAATTGAATTGCTAGCCATGGGCTTGGACAGTGGGATTCTTACGGGTCTTGTTTTCACTGCTGCCAGAGGACATAACATGTTGTACAAGGTATTTCTGTTTTTCGGCCAGAAACAAGCTGGGCACGATGCTGGGTTATCGGTTGATCCCTGTGTCTTTTCATTTCTTTACATAAGGGAAGGGAAGGTACTGTTTGACGTCACAACCACAGCAGATTGACATCAGCCGACAATTTTTTACACCATGCTGGGGTGACTGGGTCTAGGATAATCCTTGAAGAAAAAATAAACACATCTCTGAGACCGTACCTGTGACACAAACTGTCAAGGCATCAAAATCCCATCGAAAATAGCTTTGCCAAAAAAAGAAAGAAATATATACTGTCTGTATTCTCGACTTCAAAGCCAGCTTCTGATATTTGAGTGGTCTTAAATGAACGCAGTGTGGCGCCGGAACGGAAGGGAATGAGTGTCAAGCCCCCCGAGGGCGAACGATCGCTCGGAGACCCCCCCGCTGTTTAATTCAGACAGACGACTCCACCACCCACCTGATGGCTGTGGGCAGAGGTCCCATGGAGAGACACCATCCACCCACAGATGAGACGGAGCTGGCCCACATCCTGCACTGCTGACACTGTGCTATCAAGGTATTTCATTATGTCAAGCGTGACTATTGATTTATGGTTGAACGTGGTCGGATTTATTGTTTAATTCATTGAATTTTTTTTGATAGCTTTATTAATCCGTTTGACTATTTTTATCTTATATCTAATTTCTATATATATATATATGTCATTAATTGCATGTATATAGAATATTGAAGCTCATTACATCTATGCATTATTACTTTAGAAATATGTTTGAAAAACACACACACACACGCGCACATGCATGCAGGTTAGATTGATTCGCTCATGATGATGTGCCATGGGTGAGTCACTCACTAGTGCGACGCCATGATTCCAGTCTACCATCGACTGCTTGGCTGTCAGCCAGGCTTCACTCTCCGTCAGCTTGACGCACAGATGTCCTTTTTTTGTTGTTTGTCTTTTTTTTACATCCTTGAACTTTCTCAGCTAGACTTTTCCTCCCACCTCTCCAGTGAAAAAAGAGAAAATTCTCTCTCTCTCTCGTTTTTTCAACATCCTCTTCGTGAGGTTCTCTTTACTGCAATCCCCTCCCCTCTCCGTTCCTCATCATTCCAATCTCCCCCCCCCCCCCACCAAACCCCTGGTTCCTCTTCCTTCCAAGGCTACAGATTATTTGTTCATTCATGTCCCTCTCCCTCCCCCCTTCCATAGATTCAGTCACTCCCCTCGTTCAACACGTACTCCTTCAACAGGAAGGAAGGACTGCGGGTTTGGTTGCCATTGGCCTGCTTGCACTGTTAGTGGCGTTAGGCGGTTTAAGTATGTGAGACTCAAGTTGTTTCAGGGTGTTTTGATGAACTACAAAATAGCAGGGAGGGATAATTATGTGAATAAAATTGATACAAATCCAACAGTGGCAGCATTGTACTTTGAAAGCTGGCGGGCAGAATGTCTTGGACTACAAAGGCAGAAGGAAAGGATGCAAAGCCAATTAGTCAAATCAGGCCTACTCTTGATTTGTAAAACTAAAATCTTGGCCTACCATAGGGCTTATTTTTGCCCTCAATGACCGAAGCTATTGGTTGTAATTTGGCTATGTTTATTTTCAGCTACAATTGTTTAATGAAAAATGAAGACACAAGACCAAAGGTGATGCCATTTAAAATGCATCACCTTTCTGAATCATTCACTAACATCCTCGACACAATATAAAACAGAACGGTCAGAGTAACAAACAATTAAAAGAACAACAGGAACATTATTTAACAACTATTTACATAAGCTGCAAGCCTAACATTGTTTGAGGCAAATGTGGATGTTAATGGATGTTTCAGAATGTTGGTCATGGTCTTAAACCAATTAAGATTGAGGGACTTCATTTATAGATCAAGTCAATTCTCCTCGGTGTTTGTGTTGCAAAGATATCAGTGACCTGGTCATACCAAACAGGATATTTTTAAAGTGATTTCAGAATGACGGCATGTGTACCTCCACGTTTTCGCCACCCTTTCAGACGGCTTGGTAACCCAATGGAGGAGTGTCGAAAAATATTTATTTGCGCGTTTATTTCGGGACCTTGCCCAACGTTTGATGGTGGGAAACACCAATATAAGCAAACCGAGCCGCACCAAACCGCATCGCAAATTAATGGGAGTCAATGGAGGCTCAGGGAGAAACGTCCTCTCAGAAGTAATTGTCAATCGGCGATAGGTGGTGCTAATGTCCCTTTTCCCAATGAAACGAACATTACATATATAAAAAATTAAAGTAGTCATAATTGAGGGCATTAATTCATTAGAGTAGTTTGGGCAATCTACATTTTTTATTCTCAACAAGGTTAAGGAGGATCTTCCTCCCTCTCCTCACTGGAGAAGCCTCCCATGCTCTACACACCCCTTTTCCTTATCCCCCCTCCCCCCCTCTTAAACCCCTCCCCCTCTCCCCCTTTCTCTCCCCCCTCCCCTGGTTGTGATGCGAGGCGGAGTGTTCCGCTTGGCTGCTCTTTCCTGCCCATGATGGACTCCGCGGCTCCCTTTACAGCGACACCACGCCTGAGAGATGGGTTCCCCGTTCGTACCGGGATCTGATGTCACGGCTGTCTGCACAGCCGCTGTTCCTGCCTGCAACGTAGACGGTGGCGGTTGAAAACGCACCACCATCTCCTCCTGTTGTCTTGCCATCATTGTGGCTATGACCCAGGTCCACACGGGGGTGTCTGAGATACTTTCTCATCGTTTCTCAACTTCCAAATCTGTGTAGCAGTTTGTTGTGAACTTTTTGTATGTGTTTGTCATGTCCTCCCCCCCCGCCCCCAACCAATTTCCTTAGAACTTAAAGCTAAGTTCTAAGGAAATAAGCTTTTTGGTGGAGTGTTTCCTAATACCATGTACTGGAGGTTCATGGTAAGCCTCTTTTAACACGACTGGCGTGTGTGTGTGTGTGTGTGTGTGTGTGTGTGTGTGTGTGTGTGTGTGTGTGTGTGTGATCTGTCTTAGATAGCTATTGGTCTCGCTAATGGATGATGTTTGGGAACATCGTAATCATGAACAAGGTGTTACCTGCACAAAACGAAAAGGGAAGAAGAATAACAAGCTGTTCATGAAATAAAAAGTATGTCAAAGAGAAAAACAACACAATGGCAATGATGCAGAATGCAGAAAAACTAAATCAGAAAAAAGTTTGAAAAGTACAACAGAGCATACAGATACAACCTGACTGAACTTGGGAAACAGCCAGCAAACCCCACAACAACACATTGTCTCACTCACAATATGAATGTGCAGTTTAACTCCCCTGCTCGCACAAGAATCAGGGCTCTGTTGACTGAAGGCCAAGGTTCGAGGCCCCGGTGTCTGCACTCTGCCGTTGGCATCCATGAGAAAGATGCCTCATTCCTCACCTGGATGAGAGTCTGGGACTACATAATTAATAATGAATCAGGGGAACAGTCACCCATTGAGACAAAATGTATTTGTTGTGTTGTTGATGCAGAATAAACTGCACACTGACAAGATATTGGTAAAAAGACCACAGTCCGATAAAAAGGGCACTGCAACATAATGGAGCTCTGTGGTGACAGCAGGAACAAAAAAAGCCCAAGCTATTGCTCACTTCCAATTAGGCCGAGAGAAGGTCACGATTTTTATCGATCGTCTGGTCTACCGAAACACACTTTCCGTTCTCTTACTTCCTTTGAGCTGTGTACGCCAGTTAACAGTCCCCGGAGTGGGAAGAATCAGAACATGACAACAACAATGACAACGACAATAGAGTTTTGAGGCGATGAACTTGACAGGGCAATATCGCAGACATGGAACAATGAAACATGTGTGTTCTACACCCTCTATCGGTAGTCCCAATACACACATGCCTGCCAGAAGTTTCTCTAACACAGATGTTGATGTAGCTCCTTCGTGGCCGCATTTAAAACCTCTGGGTTTATTCTAAACCCTCTATTTAATAAACCAAGGGATGTAGATTCTTATTTACATCTAAGGGCATTAATTTATTAGAGTAGTTTGGGCATGAGGGTTTGAGGCGTGTGGTCTGTAATTGGTCTGGCTTGCCTGTCAATCAAGACCTCTTCCTGATATGCAGGCGGTTCTTGACACACTTAATTAACACAGTGTCCCAGGCTTTCCGATTGGAAAAGCTGGGCTCCGCGAGACGATGTCACAAAAAAGAAAAGACATCACTCCACAAGCTGCTGTTTCTTCCAGCATCTTGACGATGTGAGGCATCGCTTCAGTTGATCCCTCATCAAGTAATTGTCTGAGCAATAACAAGTCATGGTTCGACGTGAGCTCTCTGTTCCCCCACCTGTCTCTCTGCTGCCACGCGTCCATTGTTTCCAGCATGATAATTAATTTGCCTAATTGGTTCAAAAACGTTTGTTGATATCCAGGAATCCAATTACTTAATTGGTTCACCATCTCACCCCCCACCCACCCACACACACACACACACACACACACACACACACACACACACACATACACACACACACACACACACACAAACTCTCTTATAGCGTTTTTGTCATAGATGACAGTGTTATTAATACGTTTCATCATTGTTAATAGATGGAGAATAATCTTGATGAGCAACTTGAGCATTATGGAAGTGAATCAACTGAATCAAAGTTACTCTTGGATCAGAGAGCAGATCTATGTGTCTACGCACTACATATCTATATGGTAACACATGTCTTTGTGGTAACAGGCTAGATATATGTATATATGGATATCTTAAGATTGGATCTACGATGCAGGCATTAATGACTTTTAGCATGCAGTTGTGTAAACACAAATCATGCAATCGATCAATCAATCGTGTAATCCATCAATCCCAATTCCCTAATCAATCGATATCTATCGGCGTCATTATGGTGATCATCAGCCTAATGCCTTGCATAGCACATCCACCGGGTCACAGTGGAGCACGGCCTCCACCTCCTCCATCCCAGATCTCCTCTGCTTCGGCAGGGTGGAGCCTGCTAATAGCTTTGGAGGTCTGGTCTGTGACAGCCCTGTTTGGTCCAGGCTAATAGGGCATGGCAGGGGCCAGGCCTGCTGTATGAATGCAAGGCATGCATACATGAATGAGCAGAGGCTGACACACGGGTGAGTAGAGTCTCCAGACAGAAGTTTAAATCTCTGTGATTCGGTTTTCTGAGGGCCTTTGGTAGCCAGGTTGGGCTGAAGGTACTCTCCTTCACCGTCCTGAATCAATGTCAGACCCTGGTGGGGAAACAAAGGGTATTTAGTGTCTTCAGTGCTTTAAGGTGAGAGCTAATCATGGCCATTTCCCTCTAATGAAATGTACTCACTAGAAATGAATTATGTCTCCTTCATATAGCGTTTCATTATTATAAATTCAAGGCAAGGCAAGGCAACTTTATTTATAAAGCACTTTTCATACACAAGGCAGACTCAAAGTGCTTCACATATAAACAATGTCACACAATGAAATAAAATAACAGATAAGTAAAAGAAAACAAAGGCAAAGAAATTAGTAAAATAGATAAGCATTTTAGAAAGTGCAATGTATTTAATATCAGATCAACAGTCTCTCTGGTACCCACGTCGGGACTCCAACCCAACCTAAAGGAACTTGGTCCTTTCTCTGGGACTCCAACCCAGATTCTAGGACTCTCATGTATCTTTCTGGTGAAAATAGAAAATAAAGGCAAAGTTAAAATAGCATTTTAGAAAGTGCAATTTAAGATTTAGCAGAAAGCTAAAGCAAACGTAAAAGTCTTCAGTCTTGTTTTAAAGGTGGTCAGAGTTGGGGCAAGTCCTAAATCCTCAGGGAGTTTATTCCAGTTATTTGTTGCATAGTAACTAAATCCTGCTTTCCCATGTTTCATGTCTACTTTGGGGATAATTAACAGATTGGTCTCAGGAGATCTTAGTGGTCTAGAAGGCTTACGTAGTGGAAGCATATCAGTTAAACATTTTGGCTAAATATTTTGGCTATCCCTAAACCATGTAGGGATTGATAGGTTAGCAACATGATTTTGAAATCAATTCTCTGACCTACAGGATGCCAATGTAATGATTTAAGAATTGGTGTAATATATTCACATTTTTTGGTCTTTGTTAGAACTCTAGCAGCAGCATTCTGAACAAGCTGAAATTTCCTTTGAGGTTTTTTTGGGAGACATGTAAGAAGACCATTGCAGTAATCAAGCTTACTAGTGATAAAGGCATGTACACGTTTTTGTAAGTCTTCAGTGGGCATGAGCCCTCTAAGTCTTGCTACATTTTTAGGGTGATAATATGCAGATTTTGTAACTGATTTCATGTGAATGTCGAAATGTAAATCTGAATCCATGATTACCCCTAGATTTCTTGATTTGATTGAGGTTTTCAGGGACAGAGAGTGAAGGTAACTTTAAGCCTTTCCGTTTAAGCACCAAATACAATTAACTTGGTTTTGTCCTCATTTAGTTGAAGGAAATTTCAGCACATCCAGTGTTTCACTTGCCCAATGCACTGGCACAGCAGATCTATGGGCCGATAGTCATTTGGTGATTGCGATACATAGATTTGCTTTGTCATAAGCATACCAATGATGGTCAATATTGTTATTTTGCATGATTTGCCCTAGTGGGAGCATGTAGATGAATAAAGAGGGACCTAAGATCGAACCTTGTGGGACTCCACATGTCACATTGGCTGATTCTGATACAATGTCGCCAATGGAAACAAAGTAGTTCCTATTTTATTGGTAGGACCTGAACCAATTTAAGACTGTGCCGGAGAGCCCCACCCAGTTATTGTATGGTCTACAGTGTCGAATGCAGCACTGAGGTCTAGTAGCATTAGTATTGAGGTCTGTGTTAAGACAGATGTCGTTTACAACTTAATAAGGGCGGTCTCGATGCTGTGTAGGGGTCAAAATCCTGTTTTGAAAGTGTCATAGCAACCAGTTGATGCCAGGAAGTGATCAAGTTGCTGGAGGACAACTTTCTCAATGATTTTACTTATGAAGGGTAGATTTGATATTGGTCTGTAGTTGTTAATAATAGAGGCATCTAGGCTCCGCTTTTTTAAAAGGGGTTTAATAACTGCAGTTTCAAGGCTTTTGGGAAGTTTCCTGACTGGAGAGAGTTGTTAACTATTTGCAATATGTCTATTGCGAGGCAGTCAAAAACATTCTTAATGAGGTTGGTAGGTAAAGTATCAAGGCAACAGGTGGATGGCTTTAGTTCTGTCAATGTTTCCACAAGAGTTTTAGAGTCTATAACATTAAAGCGTGTCATCATTGCCACGTTACTTTTGCCTGAACAGGTTGGTAGTCCAATATTTTGTTCGAATTGGAGATATTGATGGCGCGTCTGATGCCTTCAATTTTATCAGTATAAACAGTTGCAAATTGATTGCATATCTGTGTGGAATGGAGATCAGGTGGACTTTATGTTGGGGGGTTGGTCAGTCTGTAAACAGTTGCAAACAGGGTTCCTTCATTATTAGTATTGGTTTTAATGATATTGGAGAAATATGTTTCTCTAGCACTTTTTAAGTCTAAGTTGTATGCACAGAGGCTCTCTTTATAGATATCATGGTGAATATGAAGTTTTGTTCTACGCCAGATGCATTCAACCTTCCTGCATTCTTTTTTCTGCACTGTTACAGAAGCAGCTTTTCTCCAGGGTGCCTTTTGCTTTCCAGAAATCGTTTTGACCTTATAAGGTGCACTGAAATCTATGACTTTCAAATTTTTCAAATTAAAGTTTTCTACAAGATCATCAGCAGAACATGGGTTGAGAGGTGGTAGCAAGGAGATGGCATTTTTAAAAAGTACATTACATTATTATTCATGTACCGTTTTTTGACAGTATTTGATTTTGTCTGTATGTTGAATAAAATATATGTTAAAGAAAACACAAAAGTGGTCAGACAGTGAAGGATCAGTCACAGAGAGATCAGAAACATTGATTTTTTGACTTTGTGATAACCAGGTCTAGAGTGTGCCTTACAATGAGTAGCCTCATTCACATGTTAAGACAGTTCGAATGTGTAAAAAATGGTACAAGGTTTTTTGCACACTTGTCATTCAAATCATCAGTATGAAAATTGAAGTCACCAGTTATTACTAGACAGTCAAAGTCTGTGGAGATGCTAGACAATAATTCTGTAAAGTCATCGAAAAAAATTGTGTATGTGGGTTGCCTGTAAATAATTAATAGGAGAACTCTGGGGGAGCATTTCAATACAGCACAAAGGTATTTGTATGATGAAAAATCACCAAATAACATCTGTTTCCCCTGAAATACATTTTTAAATATAGCAGCAACCCCTCTAACTCTTTTCCCACATCTACATGCATCAAAAAAGTTATAGTTGGGAGGAGCTGTCTCTATCAGAACGGTTGCACTGTTATTTTGTTCCAGCCATGTTTCAGTTAAAAACATAAAATCCAGTATAGAAGTGGTAATAAAATCATTAACTTAATGATTTGTTATTAAGAGACTTAAAATTAAGTAGACCCATCCCGATGGTGTTGTTGATAGGCTTTAAGGTTGTTCCATGTTTTGACGTAGGATTCAGCAGATTATGCTAAACTTCCTTTATATTGTGTCTACGGCTGCCCTTTTTTGTCTCAGTAATACTCAGGACTACTATCAGTTAGGAGGGGGGGGGGTTCTGGGGCTCCCTCTGCTTGGGGGTTATCAGCCTGTGGCCATGACGTGGCGATGCTATCATTGACACAGATGCAAGTTTGAAGCCAACATATTCCAGTTTTGTTAAATTCAGCTAGAAAATCACAAATGGAGGAGGCAGTGAAGCTGGAGTTGTTGTGGCTATGGGAGAGATGAGGCTGGAGGTCATTGTAAGTATTCTGGGACCCAGAAGTACAATGTTAAAGCAGGGCTTTGTTTTTCCTGTTTTGTTACAGCGATGCTTTACCAAAGAATATGTGGATGAGCTTTGATAAAGGGATTGTTATTTGAATGTCTTTCCCTACAGTACAGTGTGTTGATTTGAAACCTCTGCACACTTTTTTTTTTACAGTTAACTACTACTGAACGGGTTTGTGTTCACATATAACTAGCTTACAGATCCTTGCCTCTAGCAACATGATTGGTCAAAAGTTCCCCATATGTTTACAGATATATACTACAAAAAAATCCATAAATTCATAGGGAGATGCCTTTCCACTCAATGTTTCCTCTTTCTTCTGTGTTCTCTCACACACATTCCAGAGGGTCGTCCAGTAAATCAGGGTGGAGTTTACGACGGCTTCAATGTTTAGAGAACTGTGCATTTTCTTCTTTAATCTTCACATTCCAGTGTGGAGCTCTATTTGAATTTGCACTTATGTGCTGTGCATAATACAGCAGGGAAATTGGAGAAGCAGCATTGCAGTAGCAGTACTGCAGTATGCTACCCTGTATTGTGCGATAACACATTAGCGGTGGACTTTTAAGATTTAAGTGGATGTATTCGGTAAACCCAAATATGAACTGCGATCTCATAGTATTTGTTCGTCAGACTATGTAATGCATGATCTGACGCTCAAGTACCCTAAGTAATAGCTCTGGTCTTCCCAACTCTGAACCTAGATCTTTGGATACATGTGAATGTATAGCTTCATGTGGCTTTGAAGGTTGAGCCTTACACACTCGTTAATAATTAAGAAGGAGAGAGTTTGCCATCCCATAGAGATAGAACTGAGGTAATTAAACCCTGTGCAGAGTTCCTTATTGAGGAGGAGGGCCTCCCTCTGATGGAGCTCCGCGCTTCTGTTTCATCCAGACCTGTTTATTCTTCAGGGCAGGTGTAGATCGTCGCTGCAGGGGGGCTGTGGAGGGCTGCTGTGGTACCCTCAGATACCGCTGCTTGGCGCATGTGTGGACCACAACAGAAATTAATTTGTCCATTTTCTACTTGTGCCCTGGCAGGACTTGCAGCCGGTGTTTGAATAACCCATTGTGAGATTTCAATGCCCCTTGTGGCTCTGACCTAAAAGTACAACCCAAGAGGGGTTTGGAGGTTAGGAGTGGAGCCATAATTTGCTGCCATCAAAAATGGGGCGTTCAATTCAGAGCCTTATCAGAGCTGTTTTCAGGGACTCTACAGACTGAAAGAAACTTTTTGAAAATGTAGTGGCGCAGTCGCCTGATTTCTTTAGCTCTTTTTTAATAGTCTTGAGACTGGAGCTGTAAAAAGTTTCTCTGTTACCTTTTGCCAGGAAGAGGGAGATACGGGAGCCCTGCAGCTGTCTGGATGTCCTGTGTGTGGAGGAGATCCAGGAAGTATGGGCTTCTGGTGGAGCGGGGGGAGGACGACAGGAACCTGAGGGGGAATGGAGAGGCAGCCGCTTGATGGGAGTGAACTCTGCTTGGCCGCTCCGTTTCAATATGGTGGCAAAGCTTGAGAGGAATATCCGCCGTCAGGGAGAGTTTTCAGGAATCAGTTTCTCGGAGTACATGTGCAGAATTACATTATCCGAAAGTGTGAACATGGCTTTTTGCTGTCAACAAGTAGAAGTGCAGTACGAAAATAAATCAAAGTGTGATTCAAACACTGGTAGCACTGGGAAAATAGCCAATGCTGGGGGATCCTAGCATAGAGTTAAGGTGTCTGCTGATTAAGCGGGTGAAACAAGAACAACGCCCAAAGCGTTATTCTGAGAAGTAGCCCACTTGGCTACTTTCTGTGGCCTCTGATGAAGATGATGGCTGTTTTGGATCCGGGGCTCAGAACGTACACTTGGCTGTTTATTTCACTGGGGATGTGACATGGACAGCAGTAGTGATGACGTGGTTTTTAAATAAGTTGTGTTGGAATTGTTGCCACTGCAGTTTTAGAAACGGAAGACTTATATATGAACCGTGATATTATTGCAGCGTCAACTCAAACAACGTCAACATACATATTTTCTTAAGAGTTTTTTCATGATATTAAGAATACAATATAATATTTGTTATATACATATAACATATATGTATATATATATATATATATATATATATATATATATGATATATATTTGTTATCACAATTATTTAAAATAGTTCATGAACACTGTGTCAATAGCAACTATTTATGGACACAGTTTAACCTGAAATCTCTAAATAAAACAGTGATGCTTGCTCCAGCTTCTGAGGTTAAACAGTCAAAACCACATGATTTCTCTAATTTGTTAACTTCACATTTGGATACAAGCCTACAAGTGGCCCACCCCCCTTAACTGCCCCCCCCGTCTCTCTCGCACTTATAGGCTCTTTGTTCCCACAACCTGTTTTTTGTAATTACAGTTTTGGGAAGAGTGGATATCAAGCAATTACCTTGCATATTAATCCCCTGCAAGGGCTTCATTAGAACGCCGCAGGCTGCCTCTGCTTCAAGTTCCACATTGTTACCGATTTAAATTTAGACTTGAGGGATTTTTGCGGCAATTTGCAATTTTGTTTTAATGTGTCCCTCGTCCAAACCAGAGTGTGGCCCGTGGCTTTACTGTGTGGTGGCCAGTCGGTCGGTAAGTGGGACCAAAATGGCGTCGGGCTCCAATGTGTTTGAATGGATGTTGTGCGACAGACCCGACATTTATTGCCTCCATTCACTCCATTCATTGCCTTCCATCCCTCAAGATGTACATGGTGGTGTTGGCGGAGGCTCTGCACACAATCTATGATGCACCGCCGCTGTATCCCGCTGGCTCCCGGGAGGAACATTCGCTGCTGATAAAGACAAGCTCTGTCTCTTGTGTATGGTACATAACATTTAATGCAGCGCATTTGTTTATAAGCTGCATTTCTACAAAGGGACGATGTAAAGCAGGATGTGTTGTTTCAACAATGGATGGACTATTCTTTACTTGAAAAAGCAGACACAAACAACGTTTGTTAAACGTTTGGCATGAATTACGTGTATGTAGTGTATTAGCCTAATTGATTATATTTGTACATACATGCGTATATTTCAATCACACCAAAATTTGACTACTAATGTTTGATACCCGGCCATTATATATCGTTAATCCCGGTACATTAATTTATGTACACACTCAAACATACACATACTCTAACCTCTAACACGTACCCCCACATGCACGCACACCCTGAGGCTGATGGTGTTTAATGGGGCTGTGCTGCTCATTTACAGGGCAGTGGAGGGTGGAGAAACGGGCTGGTGGAGAGTAGGAGGAGGAGGAGGAGGGGGGGAGGGGTCATGCCCCTGGACGACTGAGGCTGGAGGTGCTGAGATAAAAAGAAGAGGGTCAAGAAGGAGGAAGAAGGAGGAACCATTGAAGGGAAGTGATGTTGAGAAAAAAGAAAGATGAAGGCAGCGGGAGGGGAAAGTCTGCAAGAAGGGGGGCCCGGCACAACATTAATCCCCAGTCAGTGCTGTCACCGGAGGGGAGAATATATAAACAAGGCCATGGAGGTGCCCTGACTAATGTGCCCACAACAACAATGGGATGGGAGAGACAGAGCGGTTTAAAGACAGAGCGGGAGAGAGCGGGAGAGCAAGAGAGAGATAGAGAGAGAGAGAGATAGAGAGAGAGAGAGAGAGAGAGAGAGAGAGAGAGAGAGAGAGAGAGAGAGAGAGAGAGAGAGAGGGAGACACACACACACAAAGACCCAAGATAAATGGTTGGAGAGGAAACCGGCGGGAACATCCGGTCGGACATGGAGCACCATGGGAATGGGGTCTATGTGTGTGTGATTGCTAGGGCTCTTTTTCATTTGGTTTGGGTGTTTGTCTGTGTGTTTTTTTTTGTGTGTTTGTGTGTGTGTTTGTGTCTGTGTATGTAGGAATGTGTGTACGTGGATGTCTGAGTCTGGCTCTGTAGGTTTATATGTCTGTGTTTTGTGAATACATTTGTGTGTGTGTGTGTGTGTGTGTGTGTGTGTGTGTGTGTGTGTGTGTGTGTGTGTGTGTGTGCGTGTGTGTGTTTGTGTGTAGCGATGCATGCAGGAATGCATGTGTGTGTGTGCACACACCTTGGGTTGCGTCCCTTGAAGAAGATGCATGGCGGCTTGTGTTTACAACTTTACACTCACACCCACAAGAGTGCAGCAGTCATTAACGATTCCCAGGGCTTTTGTAAATGAGCCTTTACGGTATTAAAGCCTTAACATCCCACACCACATACATCAATGCATCGCTGCGGCCTAGGGCTATCTCATTCATTTGCAGCACAGCGGCATGGCCACAGCGAGAGTCCCCTCATCGGCAAATGATTCAACGATTTCCTAGCGGTTTCCCAACACTTCTCACTCATGTTGCCAATTTGTTATTCATGTGTTTATGTTTATGTCTCTCTCTCTCTCTCTCTCTCTCTCTCTCTGTCTCACTCTCTGGTTGTGTCTAATGACATTGCGTCGAAGGCCATTTGTCAGCTAATGCGTGTGCTTATCGACCTCTCCGGGGCTTATCTCAGTGGGGTGTGAGGGTGTTCAAGGCCATCGGGAACTCTGTCCGTCCACCGGCTGATATTCCTTTTCCTCTTCTTCTTCTTCTTCTTCTTCTTCTTCTTCTTCTTCTTCTTCTTCTTCACACACATCTTCTGCAAGGTGTGTGTGTGTGCGAGTATGTGTCTGACAATGTATGCATCTGCATATATGTGTGTGTTTGTGTTTGTGTCTGCCTCTGTTTGGGTGTGTGTGTATGAGTATGTTTTTCAGTGTATTGTGTGTGGGTGTATTCGGGCCTGTTAGTGTGTGTGTGTGCAGGTGTGTGGGTGTGTGTAATGCTATTGTATCTGTTTTAGAGGTGCCCTGTGTTTGATGAATTGCTCCAAGGTGTTAATGCATGCAGATGTCCCTGCAATCAGAACACAAAGTGTTGTATTCACACTACACATGTCGATTTCTTCTTTTTTATCCTGTAGTTGAGCTAGTTTTGCTCGCAGGTAAATGTGTTTGCCTATTATCTGTATCTGCTGAAGATTTGTTCTTTGTATTTTTCCCGGTTTATTTTCCAAGTGCATTTGGTATAAATGACTGTGTGGGGACAAACAGTGGAGCCATTGTAACAGAGTACCCACTTGCATTGTGACCTTGGGTCTGTTGGGCCAGGGCCCATAGGCGACGGATTATTCATGTGAATATTAATGTTGAAACACAACTTTATCGTTCACAACACATTTTCAACAAAACAAGGAGAAATAAACAGTTGGCCATGGCATTGTATCAGCAGGCTCCGGGCAGAGCCACCCTGATTTGCCCTAAACATCACATGGTTGTTTTTGTCAGGCCTGAGCTAAGACAGCGTTTCATTTGTTTTGATTTAGAAACTTTCCTTATACTTACAACATGAATACAATTGAAGGAATCCAAGGTGACATCTTTGGTTATTTTGCTAAACTACATAATATTGTCAAGTCTCTTTCACCACATAGTTTTATGTATTTTAACAGCTTTGGTTGAAGATAATCGTTGCTTTGACCTTTTAGTCGCTAAGTGAGACATCAAGGGCATTGAGTCTTCCGTTAAAGGACATTTTCCTACCACAGTATAGCTCTGGGGTTTTCAGTGCCAGTCAATGTGGCCGGTCATCTGACAACATTTATTGAACCAATGTCCAATAAAGTGCAATACGACACGAGGACAGGGGGTTTACACATGTAATTATACAGACACACCCTGCCAGGGAGTCAATAGCACCTGCATTGACTTTAATGCCCGAATTTGATTGCTATTCTGTTAGTCAGTGCCATCCATTTCCAGGCCTGCTCTGACTCCCGTATTTTAACAAGTTATACTTTGAAAGTCCTCCATGTAATAGTCTGTGCTGAAGCGAGGCTCCATTTGCCATGAGAAGGTGGTTGGTAATTGGCTGTATCTCCAGATGGAAACCAGCAACCACCTCTGCAGCCACAGCCGCTATGACGATGCTCACTGGTTTGTGATGCTTCCTCTGGGCCCAGACCCCCAGAACTGGCCTCCTTCACCTTTTTAATTGGTTAGAGAGCTGTCTAAAGGTACTTAAGGTTGTCCTGGAGGTCTGTGAAGCATGTCCTGCAGGGATGCGTACTCACATTACGCCTCTCCTACTCCCATGCCTCCTGAGGGCAGCATGGACCAGGCCTTCCACATCAGTGGATGGGACCAGAGTCATATGGCATATCCCTTTCCACGTTCGCCCACGAGCCAAATATTGGACAAAGGTACCCGCCATATGTTGCTATTTTATGCGATGATGATCCATGATATGATTCTGGAAATATGTGTAAAATAGTCATGACAACCCATTTGATCAATAAATTAATTACATTTTTCATGTTTTTTTATCATAATTTATATTTTCTTAATTTATTTGAGCGCAGATCAAGAGGTCAGTTTACATGCCACATTCATTTTGCAGTAAGAAACCAAGTAATATCACCTCTCTAAAACATGAAATGATTCGTCCTAGAAGGGCTCATACTGTTCTTAATCCAATATAGAACATAGTGAATTACAGTGAAAATGCAATAACCAAGTCCAACAAAAAGTTGAAGTAATGTAGAGACAATCCGACTAAATATAAAATCATGCAGTATTATTAAAGGCTGTCTTGTAAGGATGCAATCTCCAACTCTAACCTAAATCCCAGCCATACCTCTGATCTGTCCTTTACCTCTGATCTGTCCTTTATGTTAGACATTGGTTTCCACAGAGGGAAGGAGAGCTCTGTACAGGAGCCAGGTAACATGAGGGCACCGTCGTAGCCCAGGAGATCTCCCCACTGGCATGTTGAGACCTAATGATCAAATGGTCCAAGGCTGCAGCTCCAGGCAGCATTTCTCCCACTCCAGTCGGCCCCTTCGGCTGACTCTCTAATGGGCCTCTGTCCCTCTTTTCTTATAGGGAATTCCCCTCCCATCTGTAGATCCATCTAGCTCTCCCATCCTCCTCCCCTATTCCTTCACCCCCTCCCTCCAGCTCCCTCCCTTCCTTATCATCTGTGTCCCCTTTCTACTGCAACACCTCAACCCATCTCCTCTTTCCCTTCCACCGCCTCTCTCTTCCACCCTCATCCATTCTCTCCCTCCTTCCTGCTCCCTCCCTTCCTTATCATCTGTGTCCCCTTTCTACTGCAACACCTCAACACAGCCCCTGCTGTCTCTGTCCTCCCAGGTCTCCCAGATGAAGGTGAAGGTTTAGTTTCTCTTCTCGCAGGTCTCCCAGATAAAAGTGAAGGTTTGGTTTCTTTTCTCTCAGATAAAGGTGAATGTTTCTCTTCTCCCAGATAAAGGTGAAGGTTTGGTTTCTCTTCTCCCAGATAAAGGTGAAGGTTTGGTTTCTCTTCTCCCAGATCTCCCAGATAAGGGTGAAGGTTTATCTTTTCTCAGATAAAGGTGAAGGTTTCTCTTGTCGCAGGTCTCCTAGATAAAGGTGAAGGTTTTCTTCAGGGAGCCTTCCTTTGAGGTATCTCTTTCTTTCCATAATTTCTCTGGTCTGTTACTGACTGCCACCCTCTGGACTATACAGCAGATACTCTTTTACCTCTCTCATGGTGCAAATGGGAGACGGGGCTGCAGACGGGAGAGAGAGTGACCTTTGTGGATTTCTAAAGCTCATTATTCAGAGTTGGGGCTCTTCTCCTGCTCCACAGGGGGCCTGGCGGATTGGGGTGGTGGCCCGTCCACCATGGAGGAGGTTTCTATCTATCCTCTTCTCCCTCTCTCGTCTTTTCTTCCTCCTGCACCGCTCGCACTCATGCGCTGTTATTCTTTCAGATTCTCTCGCTCTCTCCCCTGACCTTTCCCGTTATTTTCTCTTCTCAGCCGTATCTTTTCTCCTCTGTGTGGTGTCCTTTGTCTGGGCTCCCTCCGCGACGTAGCGAGCCCGCTGGTCCCCGCTCGATTCATCCTACAGAAAGTCCATTACGCTGTCAGCGTCAGACGCCAGTCGTTCCTTATGAGCTAAACTGTGGGGTCCTGCGCCATTAGCAAACACTCTGCTGTAGGGGAATAGATGCAGCCTTGAGCTACGACGAGTACCGTTCTGTCATACGCTGAGCCGCGTGATCATGTATCATCTATTGCATTTTAATAAGACATTAGGTAATGCATTTTAAATAAATTCTATCACAAACCTTCATGTGTGTCATTCATGTAAAAATATGAGATACGATAATAGCTATTTCCTAATTGGTAATAATAAATAGATAAATGAAATAAGAATAATCATGTTAATAATAAGGTAACGGTCACGGTTAATATTGCTTTGATTATCAGTATTCATAAGTTCACTCATTCATGCAAAAATATTCTTAATTTTTTGGAGGTGCTGGATGCATTTGAAATTAGAGCTATTTTTTTACCTTGGATTTGATGGGAGGCCATTACTTACATACAGGAAGTAGGCTGTTCTCACACCTGACCGCAGAGCACTTGGACTGGTGAACGAGGACACCGTTCAGCCCCTTTGACCAAGCCTCATCACCGCTGCACATCTGTAACCCCTGACTCCTGGCTGATTAATCAGGGATCACCACTCCACTTGGCTAATGGTGGCACCGGTGACAGACAGGAGAAAATGTTTACCAGGTTGAAGAAACATGGGTGACACACACAAGGTCACAACTGCGTTCGGTCATCCTGACATTTCCCGCACCCTCACATGGAGGAGAGCATCGTGGTTTTAAAGGTGTTGGACTCCCAAACAATAGGGTTCTGTGTTCAAACCAAAATCTCCGGCCTTTAGGTATCTTTGAGCCTCTTCTAACTACCAGCTCCTGAATGACCAGTAGCTGAATCTACCATGAGTCATTGAAGATGAATATGTCTCCTAGTAGTAAAATATAAGCACAACATCAAAAGGTAAATCTAACAAGTGGAAAAGTCAATAACATATAAACCCCCTTGCCTGTTGCCAAAAGGTCTTGGCACGTCTCATGCCGGCAATTTGTTCTTTTGATGATTTCATATTAAAGAAATGATTCATTCTCTTTGTAAACATAGTGTACCTCATTGCACAAAAAAGTAATGTACGACTAAAACTAGAAAGTTCATTTGGTTGTAAAATAAAAAAACAATCTGAAAACGACCTGTAGTCATCAAGCGCTCGCGATGCGTGTCTTTTTAACTGTTTGGGTAATTCTCCTGATGTATCTTGCTTACTTAGTCTACAAAAGCTAAATTAGAATTGAATGGCTATCAGCCAAATGGGCCTTTAATTTTACAAGCAGGAAGTCAGGCACAATCCAAAATGGCCTAACCACACATCTCTTTACTAAAGAGGTGGAATTCAACAGCACATTGTGCTCCCCTTCTGTATAGGGGAAGTATTAACAGGATTGCTATTGTTTTATAATGGATCATATCATCTGATTATTCCTTAGTGGCCTTTAAATAAGGTATTAGATACTTTAAATAAGGTAAGGACCAGGAAAATGGGATGAGGCAGGCTGTGTGTGCAGCCCCAGTGCGTGCTTCCTCCTCACCTTGTTAAATACCTGCTCCCCTAGAAAGATGAGGAGCTTGTGCTTGGATTCCTTATGCTATACCAGACTGTGTTTCTACTTCTATTGGCCCATATTGCACAACCACTGAACTGCATTGATCATCACTGTGTTGCAAGCATAGGCTTGCACAGCAGTGTGCCCAATGTGAGTTGCTTCGGCAACGGTTTGTGGAGTCGGAGCCTCTCCACCTGTATCAAACTGAGCCTATTGTTCTGCGGAATTAATGAGCCATTCGATGATGTGTTAATGAGTCTGAATGTGTTCTTCAGGGAATTTAGTGCTATGACATACTTACCGGGTGTTGCTATGGGCCCACGATAAGGAACGAGTGTGTTGCCAGAGTGGGAGAATCTTTTATCCCCCATTCATGGCTTTACATCATGGTCCTGCATAGTCTCCTCTGTGGCCCCCATCACCATCCACCGACAGACAATTCAAAGCATTCCAAGTAACATGATGACACTCCATCAGAAACTAAGAAACAAAACAACACCTCGACTCTATTAGGTCACCCCCAGACCAAAGGGTGGATGACAGGTCAGGGTACAGTCTTGGCGGTGGTGGTACCTCGATACCACCACCGCCAAGACTGTCCTGTAGCCATGGAACCCCTGGGGAGGCCGCCATGGCCCGGCACTGTGGATGTAACAACCCATCAATCGTACCAGGGTGAACAAAGGGTTAAACCCTGAGGCAGAATACAGAACACACACACGCACACACACACACACACATGTGTAGGGCCAGCCAACAGTCACGAATGCGACTGACAAACATAATAAGCCTCCACTGTTTTCGGTATGATAAATGAAGCACCGCTGTTGTGAAATAACGCAACTCAAAAGCTGAAATCCACCTGCTCCACATGCGGACAAGGTTTTGAGGATACTGAAGTGATCAGAAGATTTGATAATGAATGATGTGGGCGACGCTTAAATATGGCTTTTATCAGGTACTTATTTGTAGAAGTGGGATTTTTCATCCCACACAGGATGCAAAACTTAAGTGATTTGCAATAGCGATGATGAGGAGGAAGCACCCAGGTAAGCTCTTCTATAAATAGCTCAAGACGACATACAATGCCTCATCAAGTCTAATGTTGCAAACCAAGCAAACATCTTAACTTTTAACAATCATTTGTTATGGGGACGTGTATTACTGATTCACGTCAGGGATGCTGCTAATAATTTGCCCGGTACGTCTGGAAGAAAGCTCTTGCACAGCGAGCTCCTCGATGACTCCGTCCTGAGAGGGCAAGCCTTCTGGGAGCTGAGGCTTTGAATGAGTTTGGGTTATCGTGGGTGACAGGATTCAAAAGAACAAGGTGTACATTTGCTGTGTGCAGAACAGTAGCTCAATGTTGTACGAAAAAAATATTCCATGACCTTTAAAACCCATTTCTTTGCAGACATTATCACATTGCGCTTGGACGGATCATTGATCAGAACCCAGCGATAGATAAAAATAAGTCCAATCTCTGCGATTTCCTGCCTTTATTCACCATAAAATAAAATTCTGTAAATATGCCGGTGTGTGGGAATATCTGCTGCCTTCACAAAGTAACTCTCCTTAGTGGAAATAATTGCAAAGCAAACACTTCTAAAATAATACTCGATCCCTCACAGTGTGAGTATAACTGGAACAAGTGTAATACATTTCATTTCCTTCATCAGGTAAACTTAATTACTGAACTAAGGGGATGTACACTACAGGGACTTAAATAGAGGGACTTTAAAAATAGCACAACGCTATTCAACGTAGCACAACTTCATCATAAGGTTTTGTATATATCCCCCCTCCTTAAAATACCAGTAGTGCAACCGTTTCTATCAGGGGCGGCCCCAGTGGGAATCAAACCCATAACCCTGTGTTAATGCCATGCTGCACAACTAGAGGCAGACCGGGTCAGCTCATTAGCGCACTGGCAAACTCATCTCTATGACATGTGACTTCACATGTAAACAAACTCCTCCTCATCTTTGCTTAGGAGTCAGTAAGCCATCACTCTGTACAGTCACGTACGAGTAGTGCATAGAACTAAAACCCCTTTTTTCTTCATCAGCTATCTGGTTGAACCCCGGTCGCGTCACATGGGCCATGTGTTGGAGCACATGGCCCATGTCAACACCAGCAGATGTTTGTCACCGTGGGACATTTGATCCATGCCTGAACACATCCCTCATCGCCTTCATCTCCTGTGTGATACAGCTGTTGTTGAACTGCTGTACAACTTGAGAAAATATAGATGGCCCCTTCCTTAATGAAACGGAGATTGCAAATTACCGCTCCCCTCTGCGGTAATAGAGGTTCAGTTTAATGGGAATCTTAATTGCATCTACAAATTGTAGTGTAGGTGTATGTGTGTTTCAACCCAGTCTCACGGAAATACGTGACACTGTCACATCACAACATTTAATCTATTCATTCGTGATCTGGGACACGTAATTTCAATTTTTTCGTGCCAAAAGCACAAATTTCAAAGTCATTCTAAAAAGAAGAGATGAAGCAGCAACCTTTTTTTACGTCGCGGTTTGCCTACAGAGCAGCGCACCTGCCTTAAATATATCTGTGAATTGTCACAATTTCTCAGAATCAAAGGTAAAAGTAGAAACGGGTGGCCAAAAGCTGTCATATTGTTAGAAATTGTGCTTTTTAGCATGAAAAAATTGAAATTACGTGTCGAATGAATAGATTAAATAACGTGACAGTGTCACACATTTCCGTGGGACTGGGTTGCGGGTTTATATATGTGTGTGTGTGTGTGAATGTGTGTGTTTGCTTTTGTGCGTATGTGCTTGTATGTGTGTGCTTTTGTGTGTGTGTGTGTGTGTGTGTGTGTGTGTGTGTGTGTGCGTGTGTGTGTGTGTGTGTGTGTGTGTGTGTGTGTGCATACAAGCGTCTATCGACATATTTTGAAATAATGGGAATAGAAGATTTACATTATTCTATTACTTAAAAACAAATCTGTAAACAAGTGAAATCTTTACATTTTAAAACATGTATGTCATCACAAATACGTAAACATGTCATTAAGGAGCAGGTAAGGGGCATATTGCTCAAGGATGCCTAGGTTATGCTGCAAATATTGGGGATCAAGCCACCAGCTAAGCAGCCAATTAAAATCACTTAAATATGGCGTCCCTCCCCAACAGTGAGTACAGTGCTCATCCTGTCGCCAGCCATTATTCACGAGCCGCAGTGCATGGCATCACAACCGTAGCTCGTGAACAAAGATGCTCTAAAGCGTGTCTCAAAGTAGAGCAGGTGTTCCCGCGGAGGATGCTCCATCTACGCCGCGCGTGAGTTTAAATACTGGATGTGATTAGCCAAGGGGTTCTGTTTGATTTCTGACACGTGCGCATCTTGTGCACTTCATAACGCAGCGAACAGGGGACCGGTTGGTTGCTGTATCCTGTTGCCTGCTCTGTGTGTGTGAGTGTGCGTGCGTGCGTGCGTGTGTGTCTGTTTGTGTGTGTGCATGTGTTAGTTAGCATACTGTTTCATGAGACACAGATCCGCTGTTAATCCCTCTTCCCCGACACAGGGCGTTTGTTAGATCGCATTACTGATGTTTCCACCTGTTCATATTGGCATTTAAAAACATGATTCAAAAGATTGAATCTTGGTATTCCAGTTTACCAGGGTATTTAGAAATACTGATGGTATTATTAAATACCGTCAAAAATACAGTTTCTATTCAACTTTTTCCAACAGCTTAGGAATACAATTCTTACAATGTTGATTTTTATCCACATTTTTGAATAAGAATATTCCAAAAATAAAGTATTCGCTGTTGCATTGTGGTTGAGACTGAATTTGGGTCGTCACCAACGATTAGTGGCTGGCACGGCTAGGCGGAGTTCCCCCGCTCTCGACAAGTTACTACACAATAGGCAAATTACAAAGTAGCGGGCTCTAAACAATAGCCTAGCTAAAATGCAATTAACCCCGATATGGCTCATATTTCTAAATGTTCCAAATGGGTAGTACAATAAAATCACTGTTTGGAAGTGTATACCACCAACTCTACAACAGGGAGAGCAGGTAAAAGACTGTGTGGCCAGTGGAGCTCCGATGTGGGTGTAATGCGATTGGACTGCATCAAATACAGGTTAAACCGACTCAACATAGACTGACTATAATACAGGTTCAACTGACTTTTCATATGTGTACATTGGTGAAAACTTTCACAGACTTTATTCAAAACTAGTGAACGAGTAGGTATTATTGAGTTGGCTTATTTCCTCTGTACTTATTATTCTGTGATCCAGTATTCATCCCAGCAAGCCTACTCCATATCGAGGAATGAAACCGTAGGCTAATAATGCTACTGCTGCACTTTTAAATCAGTTTGTCTTGCATTTCCTCTATTTAATAAATAATTAAATAACACAATTAGAATCGGCCAAGCTGTTTTTCCTTTTTTGCGTGAAACTGTTTAATCTTTAATTTCTTCGTTTGAGATATAGCTCTATATATAGCTCACACATTCATCTGGTTCTGTTTGTTTTACTATCTATGCAGTTTCCTGCCGATGATACTGTGATACTGCTGTGTTGCCACCCTTGCACCCTCGAGTATTTTCATTCTGCTTCTGGTATTGTAGAGTAAGAGTGGTTTTGATCTGAAAGTGTTTCAAAATCTAAATTTATCTTGTTTTCTAATGCCAGGAAAGCATTAGCTTCTCTTCCTAACACTGTTCCTTGCAGGGAAATCTGATTTAATTGGTGTCACAGTACAAGTATCTCCGTGTATTTTAATTGAGGATTGTTTAACTTTTAAACTTAAAAAATGTAGCATTTAGAAACAAATTCAGCTTTTCCTTTGCTGACAGGAATGCATTGGTTGAGGTCCTTCCCTTACTGGACTGTGGTGATCTGGTATACGCACGCCCCTGCCCAATGCTGGCCTTGGCTGCACACTGTGTACCAGTGCACTCTGAGGTTTGTCACAGGCTGCAACGTGCTCACTCACCATTGCACCCTATATGCCAGAGTTAAGTGGCCTTCATTGGCCTTGCCCAGACTCACTCATTGGCACATATATTTAATTTTAACTCCATCCATGGTCTGCTCCCTTCTTACTATTGTGGGTATATATCACAAATGACTTTGATTCTGAGACCTAGCACTGGATGTTTTGTTTAATGTACTTTTAATGTGTGTTTTATGTTTTTATGAAACTCTTTTGCGGCTATCTTGGCCGAGGCTCCCTCTAAAGATACATCTCAATGGGACTTGCCTGGTGAAATAAAGGTTTAATAATACTAAATGTCTGTTGTATATCTCCAGTGTACAGGAAGGTTTGTGGACAGCAGGTGTCTTTACCATAACAGGTAAGAATATCATAGCAGGGAGCTAAACAACAGAGCTAGCTCACTCAGGGGCTATTCATTAGATCACATTAGCCAAGTAATGGCATCAAGAATGCTTATTATGCTTATATTATAATCTGTAATTACCAGCCAAGGAATAAATTAGGAAAGCAGTGATGGGAGGGGTGGGGAGGGGTAATTCAGATAGTTATGCCAATGGCGGAGAAGACATCCGCTTTATTGTGGTTATGCAATATCCTGATGTGATACCAACATCTATCTGTTTACTTCCATGTCTTGATTTGAGGCTTGGGTCTCTCTTGAAAGGTAACGTGACCTCAAAAAATCCTGTCCAGTCCTCGCCCCTCTCTCATTATCAATAATCTCTCCCTCTCTCTCTCCCTCTCTCTCTCTCTCTCTCTCTCTCTCTCTCTCTCTCTCTCTCTTTCTCTCTCTCTCTCTCTCTCTCTCTCTCTCTCTCTCTCTCTCTCTCTCTCTCTCTCTATATATATATATCTGTCTCTCTCTCTCTCTCTCTTTCTCTCTCTCTCTCTCTCTCTCTCTCTCTCTCTCTCTCTCTCTCTCTTTCTCTCTCTCTCTCTCTCCTAAGGCCTTGTGTCGTTGTATGTGCTGTCAGAACAGGAGATTAGTCATTCAATCAGACTGGAGATAGAGGGAGATAGAGGAAGAGGGAGAGTGAGGGAGACAGAGAGAGAGAGATCTCTGCAGATAAGGAGGCGCGGCTCCTCCCGGGGCCCCCTCCCAACCCTCCTCCCGTATGTTATCAGGGATCACTCGTCGCAGTAGGAAGTTTGTATTCCATCCCAAAGGACATGCTCCCGGCACCTTTCTGACCAATCAGGGCTTCTCTTCCCTGATTGGTTCAGATACATATTCTTGCCTGTCAATCAAATGTACGTCGCTGCGAACACTTGTCAATGGCGGAGGAACATAGGAAGGCAGGGAACAGTGAGGATAGCGGACATTATTTGTGTTGTGTATCTACAAAATCAGACTCTCACTCTTTACAGCTTTAGAATCTGACCTACAAGACCTTCATGATTCTCACTTTTAAGTTTTAGATAGATATTTATTCACCTATTATCCTCCTTTGAATCTTCTGACTGGTTGTCACTTTGTTCTTCACAAACAAACGTCAACCTATATCCATGCATACATTCACACCCGATCCTTTTGTCCTTATTACTGTCAGGGAGACACAGTGAAGTCTGTGACCGTCCCTTCCCACAGTCGCACAACAACTGTGTCTGTGGGGGCCCGCCGTTAGGCCTGGACCCCCTTCACCGTATCCCAGCCGCGTCTCGCCCGCATGGCTCCTGCTGCAGGTCTTAGTTATGCATGAGAAGGTAGAGGGGCAGCGGCCCGGGCAGCGGGACGGACCGCGCACCGTGAAGGAGGAAAACAAGGTGGGGAGGAAGAAAGGACCAGCTCTTCTTGAGGAATTGATGCAGTGTTGCGCTTAACTCTGATGGTGATTTATGTCTCCGTGCCGTGTTGTAAAGTCTACCGCGCCCGGAAGGTGCATCCAGGTGCGCGTGTGCGTCAGAGTATGAGTGTTAGAGTTTCTGTTTGAGTGTGTGTTTTTATGTGTCTTTTCATTTATATGTGTTTTTATGTGTGTGTGTTTGAGTGAGTTTGAGTCTGTTTGAGTTTGTGTGTGTGTTAGTGTTTGAGTGTGTGTATGTCTGGGTTTGAGTCTATGTGAGTTTGTGTGCGTTTCTTTTTTGTACATATCTGAGTTTCTTTCATTTGTTTGATTGTGTGTGTGCGCTTTCTTGCATGTCGATGTGTGTTTAAGATGAATGTTCTCTCCGACAGTATCTGCGAGCAGCCAGGTGCGGAAACTGCGTTAGTTAAAGGCGTCCATGTCTGACCATGGTGCGCTGCTCAGGCATCAGCTGATGTCCCCACGGCTGCTGAGATCTGAGGCCCAGCCAGCCTCACAACACTCACTTTCCACTTTCACTTTGTCAACGTTTTCAGGGTTAGCCCAACGACAACACTCATTGGTTAGCAACATGGCCAAGATGACTTTGAGATGGTTTGGGAGTGTGAATTTGGGAGTTTCGATTACAGGTGAACAAGCGATTCCTGTATTTACTTTTGGTTGGTAATATTATTCATAGCAGTCGGTAGCCAATGAGCTGAGACGCCATGACTGCAGTCGTCTCTTGAGGGGAAAGAAGCAGAGAAGGCCGTGAGCGCTACGTGGCTAATCTATCGGTTACCCAGAGGGAATTTACTTAGAGAGTTTCAACAGAGGGAACATTATTAAATACATGCCCTCTCCCATCGGGAGGTATGTCCTGTTCGTCATTCAGTCGGTGAGATGGTGTACGCCACACAGTGCGTGTGTGCGTGTGTGGAAGGAACGCAGCCTTTCCAGACCCTAGGTCAGTCTCTCTCAAGGCTGAACAGTGTGTCTTCAGTGGCAATGGCAGGACCTTCTCCCGGGGACACGACGCCTGTAGCTAAGCGACGCTATGCTATCCTACGCTATGCTATGCTACACTATGCTACACTACTATGCTTCCTTAGAAAACAACGCCGTAACAGCCTCTACATGAACCCTCTTCCCACCTTCTCATTCTCTCCCTCTTCCTCTTCTTCAATCTTTGTTCTCCTCTTTTCATTTTGCTGGCCTTCTCCCTTCTCCTGCTAAATGGGTTCTGTGGCTCCGCCTTTAACCTCCTCTGTCTCCTCCCCCCTAGCTTCCTCCATGCGGAAAAAAAAATCTGGCTCCGCCTTTAACCTCCTCTGTCGCCTCCCCTTTAGCCTCCTCCTGCTAAATGGGTTCAGTGGATGGCTCCTGTGGAAGATTATTTGGTGTCGAGGAGGAGAAGGGCGGCTCATACACGCATTTATCACGGTTAGTGAAGACACACAGCTGCGGTGGCCATGGATACAGGACGTGGAGGGTGAGGGTCTCGGGTAATAGGGGGGCGCTACTGGTACACGTTGTTGATCTCCCATACAGATCTGCCCTCTCAGTCTCTCTCTGGTGTAGATATACACACACATAATGCAGATAGAATGGAATGCTTGACCCGTATTCATGTGGGTGAACTCAATCTCTCTCCCTCGCGTCTCTCTCTCACACACACACACACACACACACACACACACACACACACACACACACACACACACACACACACACACACACACACACACACACAAGCTCCGTGCCTGCACTCACTTTCCTTTATAGATAATGTATTTACAATTGAATTCATTGCCTTTCTTCAATTCCCGTGTTTTAAATTTGTGTCTGTTTTTTTTTTTATCTCTCTCCCCCTCTCCCCTAAGAGTTAAATTTTCCCGGAGTGTGCTCTATCTCCTAAAGCCTCCATCTCATTCAAAACTCTCCATCACTCTATCTTACCTGCCAATCCAGCAGACACACGCTCGTACATACGTGCACACACAAACACACCTATACATGCCGACAGAGATGCAAGTGTGCGCACACACACCCACACCCCCCCACGCTGTGGGGTGTGTGCACAAAAACACACACACTTCTGCACAGCGGCACAGCTAAACACAGACACCTACATGTCTTGCGTACACACACACACACAGACACACACTTTAAATTTCCTGAATATAAAGTACTTAGTTGTGTAGAATATCATCCTAGCTAGTTTTGTTGTATGCACAGAATGGGTTAACCTAGCGATTGTAAGTGCTTGGCACTTGGTTCTATGAACATCCTTATTCTACCGACAGCGATATGTTATTGTTCATCTTTCTCCTGACAAATGTACTTATTATAAGTCGCTTTGGATGAAAGCACCCACTAAATGCCCTAAATGTAAATTTAAATGTAATTGAGTCAAAGGATACAGAACGTGTTCCGTGTGTTCATATCAAACTATACTGATCTCCTCTCCAGACAAAGATAGGGCCGTTGCACGCATGCATCCATCCATTCTTTCATGTTCTTCTCTTGTTACTTTAACAATGTCCATGCTACACTCCGCCTAGGCAGCTTGTTACCATACCCGAGATCTGTATATAGAGATGGATGGTTTAACTTGTGCACATTGATTGCTCAATGCACAACAGGTGTGCAGCCCCACCCAGCCCCAGAGTCCAGTCAGTTTGACTAGGGCCAGGTGAGGCTGCTTAAACCAGCCATCATCCACACACACTCCACAGTTACCTTCCCGGTTTGCTAATGCAGTGCGTAGCATGAGGCTATCACCAGCAGTGCCTGTGATGTTGTTTAAAGGTATAAAGGGGGTTACATAATGCCTCCATAAAATGTAATAGATCGATTGAGTTATTGGCACCATGTTCCTCCTCACAGGCTGACACAAGTCTGTCTTGATGTTAGTTTTATTTGCATGCAGAAACACACACACAAACACACACACACACACACACACACACACACACACACACACTCACACACACCGGGATATTGTTCATCTTCATTTGTTATAATTAAAAATTGATCAAAATTGACTGTAATGTTTTTTGTTATACACTTGTTATACACTTCAAATTTACTAAGCAATAAGATACTTTATGATCCCAAAAGGTCAATTGTACAATTATGTAACCTTTTGGTTGTCTAGCTGGCTTGGTTGTAACCATATATATTTTTTATTTTTAACAAAGCGCATAATACAGGGTTAAACATTCAAACTCGCTATTCTTGTGTCTTCCGTCTTGGCATATGGGGGTGGCTTACTGAACAAACCTTCTATCCACCTAGAGGTGTTTTTAAAGTGTTGACAACGGTGTCAATCACTCACACAATCCCTGCAATGGGACGGCATGAACCCCTTGACGCGTGAACCTCACCAACGCTCACGTTCATCAATCATCAACGACTTATTTTTTAAGGAATCACACCACTGCTGAAGGAAGCTGGGTAATGAATGTGGATGACTTGCAATTACGGCTACTGTGGTTATACTTTAAAATCAGCAGAGCTTAACGAGAGAGAGAGAGAGAGAGAGAGAGAGAGAGAGAGAGAGAGAGAGAGAGAGAGAGAGATAGAGAGAGAGAGAGAGAGAGAGAGAGATAGAGAGAGAGAGAGAGAAAGACAGATTTTAAGTAGTAGATTGAAATCCAATATAGAGTATATTGCAACAAAACTCAGTTTTTTATTTTTTTTTAGAAATGTTTTCAACGTTGATTCATCTAGACCAACTCCCTGTAAACCCATCCAGGTACCCAGAGTCTGCTTTTAGAGAAATGGGGTTCAGTTTCCCTGGAGGGGCAAGGGGGCATCGTTTAACCTGTGGTGAGGGCCAGCGACAGCTCCAGTCACGGGAGGAGCTTTGGGCGCTGACCGCAGTCAGTGGTTAGCTTCTCTGCAGAGAAAGGCAGAGCTCAACTTATATGAAAGGGAGGACGGCTCAAGGGGATTTTTGTGGGTAAATAAAAACAGAGGGAGGTGGGCGTCACTTTAGAGCCTAGACAGCCAAGAATTCTGAATCATATCGTATGGCGACGGGGTTGGAATTTGGGAAAAGCACCAGGAAATAGACATGGCTCCGAAGACACAAAAGAGGCACCACTAATACCTGAAGCATCAGAAGTGTGAGATTAGACGCCATTCACATACAGAAGGTATTCACACACAAAGATAAGAAGCTCACCACGCATTGGGGGGATTGTGGAGCTACCCTCCCCCCATCACAGCCCCCTGTGCATTGCCACTGCATTCATCCCTTGATATCGCACGTGTTTTCCTACAGAAGGACCTTGTTAAGAGATAATTATGTTAGTCTGTTAATACAATTGTGTTAACTCCACCACCACAAGAGGAGAGGGGGTGTTAAAGGAGAGGGTGAGAGGAAAGGATCGAGATGGACAGAGATGGCTTGAGAAGAAAGAGATAGCAAGAGAATTAGGAAAGAGAGAGGGTGGAAGGGGGGTCTAGAGAGAGATAGACAGAGAGATAGCAATAGAATGAGGAGAGGGACAGGGACAGAGAGCGAGGGTAACGGGGGGAGATAGAGAGATAGATTGAAAGAGAGATAACTATAGAATAAGGAGAGAGAGAGGGAAAGAAAGAGAGAGAGAGAGAGAGAGAGAGAGAGAGAGAGGGATTGGCAGAGAGATAGCTATAGAATGAGGAGAAAGAGAGAGACGGAAAGAAAAAGAGAGAGGGTGTCACGGGGGGAGGGAGAGATAGATGGACAGAGATTGTAAGAGAATGAGGAGAGAGAGAGCAAGAAGGGGAGCTTCACAGAGAGACAGAGAGTGTGTGGATGAGAGAGAGCGGAGGAGATTCTTCACAGAGAAAGCCGTTGAAGAGAGAGGGTTATACAGTTTAAAAACGAGTGAGCAGGAGAGACAGATGCTAACTTGCCCCGCCCAGCCTACCTCTGGGCCACTAGCCCTTCGACCTTCAGCCAGCCTTCACTCGTCCCCCCGGCTCCCCCGGTCGATACTCACCCGGCCCATCAGCGGGTCACCTCAGGCGGGGCCCGCGGCCGGCAGCTGCCTGGGGCCCGTGGCGGCCTAGCCCCCGCGGCGCAGAGAGGCTTATCAGCTAGCCGAGCCTGTAGCGTCTCCCGTCAGGACGGGGTTGCAGGCGGAGTCGGTGATTAACGCAATGTTAGGGTTAGCCACTCAGGGTCAGTGTCCCGCTCTCTCTTGTGACAAAGAGTGGGTTTGTTTGTCTTGTTTAAGGACCAGTCAGTCAAAGCGTGCTAAAACAAATCTTTGTCTACCATTTGATTTACTGTTTTACTTGCTCAGGCCATGTCAGAACCCCCACTCACTCCCTCACTCACTCGCTCTCTCCTCGTCTCCCAATGCCCACAACGACAGCTGGCCCTGCAAGTCATCATTTAACTTCACTTCCTTCAGCCTCATTTTTCCCCCACCATCACCCTTCCTTTCTATTTCAGTTCATTCCATGTCTAAAATAAAGTGTGTGGGCCCATTGATCTGGGGCACCGATCAGACGGTGGGAGATGTTCTTTCTTCATAAATGCCTGAGAAAAACCATAAACACATACACACCGTTTGATCAAAGCCATCACGTCTCTTCGCCTTTGTCCAGAACGCACACTCATTTGACCTGACATCAGTCCCTCAAAAAAACCGCCCTCTCAGATCCTTAACATTGTTTGACATCTGACCCTCCCCAATCCCACCCACACACACACACACACACCCCAGACACGCCTCCTAGACCGCCCTGGGTTGACAAACATACTTCTGAACAGAGGAGAGACGAGTACAGGCTCTGACTTTTTCGTCAGTACATTTAATGACTGATCCTCAGTCAGACATAAAGTCAGTCAGCCAGTCAGAGGAGTAGATTGATGATATAAAGAGACAGACGGACAGACATATAGTCTGTAAGCCAGGCAGACGGGTAGATAGATCATAGGAAGAAGACAGACAGACAGACATATACATCATTCTTGGTTAGATAATTAAGTGATATTATATTAGAATCTAGATTTTTCTGGCTACAATTTCTCAAACAAGGCTCTATATGTATATATATATATATGTACATATATATATATATATATATATAGAGAGAGAGAGATATTTATAGATATATAAATACATACATACAGAATAAGCTTTTTGTAACATCAGAAGCCTGTGGTAAAGGGATATCCAATCCCTAATCTTCAGAGTAGGTACAATTCTGCAGATCACAGAATCTTCCCCATTTTGTCGTCTCTATGGCTCCATTTGCCTCGTATATCGTCTTAAAACTGGCGCTTGAAAAACGTCCTGGAATTTTTTTTGCAGTGAAAATAAGACTTCAGCAATTTCAGCCTAGAGTTTGTATCGGCTCAACTTAGAGACAAAAGTAATACTGCAATGCTTTGTTTGGGTCACTGCACATAATAGGCTTACGCACATGATCTCCTTCTCATCCCTCTCTTTCTCCTTCTTTCACTCGCCCTCTACCTCTCTCTACCTCCCTCTCCCTCCCTCTACCTCTCCTTCTCTTGCTCTCCCTCTCTCTACCCCTCTCTCTCCCTGTCCCTCTATCTACTTACCTCTCTCCCCTCTTTCTTTCTCTCCCTCTCTCCAACTCCCTCTCTCCACCTCCCTCTCGCCCTCTCTCTCCCTCGCTCTCTTTGAGATCTTTCTTCAAGGTCTCCTCCACTGAAACAAGTGTTTGATTTCATTCAGTTATACCTGAGGGAGACCAAAACAGAACCTTGGAGGTCAGGCAAGGGGAGCTGTATGAGTTTAAGTAAGAGGGATTGAGTGTAAAACATGCAGACAAAGGATTACCTGTTCTACTTATAACTGTATTGAAATGAAGAAAGTCTGCAGGTTGTCAGCTGGATAGACCAATGGGGTGGGAGAGTTTCATGGTGAGTTTCCAAGGTGAAAGGTTGTGGGTTTGAACCACAGTGTCTCCAGTCTGCCCGTATGCATCCATGAGCAAAACAAGTCAACCCCCAGTCCCCACCCTGCTCCTCAAAGACATGCATCTAACATAATCACTTTAATCACATTGGAAAAAAGAAAAAATCTATCTAGATAGTAGGCAATCTAGTAGTGAATAGTCTCGAAGAGCTAGAGAAAGAACATATAATCTGTGGATCTCATTAATTTGTATAGTATTAGTCAACAGAACACAGGCAGAATGTGAACAAGAACAGAGAGATGAAGGAGAGACATCTTTGGTGTCGTTCTGCATGCCAACCTTGCAGACAGGAAACCCTGCGTTTCATTGGCTGTTCCGCTTTGTGATAGAGCAGCCAAAAAAAAAAGAGTAGAAATCTGAAAACAGCCATGTGGTGATGCATGTTTATCGTTTTTGACCTTTGATTCAAGCATATTCACATTCAAGAGCACGGCTCAGATGCTAGCCATGCGCAGCCCATCAACTTTGTGCTCTGATCATACCAGCAACAGGGCCCTAGCATGGATCTGGAGACGACAGAAGCACCCATGAATCATAAATAAAACAGCCCTATTGATCCTTAGGAAAATGGAGCAACATTAAAAAGTCATTAAAATCCTGACTTTGTTTGAAGGGAATGGATTGGATCGAATGGACGAGTTTCCAGGTATTTCGGTTCCCCATTTTGCAATCATCGTCATCTTTTCATCATTCTTTTAATTTTGCCGTCGTTGAACAGAATAGTGCGATGCGGAGCACAGGGGTGTCAGCCGCGCACAAGGTTACCACCGTCACGAGGGCCACGAGGGCTTTGTTCTCCGCCTGCTGTCCAAATCAGAGTGGAGACGACACCTCTGTGAGTCATGCCCTCATTGTGCTGCTGGAGACGGAGACAGAGAGGAGCTTAAGCACTTTACACTTTATCTTTCCCGAGGTCGCCCTGCGAACCCAGGAGAGGTCTAACCTGAATTTCATTACATAACTACTCACTCTTTCAACAGTCTGTAGAGCATTCAGGACTCAACTGGATGGACAAATGAACCTTAATGTTTCACGTTGAATCCCTGCGTTTGTAACCGAACAGATGTCAAACTGACATGAAGAGAAATTAAGGACAGAAGTGGTTGCCTTTAGCCCGTGTCTGGAGGAGAAGTCAGGGAGCCATGAGTGCTACAGTGTGTCCGCTTCTGAAGAATAAGAGAACCAAGAGTACAAGCCTCTGGCTCAGGGATGCCTAGCACACACACACCTGGATTCGAACCCAGAAGCTTTCTGTTGGAATCCAGACAAAACAACCTAACCACTACTAATTTATCCTGACCACATGCAGCTCCCCTAACACACGCTAAAACACTTACCTGGCCAGTATGGGAAATGCAAAAGAGACGGAATACGTGTGTATAAGTAAACGTTTGAACCTGGAACCGATGTAGCTCTCAATGGTCAACACGTGTTACTGCCTCTCGTCAATCCATTTCGTCCACGCACATGCTCTCGCCCGCCTCCATCCATGTCCCAAGCAAAAGGTCAACGTAGAAGAACAATTACACAGGACTTCGCTGAAGGTGATGGATTCTAGTAAGTGGACAGTTTAACAGCCTCGTCGTCATCTTGTGGGAAGGTGCACTTATACTTTCACTGGCTTCTTTGTGTCCAGTGGGCTGAGAGAACATGGGTTGGACCATAAACCTGGTATCTTTCTATATCTATATATATCGCTATGTTTCTTCACCTATTGTAATTGCTGTGCTGTGCAGACTAGAGCAGGCTGTGCTGTACTTGCCCATCAGTGTGTGGAGAGATCTAGAACTCTGATCTGTGTGGGCCATGTCCGGGGTCGAGCCCTACATCAGATGCATCAGATAAACACACAGAACCTTTTGTTCTCTCCCCTGCGTGAATCCAACGTTCTTCCCACCCCTGCACATTATTATTACCACATCATCCCAGGGGCTGGGTGGTTGGAGATGTCCCCAGGTACCTGTCTGACTTGTGGACTCCCAGTGGGATGGATTTCGTCCTATTTCTCATCCAACAGTTTATTTTTTTTTATTTTGCATTCATTTTACAGGGACAATGCACAGTATATAATCGAGCCACATTTATAGCCACGAGGCTAATTTACATATGTTGTCCCTGGTCAGGGGTTTATGTAATAAAACAAATTAAAAGACAACATTCAATAAGTTGGGATAATGACTCAAACACACATCACAGTGACATGTACAGAGAAATATAATTGAGCAATGAGAAAAACATGAAATAAGATAAAAATAAACACAGAGACAAAAATCAATGACTAAAAATCTTCACAACGTTCTGAAGAACAGGAACAGGAAAAGCCTTAAGAAATTTACAGGAACATGTATATTTCTTAAGGCTTAATTTAAGGTGGTGAGTGTGACACTTTCAAGACTATCTACACAAAATGACCAAAGTACCAAACAAGCAGACAATTTTCTTTACATTTCATTGATTTGGTTCGTACTGCTATTCTGTTGTGAAACATCAACTCCAAGGCGGTCCATTCTTCACATCCTCTTTCATCAACATTCAAGCATTCAAGTTTGTGTGTGTGTGTTTACTCAACTTAGTCAATAGATTGTGTGAGGCGGGGGAGGGTCACACTCTTTAAGTACTTTCAAGGCTTCTTTATTTGTTTTTGATAATAAGGTTTTTTTGCTGGACGGCTTGTGTTTGTTTGCACTGTACCGTGCCTCAAAATTTGAAATGATTTCCATATCATCTGAACTCACTCTTTTTTGTCTTCGCAAGAATGTATCCGTCGTCGCATGACGACAAATATGGCTCCAGTAGCCCTTACTACGACAACAACAACATTAACAACAACCGTGTTTGGCAGAGAAAGAAAAAAAAACGAGTTACAATGGAAACAGAGGTATGCTATGGTCTCACAGATCAGACTGTAGATTAACATCTAAAGTCTGGCAGCAGACAAGCTCAGATCTAGGTTAACGAGGCATTTCACTTCCCTTTGCTTCTAATTTGTAACGACCAATCGTGGTGCTGGAGGCGGGGCTCTATAAACTCATCATTGGCGAACATAACTCAACCAACGGTTGTGAAATGTGACAAAGTGTATGCAAAGGTTTCAAATCAACATTGTGTAGACTAGCCACTGTAGAAATACACAAAAAATCTTCTTCTCACCCTTCTGGCATCACCCTTCTGGAATATCCATCCACTTCCGTGAGTGCATGTTCTTCAGTGGACACTAGGGCATAGCTCCGCCCCTGGCAGTGGGTTGTTTCCCGCCCAGGATCTGTGGCGTCTCCCAGAAGAACCTCTGCTAGGACATAGAGGGACCGCTGGATCCCAGATTAGCTGCGGCATTGATCTGAAGTGTGAGAGAAACACCTCGGTGCCGCCCTGAAGGGAGCCCTAACACCTCGTCTAATGGACTCTAATGATATTAATTGGCTCCAGGACGGTTGATAAGACTCTGAAAGGCACTGGAGCATATCTCAGGCCTCCAATTCACCCCCCTACTTAACACTGGGGGGGGGGGGAGAGACGAGGGATGGGAGAGGGAGAAAGAGAGAGAGGGGAGAGAGACCGGGGGATACAGATGGAGAGAGGACAAGAGGGAAAGGAGAGAGTGGGAGGGAGAGAGCGAAAGGGAGAGAGTTGATTAAATTCAACAAAAGCAGGATAACAAAAGAGGATCCGGCGGAGACATGCTCGCATGCAGATTTTTATTCAGAAAATGATTTGGGAATTGTGTGAAGACATAGTAAAGCAATGCTTTCACTTAAACTTACTTTAATTCATGTATTTTATTATATATGTATTTATATATATATATATATATATATATATATATATATATATATATATATATGTATGGTAACACTTCAAATACTTAAGTGTTACCATATATATATATATATATATATATATATATATATATATATATATGCATATATATTTTATGTCCCGTATATATTTGTTTAAACCTATAAAGATGTACATTATCCTTTAGCAACAACTTGCATAATCAGTTCTTTCACCCTATGATTATATGTAATAAACAAACGTACTGCAACATGCTGTGTTTCTCTACTGATGCGTTACTTTCAAATACATGTTTAATGAACACATACACCTTACATGTTCAATAGTGTACCTACTAGTGTTTCACTGGTCTTGTTCAAAGTGTTTGTGTGACACGCTGTTTATTGTCTCCCTCGATTACCATACACCCTCCATCAGGCTGTGCTTGAGCAAACCGTGAAGACCCCCGGCCCCCCATGCGATCACGCCGCATAACCTCCTCCCAGCGTTGTGAGCTGCCAACAAAACTAATGTGCGACCTTCATCGCGGCTCTTTGTGGCACGACGCTGGCGGTGTGCGTGCGTTCTTTCATGCAGCATCGACTGAAGTTGTGAAGCACAATATAAGGTGGGGAGGTTCATACTACGCAGCGTCTCACTAATCAATGTTCTTCTATAGAGATAACATATCGTATTCCAGATGTACCTCCTGGTATCATCTGAAAGCAGATGTGCTTATTAGATCCAGCGTTCTTAAAGCGCCATAAACACCGGATTTGTAAATCAAAGACAATATTTATATGTAAATGATACTAATGCATGTTATTAACTCAGTAGTGTTGTTTATATCCTTCATTATATATTGCATGGTCAATAGTCTTGTTGATGATTTGCTTTTGTTTTTCTTGGATCTAACTCTGGGATGAGGGGTTCTTGAACACACCTTTTAGTGACACAGATTTATAACTCTGCCTATATACACAAATCAATGGGGTCTGGCATATCTCTGTTACATATCCTTGTTTCTTCTTTACACATTCATTTTTTTTTTTTTACTATTTATTACTTAGCAGACACATCTTCCTCAGCAGATACATGTGGTTTCTTTGGACATCGGACACAGTATATTTTGGCAGTGTGTCAGACCAAAAAAACTATCCTCCCCTTGTCCTTCTGATTTAAAGCCGTTGGTACAATTTGTAAGACAGCATCTTTAAATTAATGTGGTGGCAGAACTTTTAACATTCTTACATTGGTGATGACACTAAATGGGTGTGACCACCAACATCTGTTGGCTGACAATTTTTAAAGTGTAAATAAATAACTATCATGTTCTTATAAGTCAAGAACAAAGAAAAGAAAAGAAAACTAAATCTGAAGATGAAATGCTTAAACAAACTACCCCGAACTGATGGAAACAATCGTAGATAATAGAATTTACACAAAGTGGGAGCATTACTAGTTCAGAGGCCTAGTAGTTGGCTTCTTTTTAAGCAGTTTCACCATTGTAAAGGCATCTAGAGCAGACTCTCCCAGAGATTGCCTTTTAAACCTTCCTACCTTTCACTGGGAATCTGCCTACAGAGGCCAGATGAATCTCTTCTTATTAGATTACAAAATTGTCTATCAACCTATTCAGGGAAAAGCCAATGGCTTTCAGACAAGGCTTCAAAGAGCGAGCTTTGATCTGTGCCTAATGGATTCCTATTCTGTTACCCCAGCAGCAGTTTATAATCCTATTTTGTTAAATATAATCCTCTGAGAAAAACTCAACACAAAAGGTCATTTCAGAAACATGAAAATGCAAGAACAGTCACAAGTGCATTGCTAAAGGTAACAGATAGCTTACATGAAAAGGTATATTGTTAGAAGTAATGCCAGATCACTGAGTACAACAAAGACAACAGACCGTCCGGTCAGCCGAGCATACAGAAAGACCGGAGGTCCTTTTGGTCCTGACAACTCTGTCTCTGACAAAAGATAGTACCTAAGACACAAGAAGACATTTAACATGTAAAAAAGGGGAGGATCTAAGTTCATTTTTATAACGCTTTCTTTTTATTGAGATTTACTTTTTCTTTTACATTATTTATGAGCAGAAAACCAACACACATACATCCTCTATATTGTGCTGTTGATGTTTTCATTATGTCCTTATTTTAGTCTCCGTTTTTAAATGGAAAGATACACTAAGATGGCTCAACACAATCAATCCTTTGTGTATAGGCTTACACAATGAGTGTTTCTGAGCTAATGAATGCACCAATTAGGCAGAGGAAAAGTGCATTCCCATGGGCGGCTGACCCAGCTGCCGCTTATTAAATGCAGGAAGCATGAGTGATACGCCTGCTGATCGACTCTGATGCATGCCCACCCCCCCTCAACACACACACAGGAACATGTACACAGACACATGGAAGCCCGTACGCACACACACACACGCAGAATATTATACAATATTGTCCGAAACCATGATTGTTTCTGCCTAATCTTAGAAGCAAACGAAGCAAACACAAAGTACACAATATGCCTTTGTGGCAGAACAATTGACATTCATGAGCTTAAGTTCTGCGGTTATTTTAATTACACATCATCCTTTTCACAATGTTCCCCTTCCCCTAACTCAAATGATGGATCACAGAAGTCAAGGATAGATTGTGCAGGTCAAAAGTACTTCAATGAATAAACTTTGTTAAAGAATGCTGGACAAGGATTTACTCCGGCTGTCATTGTTAAGAGCATTCCTCCTTCTCTACATTTATTTATTTCTTCTCCCTCCCCCCCTGCCATCCCGAGCCTTGGGCACCTAGTGTCATGATTAACCCGGCCGCTGCTCTGAGTCGAAACCCTGGCCCCAGCTCTATCTGCTGACGCATCTATTGTATCCACTTTAGTCATGGAGCGTTTGGCTTGATAAAGGATTCAAACTCTCAGATAAGTTTTAATTAAATGCCACAGCAACAGCCAAAAGGACGATTAATGAATTATCAATGCCTGGAAAAAGTGGCAACAAAAGAGCGATCCATTAAAACTTTAAGACAGTGTAATTAGAGTTCTGTACTTCCTGCTAAGCGATGTGTGCTAGCCTCACAAAGGGGTCTTGATTCACTCCGAGACAACACTGCCCGTGTTCTCTTTGTGTGTGACGGGTTGACACGCGTGTGCTAAGTTGTCGTGACGTGTCATATTTGAACATATGTTCATGGTAATTTATTGAATCCCTGCAGCGCTGAGAGGCCTGGAGAAGAATAGTGTGAAGGAAGCAGAGTGGTTGTGAGAGGTTGAAACGCAGCAATGAGGAGCAGAGGGAATGTGAGGAGAGGAGCGGATGGAAGAGGGGAAACTGCTCTGTGTTTTATTTAATAATGGCTTCTTTAATGTATTTAATCTATCAGGCTGATCAATTGTCTGCCTCAAGTGATGATTCCTTAGATCAGGTTGAAGGGTTGACTTGGACAAATGTATTTTTGCATATTTAAATGTATCCATAGGAATAACCTTTTAAAATTGTATCCATCCTGTCTCTATTTGTCTAGCTATATACTTAATCTTCTATCTCGCTGTCTTTGCTGCTGCCGAATCCGGCAGTAGCAAGGAAGGCCTTCTGAGCAGATTTCTGTTAATCCTTCCACGTTTCATTCTGTCTATTTCGGAGGAAATAAGTTTTGATGGCTACATAGATCCTTACACATTCCTCCCACCCCGCAATTCAGTTTATTTTATTGGCTGAACGAAAACGCCCTCCCCAGAGCTGATTGGGCTCCTAGCATTTAGAAGGATCTGGAAAAGTCTTTCGACAGGATCCAGATCAGACTGGTCTTCAGATCAGACTAGGGTTGAGCACCGAAACTCAGTTCCAGTAGGGCACCGGTTCCAACGTAAACGGTAGTAACGAGATCGAATAAGAAGAACGCACATTTCGGTGCCTCATAACGGTGCCTGACCTTTGTTTAACGCCCCCTGCCCCGCCCCCATGGTGTTGCGGCATCAACTTGTTTTAGTGCTGGGCGGTATACCGGTTCACATCGAATAACGGTGTGTATTTTCGTTGTGATATTGTAGCGCCGGTCAGGGAGAGACGGAAGAATGAGACGGGAGATAGGTTTCAACCGCTTAGTACCACTCTCGCGCCCCTTACACCGCACGACTGCGACAGTTGGTTCTTTATTTTAACAACGAACATAACAGAAACACGGGACACCTCACCAACACACACAACACTCTCACTAATGGTCCCGATCACACAACAATGGAACAACACACAATTAATAAAGACCCCAAACCCGTTAACCCCACTTAACCCCAACAACAGAACAAATCAACAAATCCCCTTTTGTCAACTAACAACCCCAACCCCAACCCCAACTCCAACTCCCAGAATCCCCCGCGGCTCCGGAACATGGCGCCCACACCCGTGGTCGCCACAATATGATTTTTTTGATATACCGCCATACCGGTGTATTTGATTACACAACGTTCGGAATGCTGCGCCGCGCGATACTGTTTCAGACGGGAAACTTTTCAATGTTGCGCTTCTAAACACGCATGGTACGACTACGACTGCGACTTTCCTCATAGGTCAATGACTACGAGGCATGCTATTTCAGGCCAACTGGTAAAAGAGTGTTACCCAGTTGAAACTCGGGTTCTGGTTATTCAAAATAATTAACAATATTATATAAGAGTTTATTATTTTTCATAATGTTTTGTTGACGTTTGTGTATTGGTTGCAAACTTTGTTAATGTTATTTGATTTATTGTAAATGTTGTATATATCCTTTGCTTAATTGAACTGTTACATGGCCATCCAACCAGAAGGGGACGCAATGAGGTGTTTGCGGGTGAATGTGGAGAAGGCGGGAAAGTGGAGGAAAGGGAAGACGTGCTGGAGGTAGGGAAAAAAAGACGTTGGTGAGACGGAGCACCTGCTTGCGATGGAGTGCAGTCTTGTTGAAGGCTGACGACGTATCAGCAACCCATAACATTCAAGATTGTGTCTGGTAAATGAAAGTAAAGTTCAACACGAACTTGAAAACTTGAAAGCTCCACCGGACCGGTTCACATACGACCCGGTCAGTTAATTGACAGAAGTAGCTGAACAATGGTCTGCTAACTAACGTAGCTAGCGACGCTACTGCGACGGGGTTTCCGAGGGACCGCCGCACGAGATAGCGGGTGTGACCACGCGGGTTGGCTGACACGGCTCGGGTGAAGGAAATCACGCGACAAGCAGTGAGGAGCGCCTGTGTCCTTTCCACGGACTTCCACGGACTTCCTCAGGACTTTCACGGACTTCCACGGACTTTCCCAGTTCTCTCACGGACTTCCACGGACCTTCAAGGACGCCCATCATGTTTTACCTGGACCTGTGAGTAGCTGACCGAGTTCTCTTGGCTCGGAGGAGCGAAGAGGACTATTCATCAACAGGCCTGCAACGGGGTTTTCTTTTGTAAAGGATTGTTTTATTTTGTTTCTTTTATGTGCCGGCTTAGTTAGTAATGTTAATTACTTGTAGCCTGTATGATAATAAGATGTGTAATAAGGGAACTTTGACATGCACTTCTATTGTTCTCAAATAAGTAAACGTTTTAACTACTTACCCTTTTGTTGGTTGGCTTACTAAATACGTGTAGTTTGGATATTGTGTGTGTTTAGTGGTTAATATTTAATAAGAGTGCTGGTGTTATATGGTTAGCATAATATAGGAAATCAAAACTAATAATTTAAGATTGATTGAAGAACCTGGGGCCCTGCCCTCTTTATTATAGGGGTAAAAGGGCTAGAAGAGTGTGTCACGGCTTTCAAACATATAAACCATAAAGCCTATGGGCGCCTCGGGACGGACTTGTCAACGCGCTGCGGCATCACTCACTTGATGTTGTTTTGATTGAAGATCGGCAGGTTGTAATGGGTGGGTGCGTGACTGAATGATCGTGTGTGTGTGTGTGTGTGTGTGTGTGTGTGTGTGTGTGTGTGTGTGTGTGTGTGTGTGTGTGTGTGTGTGTGTGTGTGTGTGTGTGTGTGTGTGTGTGTGTGTGTGTGTGTGTGTGTGTGTGTTTTCAAACTAACAAACAAACAAACTCAAAGCCGATGCATGGATCCAAAACTATCTGGTCAAACCCAAATAAACAAATCCAAAACAGAGTCGCTTATTCCTTTCAGATACTTTCTTTTCTTTTCAAAACTTGGGAATTGATACGGCGCGGTACCGAGCGGTTGAAAACAATGTTGGCGACTCCTGTGGCTGCCTTGCGCACCTGCGTTATATTACTTAATATGACTTTGGAAGTAATGTTGCGCCATGCACGCAATTGTAAACGCAAGCAGCATAGCTGCGTGCCTGCCTGCTTTCAGTGAGTAATTGGTATTATCTTTTATTTTTAAAAAAAATATTTATCAGTCACAGCACTCACAGCAGCCTTTCCTCTTCGGCTACGTCGAGTAATTTAATACCAACCCTAAATCTTGCATATCAAGTAGGCTAGCAAACACCGTTGCCATTCAACAGCGTGTGTGACAACGTGTGCTATGTCCTAAACTTCAACTCAGTGTCTGCTGACCTTCTGCCTAATGTAAAACTCATAACAAGTTGTGCATATATTCAATATGTGCGTATGTGCGGTTTCGTAACGCTTCATACCTGTTCGAGAACCGTTTTGGCACCGGAACCGTTTAAAAAGTACAGAGTAGGAATCGGTATCAGATAAAACCCAAATGATACCCAACCCTAGATCAGACTGGTCTTCAGAGAGAAGAAACAGAACGTGAACTCGCCAGATCAGGATGGTCTCACTAGGCTATAATATTCATGGATTTATAGTTGAATTCATTTCGTCCTTGAATCCAGAACATGATCTCAGCTGAACTCAGACATTGCGGTCATGACTCCTTTCCCTTTGTCTCAACCCAGTATTTGGCTGAGTGATTGCTCACTTTATTTACAAACAACTGTTACACATCTATGTACCTAGATATGTACCTACCCTGCACCCTTCAAATCGTAAAGGTTTTAAAAAATTCAAATGAGTCATTTTCGCGTCTTTATTTACATATTGAAGGCAGTGTGCAGAGATATAGGGAGTATAATGGCTTAGAGCTGATACAGATACGCCTGATGAATGCTTTTCTCTCATGCCCTGTCTCCCTCCCTTTCCCCCATCCCCTCTCCCCTCTGTCTCCCTTATCACTCTTCCTCCTGTATCTCATTCGCTGTCTCTTCACCCCTCCATCTCTCACTCTCTCTCCCTGTCCAACTCCCTCTCTCTCCGTCTGTCTGTCTGTCTGTCTGTCTGTCTGTCTGTCTGTCTGTCTGTCTGTCTGTCTGTCTGTCTGACTGTCTGTCTCTCTCTCTCTCTCTCTCTCTCTCTCTCTCTCTCTCTCTCTCTCTCTCTCTCTCTCTCAGTCACAGTGCTACGGTGCCTCTCCTTCATTACTATTCCTCAGTGGCGCTGGCTTCTCGGCGGATTACCGAGTCAATTTAGACTCTCTTTGTAAGAGCCTGAGCTGCTCTAAAACACAAACACAGGAGTAGAACTCCTGAAGAAGAGACAACATGGCTGCTCCTTTGTCCTCTGTCCTCCTTATACACTCAATGGGAAACACTTAAAGACTCCAGCGTGTGATTAGCCGAAGATATACATACACACACACACAGGTCGATAGAGCTACCTTGACCTGCTGACACGGTGCAGCCCCTTGCATGATAAAATGCTAGTTTACCCTTGACCTATGACCCCCCCGCCCCTATACACTGACCACTCTTTAACCTCCAATTTGTGATGACTTCCTCATGCAATCTAATTAGCCTTTGAGGTGATGTGCTAAGAGCAATAATGTTATGTTGTATGTATGCTGTATTTTACCAGCCGTCTGAAGTTGGACATGCAGATTCAATGCAGATCTGTTGGAGGTACTAGTTAGTCAAGCTGATGCAGCCTATATACATAACTATAATGATACCTTTTACTGTAAAGAGTGCTTTTCATATTAATTACAAATAAACTAAAAATATATCAGTTTTTGTATGCTTTAATGTGCATGCACTTTTTTTTTTAAAGTTTTACCTAAATAAACAAAATATGCAGTTTATTATAGCTTTAAATAGCTATCTGACTGCTTTGCTGCTGATCCCCAAACATTTCAAGTTACATTCAAGTTATTTCAGAGTGAAATTAATACAAGTGAGATAAACCTTACATACATATATATATATAGAGAGAGAGAGAGAGAGAGAGAGAGAGAGAGAGAGAGAGAGAGAGAGAGAGAGAGAGAGAGAGAGAGAGAGAGAGAGAGAGAGAGAGAGAGAGAGAGAGAGATCTGACTGGGGATAGGATAAGGTTAATTCACTTGACGTGGTAAACAGTTTATTCTCTTGCCAGAAGGACTATCTAGAAGGACTAGGCTACTTTATTTTGAGATGCTCCTGGAATCCCCATGTTTCTTACTAAATAACTAACTACCATTAGTGATTAGAATCATTTCATAACTTCTAGAGACTGAATTGAATTAATGCATTCTATAGTTACCAGTAACTATACTAATAAATATTGCATTTTTTAAATATTTTTTTTACTAAAGAAATATATTCAAGCTGATGCAGCCTATATACATAACTATAATGATACCTTTTACTGTAAAGAGTGCTTTTCATATTTATTTCAAATAAACTAAAAATATATTCGTTTTTGTATGCTTAATGTGCGTGCACTTTTTTTTAAAATGTTTTACCTAAATAAACTAAATATGCAGTTTATTATAGCTTTAAATAGCTATCTGACTGCTTTGCTGCTTATCCCCAAACATCTCAAGTTACATTCAAGCTATTTCAGAGTGAAATTAATACAAGTGAGATAAACCTTATATTCATATATACACCTTATATACATATACTAAAAGGACTAGGCTACTACTCCTGGAATCCCCATGTTTCTTACTAAATAACTAACAACTTCTAACATGTTTAAAATGATGCAGGCTTTATTTCAAATTTAGCCCCTTTGAACAAAATACAATTTCACATCCATTTTGGGTTCCAACGATGAGTTCAAAGATTGGATGCCTCATCCCACTCAGCGTTCCGTCGGTGGATTGAGGGTTTTGGGGCCAAAACACCAGGAGCCCCCCCTGGATGAATAAACTCCAGCAAAATCATTGTGTGACATTTAAGGTTGGCAGGAATGGAAGAGACTGGCCTGCACAGAGATCAGAGCTCTGGTCAGATCACCCTTCACAGCACCCTCACCACGGCCAAGAGGCAGGGGGCGGGCGAGAGAAAGAGAGAGAGAGAGAGCGCGAGAGAGAGAGAGAGAGAGAGACACAAACAGAATCACACACACACACACACACACAGACACACACACACACACACACACAGCCAGAGAGGACGTGGTAGCAGCCATCTCATGGGAAATTGATTCCTATCTCCATAACACCACAGGGACGGACACACAGCAACAGGGAACGGGACAGCTATTGCTACTGCAGTGGCCTTTATATACCCACATACAAAAGGACTACCCAGCTGTCACAGCTGTGATGGACTGTCCCTAGTGTGAACCAGCACCGAGAAGGAGAGATGAGCAGGGAACGTCTGGATCTCCGAAGGGAGAAAATCTATACGGCTTTGATAACTGTACTGATTATGTGCCACGTTGTAAGACATGACTGGTTAGCAGTATAGCCAATAAACACAGTAACTGCCTGACCTCTCCACACAGGAACATAAATGACACATCCTTTTCTATTTTATTTCAAGTAACCCTTGCTTTTGTGTTCTCAGGATCTACACAGTTGAAAAAGACAATATCGTGAGATTTAAGAGTACAAAGGCCAGTGCAAAAAGAGGTAAGGAGATGATTGATCAACTGCTAAGTGATGACTTCAAGTGGTTAGGGGAGGTCCAGAAATGCCCAGTCTTGTCTGTTAGACCAATTCATGTGGCCAAGCCTTTGGCTAAATGCTAGGAAGTTATCCAAAATGCTCTGACTTGCTTAAAACCTGCCTGCAAAATGACCAAATTTAAACATCATGATTGGATACATGAATGAACTCATTAGTTCATATTGCATCTTAAAAGCGGATCCAAATAACTATAAATGAGTCAAAACGCAGCAGCAAACAAAAACAAGGACTTATTTCTTCGCATTCATTATATAATGAGAACGGATTTGAAGTTAAACTGTAATCAACTGTAAATATCAGCTGTCAAGCACTCTAAAACACAGTCTCCCACACACGCACACACACTCATACGCACGCACACACACTCCAACATACACACACACACACGCACACACATTTCATATAACCGCTTTTTATAAGCTTATTTCAACATGAAATTAAAATGTTTAATGTTAGTGATGTTTCCTCTCTGATACCCTACACAGATTAAGGACGGTTCCTGAAAAGTGTCCAGGGTAACGTCTCATGTTGCAGTTGATTCACACTTACTTGTGAGGGGATTTGAGGGCTCACTCTTATGAGGTGTTTTGGCTGGCCGGAGAGAGAGAGAGAGAGAGAGAGAGAGAGAGAGAGAGAGAGAGAGAGAGAGAGAGAGAGAGAGAGAGAGAGAGAGAGAGAGAGAGAGAGAGAGAGAGAGAGAGAGAGAGAGAGAGAGAGAGAGAGAGAGAGAGAGAGAATCATGATTTAATAACCCTAGGGTGTCTGCCTCAGCAGCTCAGTGGGAGTACAGGCAGAGACATTTACTTGTTTTTCCTCCAATCAACATTGGCGGACGATTTTATTTACGAAAGTCGGAGCATGTTGCTTTCTAACCACTCTGAATAATTGACAACCGAGGGAAAGCGTCATTTTGAATTAAAATGTCAGTTGAAAAATGGGAGATCAGGAAAAATAATGATTAAATGCATTTTGTTTGAACTGCTTGATAACAGATTTGCGTGATTCACTGACTTGTTTAAATAACTGATTGAGTTACCGGAACAGCTTTGTATGTGAATACAGATTGTATGTGGTTAAAATGAGTTATTATGTTAGTGAAGATAATTTGTGTCATTCCAGCAACACAGCATGATTGTGGAGACTTTTAAATACCAACACTTTATTAATTAATTATATTGCATCACTGGCAACTGCCTTCACGGTTTAATTATTGATGATACGATTGATATCTGGATGTATTCATTCATCTAGTGTGGAAGTCAATACAGCCCCAATTAATGAACTCCAATAGTCTTCACATAGTCTCCAATAGGCTATCGCAAATGTGTTTTTTGGCCCTTGTATCCAATAGGGAAAAAACAAACATGAGCGACAGGGTGAAAGTACATTTCGACAAGAGGTATAAAATAGAGGTTTAAAAAGTATTTTCAAGAATGACATATTCCCAATAATGTGGTTATTTCCCATTTCGGCTCCAGTCTTAAATCTCCTGTATGTGTCCCCTTCACTTAAAGCTAAATAAATAAGTCATGAAATGTATTTATATTTCATGGTTGCCAGCAAAGCTTCTAGAAAGAAAGTTAAGAGGGTAATTGAGCCAGGTTGAAAACTAAATCAATATGAGCTATGGCTGTAACACGCCTATGGAAAAGTATTTTTTTATATGTAATTTGCGGTGGACTGGATATTTTCCATTATAATATATATATCAAATCAAAGCAAACACATTGAATCATAGAAGCCCAAGTTAAAACACTTTCCTCATATGTTGATTGATTAAACGTTCTCTTTCTTTCCATATTTTCTCCCCCCCCAACCTCTGTCTCTCTCTCTCTCTCTCTCTCTCTCTCTCTCTCTCTCTCTCTCTCCCTCTCTCCCAGCCTCTTTTGAAGAAGGTGGAAATAGCCTTCCAAGCCTGTCCTCCAGGTGGGAAGGAATTTCATTTCTAGTTTAAGGCGACCGTTTCTCAAGTCTGCAGGGAACCCCAGGGCCCTACCCCCCTGGTGTCACCGTGCTCTGGCTGCAGAGTTCAGCATTACAGGGACCTCTGTGGTGGGAGATGTCGTTTTTCATCATAGCAAGAACTTCCGCTCTCATCTCTGTTTGGCCAACTTTATTCTATACAGAGGGCAACTGTGTGCTGTCTAACTGTCTAATCAGCACTTTTAGGATTTCTTTGAGGATTAATTTGCAGGGACACCAAGCACTTGATTTGAAAATTATTGAAAATCAATATAATAAAATAAACTTCACCAAGCCAATCGTCAAGCCCAGTCAACTTTCCTCCAAAGTTAGGATTCAATTTAACTTTGACAACTTCCCAAACCATTTTTTAGAAAACGCATCCTCAGCAAACTTTTTGATAAATAGCCAATGCGCTGGTCGTTCCTTTCCTAAATCCGTACTAAAAGCCGTTACAATAGATTCAACAAATCCCAAGATTTACCTCTAACAATGCTGTTATCACATTCATCACGTTGACAGCAGTGGGCTGCCTCTCCCACTATTCTTTAGGTCCGGCTGATGTGCTCAGATTTGTTCTAAACTATATTCAGATTTTCCTAAACTCTAGCGCACTAAGCTTTCTTCAGTAGTTCATTTAAGGCCTCATGGCAGACACCAAAGACACACTCTGTGTTGTTCCTCTAAAACCTGGTGTCACAGCTTCGTTCAGATAGTTCCAACCTCATGTCCAGATTGTGGGGAATTAGATCTGACCAGAGAAAGCCAAGATCAACACAATGGGCCCGTTACACGGCTCGAAAAACACATAGGTGTAGCTGCTGACATTAATTATGGGTCTATTGGATTTAGGTATAACAGAGCATGGACCCAACTAGTCAAGCAAATGTATGTAGATCATGCAGGTGCTGTGACAGACATAAATAAATCTACCCTGTGGCTAGTTACTTTACTCTACTATTCAAAATGTGTTTGAAGGGTCCATAGCCGAGATCTATGCTCTATAACTGTCACTTTCACGCTCACCATTTATAACTGGACTTTGAGAGATTAACGTCTGCTTTCAAGTGGTTAGAATGCGCAAATCAGGTACAATGAGATCTAAGAGACATACACAATACATTAAAATAAAAAGAAATTGCAAGAGATTCTATTATCCATCTAAACTATCCAAGATTGGAACAGATAAATTAAATTCAGGTGCTATGCCTCTCGATAAATTTAATTAGAGGGTAACTTAATCTCTGTTTCTGCTGGAGTACTTTCGCCTAGGTTTAACAAGAGGCGATCAGAGCATGACTGTACTTGAAAGACTCATCAGGTCCATGGGTGCCTTTAAGGAGCTGTGAATCCAGATAAATGTCATTACGGAGCAGGCAGAAGGGGATGCAAAATGGCGTCCACAGGTAAGCTGAGGCCATCAAGGATCCAGCCCAATACTTTTAGACTGGGAGTCAAATATCTGAGCTTCGACACTGCCCTGTGCTCTCAAGTGCTCTCAAAAGTCTCTCTAGTGCACACACATACACAGACACACCAGACAGACAGACAGACACACACACACACACACACACACACACAAACACACACACAAACAACACAGACAGACCTCTCCCCTCTGAGAACCCCAGGACAACCCTGACCCATGAAGGTGAGTCACAGGGGGCCCTCTGCACTCCGAGGCCCAAACAGGTCCCCCCTATCTATCCCATCCCGCCAACACGTCTCCTAGTGTTTCCGCTAGACTGCCCACACCATTACCTGACAATCTCACAATCTTCTGCCCAAGCACCTGATGCCTCAGTACACGAGGTGGGTGTATTCCAATTTCATTGAGGTGATGGAGGTGCTGGTGGTGCTGATGCAGTTGGAGTTGGCGGTGGTAATGCATGTGGTGGTGGTAGAGGTGGTGGTGATGGAGGTGGTGGTTGGTAGTTAATGATTGAGGAGGATATTGTGGTGGAGGAGGTGGGGGTAGTTGGTGGAGGAGGTGAGTGAGGGTGGATGAGGGGTTGACAGAGGTGGCGGTGGAGAGTTTTTGGTGCGGTGGTGACAGAGGAGGAGGTGCTGGGGTGGATGGTTGAGGTGGTGGGGTGGTGTTGATGATATTGGAGGGTGTGATGATGGGGTCAGTTGTGTTCTATGCCTCAAAGTTATTGGGGATTAAGTCACAGGACAGGACAGGGATTGTGCATGAGAGGCAGAATCTGGTGCACAATCGACCCGACCTGTGGCTCACCCTAAACGGATGTGTGGGGGATTTTCGGGATCCTGAATGTGGACACGCATAAAGCCTCATTCATTAGCTGTGAATGGCTGCAGGTTCTGCTGTTCAGTTTCAACACCTTGGGATACAGCGCACCAGACACAAAGGTTCACAAAGGTCTCCACCACGACTAAGTATTCGCTACTAAGGTCTACTTCACCGTCATCTCTTTATTTTTCCGTACGAAAAATAAAGAAATATTCACACTCTTCTAATCTCTTTTTAAAAGGAAGAGGAGACACTCTTACACGCACACGGTGGGGATTTCAACTATTCAGCTTTCAAGCCACTTGTCTTGAGTACACAGTGACCACGTTATCTGTTAAGACCGCACTGCTGATTAAATCCGTTACATCAGCTTTAGTGAACCAGTGATGCGGGCGTTTCATCTGCGCTCGCCTGCCCCCATGCCATCCCCTCTCCTCTCTTACCACCAGACCCACTGATGTGAGTCGTGCTGGGCTCCAGCCAAACCACCACCTCAACTACCACCTCCTGTCACACAGCATCAGGCTGGTGGGGAGGAATGACAACTGTGTCTAGTCGGGGGATTCCTAGAGAGCCATTATTAAACCTGCACTTTACCGCAATGTTTTTTTCTCTCTTTCCAGCTGTCGCCAACACTGTTCTTATTGGTGTTTCCTCTGCTGACCAAATGTATTTTTGGAGAAAATACACTTTTTCTTGCAGGTATTATTATTTGGACACACATGGTTTTTCGAATCCTTTCCAACAAAAAGTGATGGAAAATAATTGACGGCTGCAGGACGAAAAACCGTGACATTGTGCAAGGCAGGTTTTCAATGCGCAATTTGGCATCGGCGTATTTCTGGTGCGAGGTTACAGAGCAGCAAAAGCAAGAAACCCCAAAAACCTTCTCCTTCGTCAGGGAAGCGCGGCGATCCGAGCAGCGCGGCAGTAATTGGTGCGCGGTGAGCGCCTTGCGATCAAAGCTCTGCCCACCGCGGCCGCTTTAGGACCCGCTGTGACCAGACGGAGGCCTGACCACCTGTCACTTTGCCGTTCAGCACCGTCGGGACAGCTTGAAAGGGGAAATTACCGGGTGAAAAGTTTCCCAGGGAGAGCCACGCTGTGGAGGCAATCAGAGGCGGAGGTGAGGCCAGCCATGCTGATGATGATGGTGATAGTGATGGGGATGGTGATGATGCAGAACCTCTCTGTGACATTGTGGTCTAACAGTGTTGGTCTGTCTCTCTGATGACAGAGTTGGTTGTTTTTGGCGGAGGCTGCACCACGTGTCGCCAAAGTCCCTGCACATGGCGAGTTTCCACTCAAGCACCTCCTGATGGGAATGGGCTTCCTGTCCGGCAGATCGTCACGGCACAAGATAAGATCGATGGCTGAGGTCATTGATTAGATGGATTCAATCTTATTAGTTTAGTAAATTTGGGATTATTTTTTGAGAGAGCAAATAAAATAATGGATTGGGTATGAGCTACTGCCTTGAATATGGAGTTGAAGAGCAGTATGGAATTTGTGCTTTGCCGTTTATTTCTTTAACTGCACTCAATTAAAGCCTTCAGCCAACTTCATGCATTTGTGCCTTTCCAGCCAAAGCTTTTCAGCAAAATTGTCGTAAGAAACAGCACTAATGATGAACCTACTAGCTGGGATAGGATAAGAGGAAGATATAGATAGACTTTTGAGAGAAGCATTAAACAAGAAGGATGGGCTCTGTAATAAAAGGCTACTCAGATCTACAAATACATAGGCAGACGGCATCTGTTCCTCAACAGCCCCAGCCACTCGTGTCCTCACATCTGTCTGAAGCAATCAACCAGTTGTCCTCCAATCAACTCACACTTCAGAATCAACAAATCCACTTTTCTTGTTTTCTCTTTTCAGAATTTTGTGTTTCCTGTAAACATCCCTTGTTTCTCTGCCTGCGTTACTTCCCAGCCTTGCGATGTATTACTCGTTCGCTGATTCAGAATGAGAATATTAGTGTCTTATCAACTCGCCAGTTTTCAAATCAACTACTGTCCACGAAAATGATTCTATACACACTTGTATCGCACACAGTTATTATATCACAAACAATGAAAGCAACCTCAATGTACCATTCTTAAATTTAACTAGTCGTACATTTGACTCATCAAATATTTGATTGAAGCTGTGAAAGAATGCAGTAGTTGAACAATGCTGCCATCAAGGTCAATCAAAAGATTGTTCAGAAATTTGAAGCATTTGTAGTATAGTTGTTGGTTGAATATAAGAACATTTTTTTTTGCACTAGGCGCTGGTTGTACAATTCTGTCACAGGGCCAATGTAAAAAAGCCACTATGATTCACTATCACCAAAAAACACAAACCTAATTTTGGGTTTTGAGTTGAGTTGAGTCCAACTGGGACAAAAGTAAAACAACTAATTGGATGTCCAACAATTTAAATAGTGATTAACTGTGTGTAAATGTGTTAAATTGACGAACTTAAGGATCTAATGAGTAAAAACAAATTGCTTTCTGATCAAATGAAGGCAAGTAATTTCCCTCCTAAAATCCAGACCCAATGCGAGTGGCTCTCAAAGCAGCAGCCTCACCTTGGGCCACCGTTGAATGACAACGTAATGATTTTTCAGATGTAAGGATCATTAAACTTTATTCAGAGGTTTAGAGCCTGGCTCAGCCCTGTTTGCCAAAGCTGATTATTACTAGTCTAGACACTGATGCACCCGAATCCGAGCCAATTTATTTAAAAAACACATCACAACCTTTTTAGTTTGGACATGAACAGATCAGAGACAAAAATAAAAAGACATAAAAACATTCTGAATTTTGAACAATCTATTCAAATACATGATAGGCTATTAAAGAAAAAGCGTATGACACATGATATGGTCTATCTATCATAGACCATACTATGATAAATGTTAATGAATTTGACACCCTGCTTCCGATTTTGTTCAGCGTCGACCAGACAAAGGAATTACAGGTTAGGTGTGGTCCGGTTACTTTGTGTGAGTGTATGTGTGTGTGTGTGTGTGTGTGTGTGTGTGTGTGTGTGTGTGTGTGTGTGTGTGTGTGTGTGTGTGTTTGTGTGTACGTACACCGGTAACACATGTAGCCTACACCCCCGGCCCGATCTCCATGAGATCACCACTCTCATTAAAGACGGGACATGCTGACCTTGGGTAGACACAAATGGATCTTTTGCAAAAACAGGCCCTTCCATCACGTTGAACATTGAGCAGCCCACCACCGCACAACACCAGCGCTATTAGGTTTCATCAGGGATCATTACACGCTGACTCTATCACCCACCTCAAACCATTACCCCCCCTCACCCCTTCCTGTCGTACTAACAACACATAGGTAGCTAATCACACACATTCACCCTATAGAGCCGCTGATGGCCTGGCTATGGAGCGTAATGGAAAAGACAGGTGATGGTATAGTTATTGCCAAGAAAACTGTGATGGGTCGTTGGTGACTGACCATTAGCTCCAAGAGCCGTTATAAATGAATTATGGAAGAAGAATCTGAAGAGCTGAAAGAGACTTTTTAATGTATATGTTGATTTTTATGTATAGATTCGTTTTGGGAAATTATTGGCTTGGAAGGCATTTTGTTTGATAAAATTAGACATAGATTCGATAAATTCCACATTGATATCTGTTACTATGAATCGTTAATGAATATCGGCCACATTTTTTATACTGTAGCATAATAGCTGGACATGACATTTGTAATTTCACAAAATAAATAACTACACAGCATATCGTAGAACGGAGAAGAGACTAACATGTATTTAACAGTGCTGCTTTAGCAGATAATGTGAGTAAATATTGATTTGACTAAAATCTATAAATGAATGGTGTGATTCAGCATTTACTGGATGTTGTTTTTTGCTGTGTTATGCTTTTATCATTAGTTTTTTCATTTTCATTTATATGATGTGATCTTACATCATACAAAAAGTAACATTAAATTATGTAATACAAGAAAGGCTAGTAAAATAGGTAAAGGGTCTCACATTCATCAACACATTTTATGAGAACTATTATACAATTCATCACATTAAATTGGTAGCGTTAAACAACAGATAAACACATTTGAGTGGGAAAACGCAAATGAACGAAGAGCGGTTTGGGAGCGGAGAGAGCGAGCTTTTATGGGTGAGCGGAGCCAAAGAGTGACTCGCTGACGGAGCCTCAGTGCGCAGAAGAAGGGCCCCTGAGAGGTGGAGTGGTGCGGCCGGGAGGTGACTTCTGAGGACTTGTTGGTGGGGACTGTTGATCATAATGAAGCTGTTTATTTCTTCAGGAGACCGTCGACAGCTGGCTGGCAACAGTGACACAGCAAAGTGTTTACCCAACCGTTGCGTCCTCAAACTGCATTTGAACAAGTAGGAAAAAAACAACCGGATGATATCGGCTTGTCAGCCATTAGAAATCCCTCATCAATTCAAATGTTTTATTGTAAATGTTGCCTTTGACAACGTTTCGCTGATCTAATAACATTATATAATATATAATGCTTGTGTACTGTTTCGTGGTATCACAAATGAATATTGGGTTCTATAAATAGGTAGCAAAAGAAAAATATATATAGTAAGTCAGGCTTTAAAAAGCTTTTTATTTTTATGTTGTGTCCTTTGTAGAGCCCCCCCACCATTGGGGGGGCTACACCCTTGGATTCAACCCTCTTAATTGTTACAGTGAAAAGAAGAAAGAAAACAAGGTGGAGAATAAAATAAGGAGCAGAAATGACACGAGATGGATGCAGGATGTCAGTCATACGATCCCCTGCCAGCAGCTGATAGAGACAGACCTCGACGGCAAACAACAAAGTCTGTGGCCCCGGCATTGGACTTTTATTTCTCCTAGAGCTCTGCGTGCAGTGTTGTGGTTTGTAAGGGAATTAACAACAGTCTCTAAACACAAAATGGCTTTTCTCCATACAAAATATCTGAACCAAACATATTCCTATTCATGTTCTTCTTTAGAAGGTCTTAATGTGTCAATAAGCCGATGGAAATATTGGTTTATCTCGAGTTTGAAAAGATTTTTCAGAGGAAGAAGGAAGGATACAAAGGCGTTGTGTCAGCCAAAGGTATCATACGGAATAAAAAAGCTCCTTTTCCCCAATGTGTAATGGCTGTATTAGGCCTCCTTGTTCTTCGTAAACAGACCCACATTAAACAACTTGATCTTCCAACAACTCTGCGACAGTGGATCTTTTTTTTCCAGCTGACTGATGTTTGAAGGCTGGAATCACAGAGATAGTACAAGTACACTCCCCGCCACCCACCCAACCAACCACACCCCCCCACACCCCCACCCAAACACCCCTTGGCTGAACACACACAATCTCTGCAGCTTGTCACAGTTGGGAAGAGTATGTTTGCGCTTTCTTTATTTTGGTACCCTTTCATCGCCCCTTGTTGCCGAGGAGGGAAGTGATATGTTCACTGACACTTTTATTTCCGTCGCTGAATGTATGTTTTATGATTATTCTTTCCTTGGTTGTGCTGCTGCTGGAGAGTTCAGAGCAGAGCGATGTGTCGTTGTTCTGCAATGAGTTTGGATACAGGCAGGAAGAAAAGGAAACACATGCACTCCCAATAAACCACTAAAATGGAGTACAGAGCCTATTTTGGAGGATTCCTAGCCGGTTTGAAGGGTTTGACAGGACCAAGTCAATTCTGTCGGCACAACCAGGGGTGTGCACAGGGTGGGGGCCTGGGGTGGCACATGCCCCCCCCCCCCCAAATATGGATTGGTCACTAAGCCTCAGTGACCAATCCCCCCCCAACCCCACCCCCCCAAGAAAAAATGCTGGTGAATTTGAATTTATCAAAAAATGGTTTAGCTACACATGCTACACAATATTTTTTATTGCACAAATTGTTGTTTATCAGATGCGTAATGTGCATCACTCTATTCAATGAGTCATGCATTTGGGCAATCCCCATTTCAACCCCTCTGAATCCCATTAGTGAATAACCTACCCTATTTCATTTTTTTCCGTTACAATTAAAGACATGATTTCTTAGAATGCTAATAGCGGTTCACCCTTTTATCGTGCTTTTCCTCTGACACACGGCCCCTAGAGTGCTGATTAAGTGTAGCATCGACGACACCTTACCTCCAAGTTATAAAATGCAAGGCATACACTTCAGAGTGCGTGTTAATGAACACATTTCCATGTTGCATCACATTCTAATTCCTAAGATCAAAGTGCTATAGGGAGGGGGGTGCGGGGGGATTTCATTCGCTGCTCGCGAAAAGATTGACTGGGGCTGAGAGGTCTTCAGTCAATCGTCTAGCAGGAAGTCAACTTCCTTCCCCACTTCCTTCTGAATCCCTTTGGCTGTATTCCTCATACATTTGTAATTCCAACAGACATACGCTCGGAGCTCATCGAGACGCAGGAGAAATCCAATTCAAGTTAATTGAGCAACCAACTGGATTTCAATAATAATTGTAAAAGTGTGGGAGAACAAAATTAATTAAAGGTTTGGTGAATGAGGTTAGAAGACACATTTTCCAGCTTCACAAAAACATTCTAAAGTTCTTCAGTGTGTATTCTGCATCTTCACCATGTTTGCCCCTCAATATTCATGTGACACCTTTTAAGACATCTGCTTAATTCAAAGGCAAAAGTTATGAAAGTATTCTAAGGAATGTGAGACCATTTACTAATAGTTATTTTTTAATATAATTCGTATTTTTTGCACATCTAGTAGTGACATTTTAGTCTATTATACATTCCTAAGAGAGTAAATAAATATTCAGACTCACAGATCGTCTTCTTCAGTTATCTTTTCGAAAAGAGATGGTTTTTGGAATGCGTTTGGGATTCAAGTGTAATTGGGCTGGCAGAGCAATATAACCACAAATACTATTGATCAACCCCCGTTGGCTCCCTTAAGTACTCCCACTATTGGAAATCAATGTAGGAGAATCAATACGCTTCTTTTTCCAATCAGACTGATGTTTCAGTCAATCCCTGATATTCCGTTTTACTTGTGTTTTCCTCACCAGTTTACTTAACTTTAGTGTGTCGCGTTACTTTTCAGAGCGAGGCCAGACAGTCTCCTGGTTAGGGTGTTTTACTCCCGGCTAAAAGGTTATGGGTTTGAAACCCATTGCCTGAGCAAGGCATGTAACCCAAACTGGCTCATTCATAAAAACATCACTTGGATAAATAATTTGTGGATGGATAGTAAATAATTAGCAAATATAAGTTCATGCAAATCCATTTACAGCTTAAGGCCCACACTAGCACACAGAGCATATCATTGGCTTCATAATAACATAAATTTTTTGCAGCTTGACCCTGAACAAAAATCAAATCATCTTTTTTACCAGAACAAAACACACAGAGCCCAAATGTATCAGGGCTGTATTTCTTTGCTTAGTTCAGACAAGTCTGTTTTGGCCACAAAACAAAAACTTATTTGTGTCTGTCCCGACATGGCTGTGTGCTATTGGCTTCAGTTTAAACACTTTCTCTGCTATCCAAGTGCCTCAAAATAGTTGGGATACAAAAACAATTATATTTTGTTTTTAATTCTATTTAAGGTACAAAGGGTTTATGTGTACATAAAAATGTTAATAACTGTGCTATAAATTTAGCTAACTGCAGAACAATGACCACCCTGTCCTGGTGTCATTTCTGCCATAATCAAAGCAGTTTGTGTGGGGAAACAAATGAGTGCGTACAAATCAACGGCACTCGACAGAGATCTCTCCAGTCCTAGTGATTGCCGTCCCGCTGTTCTCCATAAAAGCACTTAAGAGGTTTTACGTGATATTAATGTCAGTGGTAGATGGATGCTCTGGCTCTATTAATAGAATGGAAATAAAGAAATGCATGGAACAGAGGATAAGTGGAGAGCAGCTGAAAACATTGTCACAGAGAGCACTCCTACTGGGGAGCGCATTCAGAAAACACTGCATAAGAAAAGGAACACAAGGGGCCTAATGCATTACAAACAAAGACATGCTCTTTCTCTTATATGGTCGTCTGTTTTTTAGTTTTGAGCGATCATTCAGCTTCACCCATACATAATCATGTCCCTTAACCAGATATCCTATATAATATGCCATCCATTTCTCAGAGATAAAGAGTGGAGCTCCCCAAACTGATATGGGTGTAAGCAATCGATTGTTCCCTGATGGAACAGTCCTTATCCGACATGATCAAACCAGCAGACTCCATATGTCTATACAATGCAGCAGTGATGAATGCAGTAATCTCTGATGTTTTTCCCGTGCTCATCACACCAGCTTACTTTCTCCAAATAGGGGTTCGATTCGGCACCAACCCAGAAAGATCCATAGTCAAAGCATACACTTGAAGTGACACACCGCCATCCACTCGCGTGCCATTCGATAGGTGATCTTATCAAATGTTTTTTTAAGATAAGCCAAGATAAGGCAGTGCTCTCTATTGATCGCCCCGCAGGGAGGAACTTCAAGGCGGCGAATGCTAAGTGGCAGAAGAGAGAGTAATTCAGCGAAAGCAGACTCCCACTGTAAACCAACACACCTGACTACTGCTGAAGTTACAGCTTCCTCCAATCCAGATGAGAAGAGGTGGAACCGGAGAGCTGTTTGGTGGCAGATACCTCCTCTTCAATAAAACGAAAAAAAGGCACCCAAGTACTTGTTGGTTTATTACCTGCTCCCCACCACACACACACACACACACACACACACACACACACACACACACACACCCCACACACACACACACACACACACACACACACACACACACACACACACACACACACAAGCACACACACACACACACACACATAGTGGCTTCTCAATTATTCCAGTGAGGGGTGTGTGTGTGTGTGTGTGTGTGTGTGTGTGTGTGTGTGTGTGTGTGTGTGTGTGTGTGTGTGTGTGTGTGTGTGTGTGCAAGACTGTAAGTGCTACTGCTGCTGCCGTGTCTGGCTGATTGCAGCTTATTACATTGTCATCCGCCATTGTCTCTATGATTGTGGGTGTTCTTTGTGTTGCCTCTGGTGATAGCATTTCACCTCCATTTTGTTCTTCTTCTTCAAAAGGGCTGTAATACTCATGATCACACCCATGACTAACCTGCATAGGAGTATACGCAACAAGCAGTCGAGAGCAAAATCCATATTGGCCACATTTAACAAGATTGTATTTAATAGCATTATATTGTATTGCCCCAGCTAGGGTAGTTTAACAGTTTACTGTAAATCCCCCCAAAGTGCAGGAGGGAAATTATTAAACGGTAAGTAAAATAATGCGTTCCTTATTGTAGAACTATGTTCCTGCAGTCAAATAAAATAGTGAATGAATACGGTATGGATTAGTCTTACCTAAAATAAATGTGTCCATTCGCAACCATACATTTATAGTATTTAAATATTTGCGTTTTCCTTGGGTTTGAACTCAGCCACATCTATTCAATATCCCATAAAAAAAGCCTTTTCCTAACAGACAAAAATACTAATCTTAGCAAATCACTCGTTGCCATTTCCCCTATCTGGGCCCTGTTCCCATCTGCAATGACCCCAGCTGTCTCTGCCCTCCACTCCTGCCTCCCGGTGTTGTGTGGATTGTCCAGGCGGCACACACCAAGACCGCCCATTTATCATAGCTGCTCTTGAGTTCACTGCACAAGCTCTCCTCCACAGAGTCACTCCATCCTCTTCATCCCCCTGAACTCCTTATCAGTGACCAAAATGATTGCCAGCAAAGCTGAATCTAGGGCACAGGAATAGATAAAAGGAGTGGCACTTGGTGGTCAACTATTCTTTCTTTCCCTCTTTCTTTTGCTTCAGTTATTTTCCGTTTTCCATATCACTGCGTTTTTGTTCCATGTCTTGTTGACAATGGCTTCTAATGAACGCAGAAACCGTACCATTATGCAAATATGCATATTGTGTTTTTGGTTTGTAAGCACACCATAATACCATACTTTTTCAAACACGTCATGCATTGATGGTGTCCACATTAACAGTCACTGCAAAGGTGTCGATGCCATCTGTGATTGCCATTGTGCATATTTTCATGTCATGGGCCAGTCAGATGAGCAGAACATGGCCTATTCACTCAACGGAGAACTATCGCATGGATGAACCCATGCAAAAACACAGCCATGTGTATCTTCTGGGACATCTCCCAGCACCTAACCTACAAGGGAAGCTGCCTCACTGTGCTTCCAGCAGTGGTGCTCTGCTCAGCGTCAGGGTGATAGATGTGGGGCCATATGGAAGAAAACGCTGTGGTGGCAGATTTGCTAGCTCATTTGCTAAGGGGCCTAAAGGGGGAGATAGGGGGAGGGCCCACTTTCTGGGGAGATATTCACTATAATTCACAAAGACTCGTGTGAGGGGAAGTCGTTTTGGTCTCTTTGCTGCTCTCTAAAGTTCCTGTTCGATGAACTTTGGTCAGCACATTATTTTCTCTGAAGCATGAATGTTTTTTACAAAGGCGAAAAAAGTGAAGTTTTATTTATATTGTTATCAATATAAAGCGAAGCCTAGCATTACATCTCAAACTTGTTATAATTTTTGTTGCTGGCTTCACACTCTCAAAGCTCATATCTGTTGCCGATAAAAATGATGGTGAAGGTGTTGTGACCAGTCTTTTAGACAGAGTGGATACAATTGCAACCACAGTTGCAGTCGTATTGCAGTTTCAAACACCTTGGATCTCAGCCATGCAGGTTTGTAGTGGAGGCAGCGTCCCATCTCAGATGAAGCTTAACCATGAGATCATATCACAGCATTAACCCTCAAGGTGTTCTGATGAATTGATGACTTCACATCAGCAAACTAAACAAAGCAAATGAAGGGAAGTCACCACCCACAACATAAACCCCATACAGATGGATCAGAATGCAGGTCAACATACACCTCAGAGGGGGTCTTCTGCTGCAGCTTCCACAGTGGTGTTGCCTACGCCCCCCCCCACCCATCCACCTTTCATCCACCCATCAATCCATCATACAGCCAGCATATATCATCTATCAATCCATCACACATCCAGCATATATCATCTATCAATCCATCACACATCCAGCATATATCATCCATCCACCCATCAATCCATCATGCATCCAGATTATATATTATTAATCCATTAATCTGTCATCCCTCCATTTATCCCTATATCATCCATCCATCCATCATTCATCCACCTATCCATCCATCTATCAACCATCCATCAATCTATTATCCATCCCCCCATCCATCTGTTTACCGTCCATCCATCTATCATCCATCCATCCATCCATCCATCCATCCATCCATCATCCATCCATCTATTTATTATCCATCCCCCCATCCATCTATCATCCATCCATCCATTCATCTATCATCCATCCATCCATCTATTATCCATCCTTCCATCCATCTGTTATCCATCCATCCATAGGTTATCCATCCATTATCTATCCATCAAACCATTTGTGTAATGAGGGTTTGGGGAAATCAGGGTTGTCATGGAAATCAGGGGAAACAGGGCACCGAGATCTCCTCTCCCCAGCTACCTAGCTTTGTCCTCCTCGGGGATGGCAGGGAAGGCAGGACATCATGTTCCTCGATTGCATCAGGGAACTGCACTGGGGACTTGTGACCGTTTCCAAGGGCCTGGTTGTTGCAAAGGCATCCAGGGGGCAATCTTTGCCAAAGCGCCAAAACTCCCAAAGTTAAACAGGAAAACCTTTCTAAACGTCCACCTGAAACATTCAGGTTCCCGGTTTAGTGCCCAATGTTTGTATGTAGGACGTCATGTACATAGGATCTTAAACAACACTCAAGGAAGTGGATATAATTAGACTGACAGGTCATTTGTAAGCTTTGTCTTCGATCCAGTGCACTCCTTGCCCATATGCTCCACAATTCTTGTGTTACTGTGTATCCAAAGTAGGCAGGCTCGCACTCATGCTGGTAATGTACTTTGCGTTGCTTCCTCCAGAGTTTGCCTAGCCTGGGTATACCCATGCTGCCTTGGGCGCGATTTCATTTCACGCTGCCAGGCAGCCTGGATTCCATGGATCCGATTTTCGCCTGAGATAGGGAACCAATCACAGAACGGGGAGGGACGGCAAGATGATGACGACGTCTATGCGACACACCCATCGTCTTCTTCCTCATTGAATTTCTGTCGCTCTACATACGTCATTTGGTATAATTGATACGATTGACTATGAGCTACGTACAGACTCATATGATAGACATTGGTAGTGCCCAATAAACAGCTCCGGGCAATCGTAAGCAACGCCTCAAATACGAGAAAATGAATGTGTGGTTCCCAGACCTCTTCTCAATGTAGATTGAGATGAGGTTTGGCGTTAGCCAGGCTAGAGTTTGCCACCACGGGACTCAAACCTGGGTCTTCATTTCCTCCCACCAGCCTTGATGCCAGCGGCAAACCCCTCTCCATTGAAGGAAAAGGTGTAAATTCTTACAGCTAACTGGGTGTATTTATCTTCTTCTAACATGTACCTTGAATAGCATGTATAAAGGAGAGCTTTCTTCATGCATGCAATCAAAGGTATATGTTTTGTGTCATGAATAGTTATTTGTTAATATACATTGTTTCTATTTTAATCGATCTTCAGTACAATTGCAAGAAATGTACATACAGAATCCCTGCAATGCATTCCCAGCTGTATCCTGCATAATTCATCGTACTAACTGTTGATATACATATATTGTGTATCTATGTATAGAATGTAGTGGCCTCTTTCATTCTCAAACAGGGCCTTGTGGTTATATGTATAGTAGTCATTCACATGGCTCTGGGTAAACTCATAGTACTTATTGTACACTCATGTTACTATACAAGTACAATAAATCGGGTGAGCTAGCCTGAGAACTCAAATCCATTTAGAGCATTTCATCCTCCACATTGCCATTTGTGGTCTGAATTTCACAACTGAATATTACTATGTGTGTATTAGGATGAATCATCATATTCCTGTGAACAGTAAATTAACAGTATAGGTAAGGGGAGGAAATAGCCCTCAACCTCATCTATGAGTCAAATAGTACATTCCATTATATATTGCTACATAACAAAGATCCCAATAAAAACCAATAGAAAGGACAGGTAGTGGTGCATCAGGCCCAGGGAAGTCCTCCAAAACGATGGTAGTGCAGTAACGCTTAATGCATATATCAACAAAATGCTAAGCAATAATAGAAAAGCAGCCAACCAAACACCCAATGGGCACAACACACCTTGTCTGACACAAGCCGACGCTACAATTATCATCTTAGAATATTGTTGCATTTTTTTGTTTTTTTAACTAGTGAAGGGGTCAAGTGAAGTAATTCATTGAACGAAAATACAATTTTGTTTGCATTCAAACATATGTTATTATGAATTCATAATGGTCATTATGAGGTTGTCATTATTTAACACTA
>NC_136937.1:18313157-18408157 GCF_949987615.1 Pollachius pollachius | reverse complement strand
CTATAATTTGTTTTGATAAAATAAATACATTTTAAGAATATGTTGTCTTCGAAGGAATGTAAAGGTTTTTTTCGACCCAAAGAGACTTATAATTTATTCATGATCTGTGTGTGTTTTAAACACAACAATGCCATCAAAAAAGAGGAAGAGAGTAAAAAGAGAGTAAAAGAGGCAGCAAGATGCATGTTGCGCACAAACAAACTCACACATAATCTTTCACCCTCTGTTACATGCGCCCGCAAACACCACATTTCGTTGGGTTTGTCTGTTCGACTTACACCCTTCATCTCGACTGAACACCAGAAGAAGCCCCATTTATTGTCCCTACAAAGAGCCCTTGAATGAAACAACAAACAAAGTGTATACGACCACTGTGACCTCTGAGGTTCACTGAGATCACTGCAGTAAAATGGAGTAATTTATTTAGCAATTTTACGATTTCTGCCAAGTCATAATTGGTCAAAAGAAAATTGCTTGTGGCTGCAGTAATTGGGAATACAAAAAAGGTCTATCCTGGAAGACATTAATGAGTTAGAGCTTCCCTGCTTGCTTAGCTGCAAATTAAAATTAATTAAATTAAATTAACATGACCCTGAACAACACCTCTGCTTTTCCCTTGTCCTTTCCACTTAGACAGTCACCTATCATACAACGGCACTTGTTTCTGAGACTGTTGAAGGATAAAAAATAATAGAGGCAGAGTTGGGGTGAGACATGGACCTAATCCCTGTTATCACAAGCTATTTCTTTGTATGGTTCATCCAGAAGTCCTGAACTTGGGTTTTCTGGCATAATGAAAACCAAGTTTAGTCTCCAGATTATTGCAAAACAAATAACAATCACTCATACCAACTTAGGCATTATTACTGTGAAAAGGAGCGGCATAAAACTGTTAGACTATTGACTTTGTCAAATTGTGCCTCTCAGATGTACTTTATTCCATTAATTTGGAGTCCTCTGTGTCAGCGAGAAAGCGGCACCCCTGCCAAAGTACTTTCCTATTTTACAACATGCTGTTTATCATCTTTTGTATCCTTGTGGTGTCTCTGGGTGTCTTGCCTTCAGAGCTGGACAGTGTAATATAAGGTAGGCATTAAAGTGGGATTTGAAGCCAATGCTATTCCCCATAAGAGCAGCTGCATTAGGAGCCACCAGAGAGACTTGGTCTGCCGTATACCATGCACACTGCTCGGATGGACAGCGGCAGGCGGTAGCAATGGCTTATCTAACACAACGTCAACACCTATTTGAAAACAATATATTTTTCACGCCCAGTTTCCAAAGAAAAATGTCGGTCCACACCATATGGGTTATAGAGAATACCTCTGTCCACAAAAGTCAAGAAAATAAATTTGAAACATGCAAATAGGTGACAATATAACTTAATGTCAAACCCCACATATAAGAGGAGCCTCTTCTTGAGCGGCGAATACTACCTCACACAATACTACATCATACCTCACAATGTAAGAAATTAATTCATTAATTTCTTACATTTATATAGAGCTTTTCAAGGTACCCAAAGCGCTTTACAGTGAAGGGGGGACCTCCCTAACCATCAACCAATGCCGAAGAACCGCTTGGTTGACTCTTGTTGGTAGGTAACATGTAGGTTAACCTAACAGTACGAGCCAAACCTTAACAAAACGGGAGTCTGCGGTTGTCGGTACGTTTTTGGCGCATGCTTAATGTGTGAAGCAACACTTGCCACGTGTAAATGGAGGTAAAGATGTTGTTTTCGATCTCCATTTCACCAGTCCAAATAAATACACAGATAAGGGAGTTTCATAGAAAAAATCATAGAGTTTTCCAAATCTTTGATTTGAGTGACATGAAACCCTGTTTTGGTTTGGATGACGAGTCCATAACGCAAAAGTAATACGTTTTTAGAAATACCCAAGACCTATGTCTGGCCGCATTTCCTTCTGTAAGCATTAAACAGAACTAAAGGAAACATAGAAGGATTTACTCTGTCATAACAAGCAAAAACAAACCATTACCACTTCTCTGCTGCTCTGGCTGTATGCAATGTTATGGTACTCTTTTCTAGGAACTACGGTCAGGAAATGCCTTGTGCATTCTTTATTTGTTTATTTAGTTTTGCCCGTCTTTATTTAGTTTTATTTTTGCTCACATTCTTTATTACCTTCCTTCTTTCCTAACTTCTTTCTGTCTTTATTTTTTTTCCGTCTTTCTATCTTCCTATTTTTGCTTCTTTTCTATTACCTTCATTCTTTCCTAACTTCTTTTTGCCTTTCCTTCTTTCTTTGGTTCATTCCTTACTGCATTGGTGCAGACTAAGAAGCTAACTTTGTGTTGTTGTGGAAGACGGGGAGGCCTTCGTGAAGAGGGTCACATCTATTATTCACAGACGCTCAGCAGACAAGCATCAGCAACCGTTTGTCACCGGAGCGAAACACAGAGGAGTCAATACTGTACTCCTCGCACCGTCCCCGCACCGTCGCCACCAAGACTTCTCTTTTTTGATCCGCACACTAATGCACCCCTCAGGCTACAGACGTGTCCTCAAAGTCTTGTTTTGAGACTCTTGAGCTGTGATTGGAAGCAATCTCAGTTATCTTTCTTTTTTCCTTGGTTTTGTGCGCATTCAAGTCTGAACGTCCTCAACATGGCCCTCAAACTAGCCACAGTATTTACTTACAAGATCTTTGCAGTGTGAATACATTTGGCTATTGATTTGTCCCGGATTAAATAGAACACAATGTTCCTAAGTGTAAATACATACAAGGTATTATATTCAGAGTCCATATGGCTCATATTCCTAAAGTTAGTTTGCACTGAAACAAAGGAGACGTGGTCATAACCTACCTAATCTACCTCATTAATAAAAAACAGAAAAAGGTGTTTGCTAATTAACAAGTTGAAGCGCTGTTGGGGCACTGGGAAATAATAACATTTTTCCAACTTTCCAATACAATCGGTGCAATTAGATTTTGATCACAACACACAATGTCACATGCAGCATTACTTTGGCCGTGTTTCCACAGAGTTTGCAGGCTGTAAAATGCTCAGGGGCGAGGGCTCGGCAAACACAACTGCCGTTTGTGTGTTTCTATTTTATTAAATAAACAGTGTTTAGTTAAAATACTCAATAATGGCCATATTATTTCAGCCAAACAAAAGTGCAGCAAAATGATGCAAAACGTGTTATTGATGCACTTGGTGTAAATTACATCTTATTACACTGATTATATTGGAACGTTGCACAACATTACACCACCGCCCCCCCGATGTGTTCATTCAGCGAACAGCCCCTAGAAAGAAGGCTTTGGAGAGCCCCATGAGACGGACAGAAGGAATTAGAGGGCTGTCAACACTCCCATTCTGATCACACCGTAGGACAGTGACAAAATATATATATACTGGAGCCGATTAATATTAGTTAATTAGGTGAGTGCTGCATGCAGCGCTCAACTATTGTTCTTCATAAATTGTATTCTTTCTTTCTTTCTTTCTTTCTTTCTTTCTTTCTTTCTTTCTTTCTTTCTTTCTTTCTTTCTTTCTTTCTTATTCTCTACAACCTTTGGGACCCATCTCCTTCCTCAATTTTTCATCTAGACTCCATTCAAATTTTTAAATAATCAGAATAGCTTGGAATCACGCACTTATTTTCAGATTTTTTTTTTTTTTTTTTTTACTTTTTAAGATATTCTACTTTTAAAATATTATCTTTTTTTTAACATGGGAGTTAAGAAAAAGTGGTGGTATTTCAACTGTTTAAGACGTAACTAAATCAATTTTTAACCGTTTATCTTCGTTCAAACCATTTAACAAATCTACACACTTGTATATTCAATAATATCTAAACGGAATTTCAATATAATTTAATCTTTCTTCAGAATCACAGTTTTAGTTTCAAACCGTCATATTCTACAGTTGGTCCCATTGAAGCCGTCTGCCCATTCTGACACTTAAATTACTTGGTAACTCGGTCAAATTTTACTAAGTAACTCGGTCAAATTTCAACCGTTTACCTTCGTTCAAACCATTGAACATATCTACACACTTGTATCTTCAATAACATCCAAATCCGGAATTTTGAAAAAAAATCACAAAAAACTGATTTTCAGAATCACAGTTTTAGTTCCATACCGGCTTCGTTTTCAGTTGGTCTCATTGGTTTACGTTGACGCTGGAGCGTGATGACGTTCAGCAGTATTGCCAGATTGGGCGAGTTTTCCCGCCAGATTGGGCTACTTTTGGAGGACGTTCAGGCAGTGTTGCCAGATTGGGTGGTTTTTCCCACTCTATTGAGCTACATTTAATTAGGCGCTGGCTCGCACACACACACACACACACACACACACACACACACACACACACGCACACACACACACACACACACACACACACACACACACACGCACACACACACACACACACACACTGGGGCACCCCGCGCCGTGTTTACATTGTTTACTCCATTTAGACTTTTGAACTTTTGTTCAAATCCCTTCACTTTATTTAAGCCATTTAACGTTTCTTTATGTCTTAATCTATGTGGCTTTATTAAAAAATATTTTCAAACTGACATTGTACTACAGCACTCACCGCATTTTCTGCAGGAAATGCATTTTCTAGTTACACATTGATATTATTTTTTTTTCCCCAACAAAAGGCTACGTTTTGCTAATCCAGGTGTACCTATGTGCGTTGCTAATAGAAAGGTGTTCTCAAACCATTTGAAGACGCAACAAAGTACCATAGCAACGACGGTTCCCATGGTTTCACACGGTTACTATGGTACGTGCCATGAATAGAGCTCAGCAGGTTAGTAGGTGAGAGGCATGGGGTCCCCTCCATGATGTCACACCTGCTTCTTCAAACAGCTGTGTTGCTTACTTAAAACAGGGATTCAGGTACTGGGTAATACAACACATTGACCATATATTCAGAATGTGGCAAGTGTTCTTTCTCCTCCTCAAAATAAGACGTTATAATATGTGAACTAAATTGCCACTTATAAGAACTTGCCAAATAAAAAGTTGATACATTGATATAATTATATTTCAATTCAAACAATACGCTCGGGCAAAATACATTTTCCATCTCAGTCCCTGTTTGTCATTCACACTTGCTTCCCCTTTCTCCACACACTAACACCTTTAATAACCTGCTAATGTCACTCGCGATGGAAACCGCCGATGCAACTATAGGTAAGAGAGGCCAAGGCTTATTCACAAATATCTCGGCATATCTCCTTTAGCCTATTCTGTGCTGGGTTAAGAAATAAAGATTAAGAGAGAACTGTTTCAGACTATGGTTCCGCAAAAACAAAGAAGTCATGCATTTACGTCATCCGTCCAGGGTTTGAGTCTCCATTGTTAAACTGTAACGTGGTGAATGGGCCACACACATGTGGCAGAACTTCTCATATAACAGAATAGCAGAGCAAGACGGTTCACTTTAAAGTAGCATATACATTGAAAAGACGAAAAAATGCACTATTGTTATTCTACCCAATGCCTTCTCACAGCGATCTCATTCATTCACAGATGTATTCATCCCTTTTCTTCTTCATACTAATTCTCATTTAGTTTGTTAGTCTTCTCCCACTATGCTATGATACTTGGTTCAGTCATCTTCAAACAGAACTTGAAAGTCTTGCTTGTGTTGTTTTTCAGTGATTGTGAAAGTGCAGTTGAAATACAGAATATGGGGCTTGGGAAGTATTTGGGTGTTACACCTCCCTTGGCCATTCACAATCCACCTCCTCCTATTTATCTTCCTCAACATGCAGCCAGAAGTAGGGTAGAACTAGTGGGCTCCTAATCACAGTCTGACTTCCAGTTTTTGCTTGGGTGTTGTTCTCATACAAGTTTATGTGCTCCTCCCAATTCTGCTTTGAATCCTGTAGCTCTCGTGGCATCCCAACATTTTTGCTTTATTCATTTTGTCCTTATTATTAACAAAGTGAATTTTTGTTTCAGGTTCAACTTTATACAATTGTTTACTTCTTCAAGAGTCAGTCTCCCTGATTCTTTCTAATAAAACAGTCTTTGTTAAAGACACCATAGAATGACTCTTCAGTTCCACAGCCTTATTATCCTCAGTCAACTATGCCACAGAATAAAAACAGACTGCTGGCCACCAAGATTCTTTTTAACACATTTGTGGGAACTATTTAAATAATTGAGTGTCAAATCACACCTCGTACATGTAGGGCCCTATCTTGCATCCGGCGCAATTGACTTTCTCACTGACGCATGCGTCACTCCTAGTTTGCGACTGGCGCAGAGCGTTCTTTTCCCTCCTGCGCCATGCGTCGGTAAATTGGGGAATGATCTTGCACACCAAGGGGCGGTTCGGCGAAAGGAGGAGGCGTGTTCTGGCACAAACGTTCCCTGGTGCTATTTTGCAGTTTCAGAAACCACTTGCGCCACAAACCAGGAAATACCTGGTTTAAAGCCAGTGGCGCGTTGTTCAGATGCTATTTTAAGGGCGCATGCATAATGTTGCTTGTGCACTTCGCGCATACACTTTGCTTCTCTCATCTACCTAGCCACACATTCTTGGTAAATTATTTGGGAAAGAACAGCTGATACAGCAGCAATAAGTTGTACTTTTAAATCAATGCATCTGCAAACACCGTACAGCAAACACATATTTTCTTGACACAGACATCGTGTACATGCCCATAACTTTTAGGATTGATGAGTATTTGATCGTGAGAAAACATTGTTTTACCGCTAGTGAGTGTTAAAAAGAATGAATGAATGCGGGCGCCCGTGTGTGTATGTGTAAAATAATTAATGAATGCGGGCACGCGTGTGTGCGTCCATCTGTTTAAACACACGCAAACTAAACACGTAACGCATAATGCAGTCCATGGCAATGTATATTAACGGGGGGACACGCGCATATTATGAACACAAGTCAATAATGATAATGCATACAATACTGATAAGATAATGTATTGCGTATATCATTAAATAGAACCACAGTTACCGCATATCATATGTTAAGTTTTCTTTGCCAACATTTAATTGAGGACTCAGTTTTTCTGAAGTTGTGGAAGAAAACCTTATTCCATGTGTGAATTAGGCCATATTATTTGGCCATAAACTGAACCATTTGAAGTTTGAAATTCATGTGCATCTGTCTCATTGGAGACTGCAGACGCGCTGGCAAAATATCAACTCGTCAGATTCAAATGCGCTCATGGCCCTTAAAGGGGATGGGAGCTGGCACTCTCATTGGTTTATTGCACGTTACGCCCAAACCACACCTACGGGTAATTAGGCTACTTCAGACCAACCCTTTTTAGATTTGCGCCGGGCGCAAGAGTCATTTTTGCGCCAGTAAAATAGCGCCATCGCCATAGAACCACCCACAAAGCTACTTGCGCTTGGCGCTTCTCACTTTCGTTTCAGACCGTTAAAATAGGGCCCTTAATGTTCAACGTTTGTTACCATTTGTATCTGTAAGTACTACCAGTTGTACTGCTTCCCTACACGTTACGTAAGCAAGATAGGGTTAGAGTGTTTGCCTTCTGAGCTTATGCACAATATTTTCTTCAATGGGTGAATAAATATATCAATGATCAAGATCAATAAATTCATTTGATCTTGATAATTTGTGTAATTACTTAAATATATATTTTGGGGACGATCTCGAAGAATCTGTATTGTGCAATACGGGTTTCACATATCAAATAATACATTAAACAGTCCAAATCAAACTTAATTTCACGTATTAGACATACAAAATATAAGTACTGCAAGTAACTCTTTAGTTTGACTATGCCTGTATCACACTTGCAGTTGGTTGCGTGTGCACGTGCATGCGTGTGCGTGCGTGCGTGCGTGCGTGCGTTTTTGCATTTGTGTGTAAGACACCTCAGCCACCCTGCCGGCGCTGCCTCTGTATCAGACGTGGAGTGATCACCATCTGCAGCACCAGATCAAGTGATGGGCTAATGGGCTTTGCTCAGCACCTCCTGCACGGCCGTTCCCAGACCAGCTGCCCCGGCCATACGTCAGAGCTATCCATGAACTTGATGAATAAATGATATGTTCTGCCTCTGAAGGATTTGGACGGCTTATCTCTAGCTGTGTAAAACCGGCTAGCAACCTGGATTTGGCAATTTGGGAGTCAAAGCACAATATTTAGACTCACAGACACAGTCTAATCGTTCATTAGAATCTCCATCTAATTTGGGTCCATTGTGACATTTCATTCGGTGGTTGAGACTTTTTGGGATAAATGCTTTTGACAGAGTTAAATTAACTTGGACACCAAGGGCATTTATATTAACCAATACAACTTTTATTTGAAAAAGTCCCCATCCAGAACAGAGCACTAGACATGACATGAATCGGCAATTTAAGTGACACAAGAAATCAATGTGTCTAACAATTTAGACAATAAGAAAGACATATTTGGCTATATTAAAAAACAGAAAATTATATATGTTTTTAATTGTATTGTTATATTTTGTATTATATATATTTCTGACAGGTAAAGTTGATTACTTACCAAGTTATTGAAGCAAAAATACACACATTTGCTCAAACGTGATCAGTATCTCCTTTTAATCACCTAGCATCCCTTTTACCATCTCATGTTCCAGAATGCTCGCAGGCACCAACCCAGGCACAGGCTGGCAGCTTTGGATGCTGGTTAATGTACCACTTTCAGAGATAAATGTTCCTCAGTTATTCCATGTGTTTTCTAAATGTGTTGCTGTTTGTGGCCGTTTCTACTTTAATCAGATGTTGTTTAGACTAAAATGGTTTTAAACCAATAGTCAACAATTGGATCCTGATGAAGGGGTCAATTTGAATTTACACATCACCGCCATTCACGAGCACCCACAGGCACTCTACTGTTCTCCATTTTAAATGGCTGGCTTCACGCCAGCCAATAGAAACTGAGAAGTCACTTTTTTTCTAGCTTAGCACATAAGAAACCGGGACACACAGACAGCACCATCACAATCACTAGACTCTACATAGATCAGGAGGAGTGGGACACCATTCATCCCTCTGTTCCCTGATTAAACTGAAAGATTGAGGCTGAGATAAGGAAGAGGCAGCGGGAGTGAGTGGGGTGGGTTGTGGGATAGGGTGGGTGGGGGGGGGGTGAACATGGCAGTTAATTCCTCGGGTGTCACTGTGGGTCTCTGTGTTTGCCGAAGTCCTAGTGCACGCACACTCATTACGAAGGCCTGTGTGTTTGTAAATTAACTCCATCCGTCATCATTTACTTTGGCATCTGCTTACTGTCCTCTGGCATTTCATTTTCGATTGGACCGCTATCTCACTGAGGGCATTTTAAGTAAGAACCACATATTAAAAGAGGACTATATATAGTTAGCGGACACAGCCTGTACATTATATACGTACCAAACAGGGATTTTAAGAACACCCAGAAAACGTGAACGTTTGCTGTGTTATGACGTCAATGTCGGAAAAAGCCAACGAAACATAAGTCAGCTATGCCAGTGAAGAATCCTGTTATGTTAATAACTTTATGGTGCACCCACTCAAATGTAATTGAGAGATACACTTCATCGCTCGCAGACAGTCTGTATTGTCGAACCATGAGTTGCAGTTAAAGAAAACACTAATGTTTATTTCTGCCAAACCACAGCAGTAAACATATTGGACAATTTATCGGAGGTCTTCCTCCGGCCTCTGCCCAATAAATAAAGTCCTCCTGGTGGAGGAGAAGGAGAAGCAGGGCCAGAGGTGACACCAACACAAATTGAGAAAGGAAAAGACAGAAGTAAGGTAAAAGAAAGGAGAACAAAAGAGAGAACACAGTTACTCGAACTACAGCTGTGGACATCCCACTAGAGTTATGCTCCATTGTAGAACTGTCCCATTCAGCGTTTAATTGAATGTGTCAATGCTGCCAGGTCTGAAAGGGTGGCTCAAGTACTCTCTGAATAAACCCATCAATACTCGTGGCTTTTTCACTATAAAATATGGGTGAGGCTTTTTGAACCCCTGGTACAATTATCAGTACATGCTATTTGTACCCTGTTGCAATTAGAAGTGAAAGCTATATTTACCCTGGTACAATTATCAGTATATGCACACATAAATGTGTTCTATTAATCCCCACCCCGTGCAAATATCAATGTATGGTATTTTCACTCCTGTGCATTTACCCTTGCATATTGATCACACAATGTAATAAAAAAAAAACACAAGAAGACAAGACCTTCTCTGAACGTTTTTAAGTGTGGTGATCAGACACATCAAAAACATATGTAAACACCCATGATTGCCTAGAATAGCATTGGAAATAGCTACACTATTTTGCATTGTTAGCCTCCTCAATAGAACATGCAAGTAAAACATTTAATATTTGACTCATTGCTAGATTTAGATGTAATGTGTAATTACGGTATTCTCCAAGTCTTAGGGCTTGTCCTCTGAATATCAAGGAGGCACTGAATTTGAAACTTTATGATACAGGAGGTCCATCCATGTAAGCTTTATTATTATCACTGACCAAGGAACACAAATTTCCGAAGTTTTTGCTTTGCTACAACCTTTGCCTACTACTGCCAATGCCAACTACATCTTGAAATTATACAACACACAACTACATTGTACTGTAGCTTACACTGATGAGACTAATTTCATTATTGCAAGTCAAAAGTCAATGTACTTGCAACACAAGGATTAGTTTGTTGTGTTAGCTAATAATAAAACAACACATAAATAACAATAATAATAATAACCGCAAGCGGTGATTAACGGGGTCCGACCAAAATTAAAATTCAAGAACACACTAATGGAAGATATATAAATATGACATATAATTATGTAGGAAAGATGTTGATGAAGATCCATTTGCAATACTGTGCCTCGGCTTTCAGGTGAGCTGCAGAGCAATGTCCAAATGTCATGTTCAGCTTGTTCATAATGCTCTAATCAGAATTCAAACTCTTAATCTAAGGATCACCTGTACAAGGCATTATCCCATTGAGCCACTTATAAACCTGAACTGTAGCCTCATTCACATGGTCAAAATGTGTATTGATAAGCACACAACATCCAGAAAACTCAAAGCACACATTTCTCAATTGGATTAACGGCTTTCTTAAAAGCATATACCTGAAAAATCTTCGAAATTCTGGAGAAATTAAACATTTATAGTCAACAACGCTAACAGAGTTAACTATGAAGAAAAAATGGTTAACACAGAGGTTCCCCTTAATGCCATACTGTGTCTTGGCAATCAGATTCTTGGAAACTAATGAGCCAGAATGTTGTTTGCCTGATGAATTTCAGGTGCGGTTCAAAGATCGATTTTCTTAAATGAGTGGCAATGTCAGAATGTCATGTTCATGATGCTCTAAACAGGATTTGAACTCTCAACCTAAGCATCACCAGTACACGGCATTATCCCGTTGAGCCACATACAATCCTGAACTGCATGATGCCTCATTCACAAAGTGAAAATGTCGATTGATAAGCACACAACATCAAGAAAACTCCAACCACACATTTCACAAGAGAATTAAGGGCTTTCTTAGAATATTACAGATCTGAAAATTTGCACTGTTAATGGTATCCACCTAATGATAGCCGTATGGTAGTTAATAACAAAAACAATAACAAAATGGTTATATAGGCAAAATGGGTTGAGACTGTGGACTTTTGGATTTTCTATGAAATTGTGGGAAAAGTAAACATTTTTAGAGCAGAAGACAAGGATGAAAAAGATGCATCTGATGAAAGAATTTTGAGTCCAGGTCAATCTAGTAAGGAGAAATAAGGCTAGTTCATATTTTCTTAAATACCGCCACCTTTGGGTGCAGTACCACAATTTTAAGAGTTTTCAACTTATGGTATAGGCTGCAGTATAACTTTTATAGAATTTGAGGGAAAAAAAAACACGTTACAGAAACAATAGGGGACCAAGCAGCTTCGGTGCTCGGACCCCTAATAAAAACATGGCAGCGTTGACTGTGTGGCCAAGGCTAAAAGTACCAGGGGTACAAATAGACACTCCGTTAAAATATCCACAGAGCTGCAGTGTAAAAACTAAGTGGGAAGAAATGGTACTGCCTTGTACGAATGGTTTACATTATGGGACTTGATAGTTGCATGTTGAGCTTGCATCATTTGACATTTTATTTTAAAGCACATGATATTGTTTCAGTGGGAAGTCTTTATCTGGGTGGAATACTGTTTGACACCATTTTATTTCGACACTTTTGACACTTTTTATGAGCAAACTAAACAACCTTACAGTTCGGACCCAGTGGTAGGTTTAAGTGACAATTCTGCTGTCAGTTTAGAATGGATTCCACAAAAATAAATGATATTGAATATTTATGTCTAAACAAAAGTACATTATTCGCCCCTAATACTTCAATTGTGATCAATGACGGTAGACAACTTCTCTTGAACCTTCCCGTCTAGAATGGTCAGATTTGTTGCGTTCTGATTGACTGAGCTGATCATTCATTAATCCCGAGAACATTGGTCGACAGGCCCAACTTTAAACAAAATAAATCAGGAACAATCCCTCAAGTTCCTTTTTCTGTACAAGAAGTTTGGGCCAGGGTATTTTCACTTATTGTAATACATTTGTTGGTCCCGAGTGTGTAAAATGCTTTATCTATTAAGGGGTCATGCCAACCTCTGTTCAGTATAAATCTGCGTTTTGGAATGATTTGGTCCTCTAAGCTGCATACCACATTTTTGACAAATACCTGTTTTAAGTGGCACACATTAGGATCTACATGGTCAGGTTTAATGGGTACTTGGCAAAAGATGTGTAATTAAACCAAATGGTTTTCCCCTCTCAATAAAATATATACATGTCTTTGTGCTGCTCGTCTGCAGTCCCTAAAGTATTTAATTACATCTTAGAGGGATTTTATCAAATGTACCCATCCGTTATTGCAAGCCTTTATTTTATAACAAATTAAATGAAAATATGAATCCAAGGGAAGATGGTTTATTCTTTAACTGTATGGTAAATATTAAAAGCTTCATGACAAACTAAGCCGGTAAATTAATCATATTCATGATTAGTTATATTATTCCTAATTGATACTTACTAAACATTCAAAATAAATGTAACAGGAAATGATTTGGAGTGAGTCTATCGTAGATTGACTTCATGTACACAAATTATACAGTGCTAAATCATAAGCTTTGTTTGCACAGAATATAATGTGTATACGGTATCCGAAGACTACATGTTAGCCAAGGAGCAGGTGATGAAACCAATCGCAGAGAAGAAAGTAAGCATCGAGCAGAACTTGAATTGGGGTACAGCAGAACAGATAGAGAAACAACAGCAGGGGCATAGGGGCAACATAAGGGGCACAGTTGAACAGGATACGTAAACAAAGAAGGAGGCAAGCAGATCATGACAGAATGGCAAATCTGATATGGGTCAAATGTGTGAGCATTTGAAAGTTCTGGCAGTACAAATGGTGTTCACAAAACACACCCTCAAATTATTTATGTGATATTTTTGGGTCACTTAAATCCTGTGATTGATGTTTACTGTCGGAAATCAGTCGATGTCTTCTGAGGAACAGAAGCCGATTCTACAGGGGCCTTTTATATTTTCGGGACAGAATTGTATTTTGCAGTATTCACATTATTTAATAAATGGATACAAACTAGATAAAAAGTCTAGAAACACACAAACGTTATATTAGAGAGCCGGTTATCCTTAAACTCCTGCAGTTACCTCTTTGCAAAGTGACACGATTCCAATAAGTGTCTATTAAATCGACCTAATTATGTGTGTTCTATTTAGTGGGTTCCATTAAAGGACAATACCTTTCTGGTTGATCAAACCATCACATCTGTCTGGCCTGGGGTCTATAAAAAATTGGTTACCAATATCATTTATCCAAATGACTTCCTTCTGCCAGAAAGCATGTAGCGTGAGTGCGACTGCCATGAATGGAACCAAATAGATAAAGCACTTAGGTCTTTTGAAATCAATGTGAGTATTACGTTTGTGGACAAACAGCACAAAAGTGAATTGCCACTCAAGTATGTCCAAACACAGAAGTGCTATATTTGCCACGGTAACCCTTCGTGCCAGGAGTGAAATATTCTTCGGCCGAATCGGCAGAACGAATTGAATCCGATTACAAGGTAACGGACATTTTAGTGTAGTGAAGAGGAACGGTTACGATGCTTTGATCTAGGTATGTTCCTTTAAGTGTGTGTATTAACTGCGTTCTATTAAGTATGTCTATGAAGTATATTAAGTCTGGTCTATTAAGTGTGTCTATGAAGTATGCCTATTCAGTGTGTTCTATTTAGTCTTTCTCTGGGGATCTATGAAATGGTGTAACGCAATCTTGCATTTCTGTATGTTGGCTCCTGTCTGCTTGTTGACCAAACCATTAGGCTTGGAGGGGAGAGATGAACAGCCTGCTTCACATCTTATTACAGTCTGCACGGGTTCATTTGATCACATAAAGGGCCTGCAAGGCGTTTCTTTAATGGTGGGGTGCCACATAAAATGTCCAGGGTTCCGACCCATTGTTAAACAAATCCAATAGTATGTAGGCCGATTTAGAGATTTCAGAGTTTGTATCAGTGTTTCCTTCAAGTAGTTTGGCAAAGCTGCTCGGCTGCTGTCAGACTTCCAATCGCTCAAATGAGAGAATCTTTACCCCTCCTTTTAATTTAAAGCGTTAAAACGATTTACCATAGCCCCTCACAATCACCCATTCCAAGAGCTGTTCAAACACATGTTCATACACCCAGCGGCATCCTAAACCATGCAAAGGAACAATGTCTCGCTCAGGTGCATCGCGACATTTTAGCTCGAAGGAACCAGACATTTAAACAGCAGACTTCCGGTTGCTAGATGGTCTGCTCTACCGCCTGAGCTCATCTTCCTCATCTAGCTCATCTAGCTCGTTTGTCCTGCGACCGTTCTCTTAGCGATAGTCTTTTGTGATCACTGGAAGCTTGACGGATTCACCATTATTTAGGTAAAAGACTGCACAGACTAGTCTAGTTGTTTTCTACTTCGTGTTCTTCATTTTAGACTAGGAGGTGGGAATACTGACAAAATACAAGCCATATGTATATTGGTGGCTGTTGATGTGGGCTTCAATGTGTCATGCAATGAGATGAATAGGAGAAAAGAGTGAGGTACAAAAAGCGCTTGTCTCATTTCAACAATAAATGCTTAAACAACCAATCAATGTTTCCCACTAGGATCTATCACAGTGTACTTAAAAATGTCAAATTCCAATGTCGGTTGGTCAGGTGTCAAGTTAATATTGGGTCGTACCACTGTACTGAATAGAAAGGGCACTACCACTCCGGGCTACAGTCTGGCTGAATCTAGCGCAGTTTTAACTTCAAGGATTATCGTTCATGATGTATGTCCTACATATGAACCAAATCTCTTTACTCTGTAACTTAACTCCTCCCTGTGTCATCTCCTGCCACGACTCCTGCTCCGGCTTTTAAACTTCTTATTTTTCTTTAACTTGAAACTTCCAACCGTGTGTTTGCTACCGGCTGATTAAGAGGAGGGGCGGGGGTTAGGGGTTGAGGATGACGGTGGTGAATCTAAACGGTTTAATTTATTCTTCCTCACAGCTCATACTCCTTCGTCATCCTCGCTCCGCCTGCTAGGCGACTCCAGGGGGCGGTATAGTTAATAATGTCACGAAGGTGCTATGACCTCCTTGTTCTGACCGACGCGATCCAGGATGAGATGAGGAGGAGAACGTGTCTTCAGACCTAATTTCCGTTGGCCATCTGTTCCCGAGCGTGTGGCGTGCGTAGCCGCTGGAAGTGGTGGCCCGTGTTGAGGATTACTTAGTGTAGGGATTAAAGACTTTGCCTTTGATCTAGAATCTAGTGCATTAAGGGTGTGAAGCAGACGACTGTAAACCCCCTCAACCCCACCCCGGCTAGCACCACCCTCACGCTCTTTAAACGCACGGCGGTGCCCACTTCCTGTTCAGAGCTCTGTGCTGTAGATTGATTGGTTTCTGTATCACTCACCCGCTCGTTTCCTGTGAGTTCAGAGATGCATCAGCGGCGACTCTATAAGTGTTATTAGATCCCCGGGTTTTAATCTGTACAATCTGTACACACAAGCCTCTTAAGCGTCGCTATGGAAGCATTTGGTTCGTACCGTTTAACATCGGGGGAAAGCGCTGCAACAAGGCCGGATTAAGACTCAAACGCTCTGGGGAAAAGAGTTGAAAAGAGTATAATGAGATGATGTTTTTATGATATATGACAGATTATATCATCGTATAATAATATGTCATACTAAAGGACATCTATTATTACAGAGACATACTTGTTGTGTATTATGTTGTATCTTTTATTTGTGACAGTAGTGACAGATTGTTGGTTTCGGTCATTACATTGGAGGGTGTCAGCAATATTAAATAACACAATTATGGCAATGCTGCTGTCAAAATGGATACGAGGGAGAGATAAGGAGCTGCTATATGGGCTGCCTACAGGGATCTCCTAACGTATGGGCCACTGTGAAGCTCTGCAGATCGGATGGTGGTTCACATCCAACAAATGCCAAGCAGGAGCATCGAAAGGCTCCGCTATAGCCAGGCGAAAGCTGCCAAGATCCTGTTGAGAAAATGACAGAAAATCCCCCACCTTGCAATATTACACCTTTTTAATTCTCACAGCATTGGCTCCCTGCCTGCCTGCCTCAAGATTGACCTGGACAATCTCAAGGTTCACATCAATGCATTGACAACATGCCTTCATCATATCTCAGGGAACTACTCCAACACCTCAACAGATTTGCCAAGGCAGGATATATGTCATTTGCTTATCTACACCTCGGCACCAGCGCGAGGCACGCACAGTGTCTTCTTTTTTTCACCATCCCCCTGGCAACACCATTTGACTCAGGTGAGCACCAGATGTTTGATGCATGTGGAGATACAACCCGAAAAGATAAAGCATATGCGCGTCGATTTCTGATGAACCCGAACTACCAAGTACACATGAAAAACCATTATAAATATACCAGTACAAATACAACATTGACGCTGCTGTCCAAAATTCTGAGCAAGACAGCTTGGTAGAAATGGATGAGTGTTTATCTTTGAGTAGATGATAGAGAAACCTTCTAGAAGGAAAGTATAAGGCCTGCATATTGATCGCAGAAGCAAATCAGAGCACAAGCCGTCAATGGAGAGAGATTTACTGCCAAGGGAGAGTACAATTTGTCTGAGACACAATCTGTGCTTGTATATTGATAAATATGTTTATGTTTATATAGATATACTGTATATATATGCATATAAAATGGACTTAGTGGTTAGTTGTTCTGAAAAGCTGCCAAGATTTGGACACAAATAATGTTTAGTTATTAATTTACCATATGATTATTTTTGTGTTTCTTCTCATGTAGTTTGAGCATCATAAAATAGATGCTATTTTATTATAACAGTAAAACATTCAACAAAAACAGCCCACTTTGAATTTGAAATGTTTTTTTGCAAATGCAAACACATTTTTGGTTTAATGATTTCCTGAATCTTTCATTTCGTTTAAAAAGAAAATGGCGTTTTCATTCACTCTTGCTCTTGTTGCCCTTCATCATACCGATTTCCTCGATCAGATCAAGACAGATTGTTAACCGCTTCTAATCTCTCGAAGACACATTTGCTCAGTCATCTATCGTCGGGCCAAGAGGTCAGCACTACCACAGCTGTCCTGTGGTGACCAGCCCAGCTGCTGCTGACAGAGATAGGCTGTTGACACAACACACACAAACATGTGGAGTCCTACTTTAACTTTCACTCTTGACCGAGACCACCTGATATAAAGTTCTGAAGTCTATTCTAGTCGCGTACACATTCAAATAGAGTTAGAGGGTCTACGGATGGTTTATGCAATATAAACTGATGGAGTGCCATAGATATTAAACAGATTTAGTTTTATCACATCTTGTTTTCTTCTATTCCACTATCGCTCTCCATTTATATTACCCTATATCTTACCACAGATTGTCCTCTCATCTCCTCATCCTCCCCTCTCCTCCTCCCCTCTCCCCTCTCCTCCTCTCCTCATGCTCCCCCCTCGCCTCTCCTTCCCTCTCCTCTCCTCATCCTCTCCCCTCCCCTCTCCTTCCCTCTCCTCCTCTCCTCCTCCTCCCCTCTCCTCCCCCCTACTCTCCTACCCTCTCCTCCTCCCATCTCCTCCTGCCCTCTCCTCATTGCTCTCTCTTCTCCTCTCCTCTCTCTATCCCATAGTACTTATCCTCTCAAGGGGGTGTGCTGCAGCAGATGCTCAGGGGGCGAAAATCTGGACGGATTACAGCAACCAGCAGATGCTACTGCTACTGTTTTCATCAGCCAAGGCAGAGAGCCCGAATCAGACATAACAAGTCAACGGGAGAGAGAGAGAGAGAGAGAGAGAGAGAGAGAGAGAGAGAGAGAGAGAGAGAGAGAGAGAGAGAGAGAATAGAGAGAGTGTGGTAGGGGTGGTGGTGGAGGGGTCTGAGGAGACAGAGTAAGTAAAGGTTGGTTGATTTTCACCCCTCAGCAGTCCCCCCCCCTCATCCAACGTCACACATTGGATGGGAGCCAGGAATGGGGGGCCGGGCGCTGAGTCAATGCACAGGTGTACGGCATATGTTTGCATGTTTTGGGATGATACAAGGGTGCCATTTGCGCAGCTGGGCCCCAGATGTGGGTGCCACCCAGATGTGTACGAGCCATAATCTGATGGGCGCCACGATTAATCATGAGTGGGTGTTGTTAGCATTCCAAAGGCAAAGGTTGGCAAAACAATTGAGCCAGGCGGTATGTGAAAGGAACATATTTTAAATTCCTTGCTCATCGAAATATATACGATGATGTCATTAAGATTAAATCGTACATGTCTCTGTCAGATTCAGGACTGCAACAATTAACGGTGTTGGCACTTAGGGTCCGTGGACGCTGTTGCCTTACTAGGATCACAAACACACACGCACACACACACACACGCACACGCACGCACGCACACACACACACACACACACACACACACACACACACACACACACACACACACCTCAATCTCAAACCTATCTAAGGAATATGATACCGGAAATAACTGTTTATGTGTGTGTGTGTGTGTGTGTGTGTGTGTGTTCAGGGTCGATGTCTTCTGCAGGCAGGAAATAAACCGGGAGGCACACACCGGGAGGTTTAGTATTTCCGCCTGACCCGGCCAGAGGAAGGAGAGTGAGCAGCCAGTAACTGCTACTGTGATAGATTATCTCATTCACAGCAGAGAAGAGGCTAATGAAACCAAGTCATTAAGGATAATATTTGCTGCGGAAGTATTTATTCCATTCCATCACTAGAAATTGACCAATAAACATAGACATAAACAAGACGCATAAACAATATTATTAATAATTGACTTAGGCTACAAAATGTTGTTTTAGGCAATGTCGACTTAACTTGCACTAAACAAGTGTAATTTGTATTGAGTTGGGAATTAGGTGGGATTGGTGATTATAAAGGATTTGTAGACGGACAGCTAAGAACCCAATCCAATTGACAATCTCAATTAATATTTTTTTTAACATTTAAAATATATTTTCAGTGTGCTCCTAAGATTTCATTTTCTATAGAGAGTACAATTAAAAATAGGATTGATTTGAAATTGTCAGCATTTCAGATCTATATTTGGCACTCCAATGTTATTTGTCTCTACAAATTATGATTTATTAATATGTTGTTGAATAGTAAGTGCTTATCACAAATGGCGACCTGGTCTAGTCTTTAGACATTTAAACACACAAACACAAACACACACACGCACACACACACACACACACACACACACACACACACACACACACACACACACACACACACACACACACACACACACACATACACACACACACACACAAACACACACACACACACACACACACACACACACACACACACACACACACACACGCAAACATCATTCACACATCATTAGACTTTGACGGTAGTTTTTTTCCTACTTTAACCTCTGGTGTTAGTAACAGCCTATGTATGACTCACCTTGGACAATGTGTTCCCTTTTCCTACCTTATCTATCCTATCCAGTTATTACATAACGCTGACATTCACTTTTTGTACATCTACATATATATATATATATATTGTGCTTCTTACAACATGTTCTCAAATGTCTCCCCAGATTAGCTGTATTTCGTCTCTCCTCTCTTTCCCCGTTCAGCCAAAGTGTTTCTATTTGGCATGTGAATAAACGTCTGGCTTTCAATACAGCGCTAATGTCTACAAATCCATTTCTTGGTGATTCACTGTAGGCTCAACGCCCCCACACTTTACCAGGTACATCCGCAGCGCATTAGCATTAACACCATTAAGAGTGACACAGCTAGCATATGCTTTTGCCCTATTAAGTTTGGCTAGCTAGCTCTGAGTAGTAGCTCCACTTTGTAGCTCAACTGACCACGCCTTCTTCGACGCCTATTCGAGTGAGTCGTAGCAGTGCTCAAGAACAGAAACATGACGTACAAATAGAAAACCCAGTGAAATGTCGCGCTTACAAGCTGTCTCATCTCTTTCCCCTGCAGTGGTCTTTCCCCAGACTTACCAGCTCGGCATTGTGCTATGTGGTAGGGCAGGGATGTGCAGTATAGCATTTATATGTCTGGTACATTTCTCCTGCCAGCTGTGTGACAGAATCGCGTTCCCATTGTTTTTCTGTGAGTGTTTGGAAAAGTGGTGATTCAAGCCCGTTGTCGGCTCATGGGGAATCCTACGTAAAAGGAGTCAACAGATGGATCATTGATAATACAGACTAAATAGATGGGTCATTTACATCTATCGCTGTATTCTAGCTGAGGATGCTATCATGCTGATGGACGATAGTGAGCTATAAAGCGTTGCTTTTCCTGAAAAATGATAATTGGTGTGCAGCTTCTATTCTGCAACCTTACAGAGAGATACATAGTCTTAAAGCTTAGGATGGGATGGGAAAATACATACATAATCACTGACATTCTTGGCCCATATAAAATATGTCTGCCTACAAGTTAATTTAAGTTGTATATACATTTGAGCAGGCCAGTGAATACACATTAAAATGTTGTTTCATTGCAAGATAGAACATCAGGCAAGTGAAATTTGTTGCATGTTGCAGGCAGTATGGAGTGTTGTATATGTTTCCTACAAACCCTTACCACATATCTGACCTTTAACGTTTTATCAATCAATTTGAGTAAAATGCCATACAGTTCAATCTCCCTCGTGATTGATCCTTAAAGAACCCGCACCAGTAAGGCAGAAGTGATTAAGGGAAAAGGTCACTAAATGATCACTGTGCCCATTTGGCCACAGTTCAACCAGCGGGAGGTCAGAACCTCTCGCTGTGTTTCATACTTCTGTCGTCCGGCATATGTCTCTTTCCTTATGTTTTATTTTTTCATTTTTCCCTCTTTCATAACTGCCTAGAGCTGCAACTCACTTGTGATTACCGTATATCTGATATAGTAGGCCCAATCAATATCTCATACAGAACATCATATTCTATAACCATGTTACTATAGTATCCATAGTCCTCATAGAAGTGCTGAATAAGTCAAAGCAGTCTCCCCTTGGTGTCTCTCGTGAAGGGCTTCCACTAAAGTGTTGCTAGGAAGCAGCAGCACAGGTGTTCTGCATCGACTTTGGAGTGATAATGATCCAATGGCTCCCAATTGAATTGTCTATAGGCGGTAATTATAGATAACACGTTGCCACAGGACTGTTTCAGTAAGGAGCGTAGGAAACTTCCTAATTGGGCCTTGATTTGTTGTAGTTTGTGAAAACTTTGGCTGATCCGCAAATCAGCATAGTCTGCTAATTGAAGCTGTGAATCTCCAAGGATGGCAATGTGTTAATTGTCATTATTTCAGTTTTTCTTCTTCTACTATTTTAGATATTAGGATTTTGTTTCATAGTATACTGTTATTTATATATGGTGTTTCATTGGTTAAAAAAAAGCTATAATTTGAAGGTAAGTTGTTGTTGACGTTCTTGTTCATAATCACCATGGTAGCCAGACAGCAGCTGTGTCTTGTCAAGTCACATGACAGTGCTTTTAAAGGCTGTCTGGATTCACGCAACCTTTTCACAAATAGCCACCTAATCAGGCACGCTGTGAGGTATAGGTTAAGGTCATAATAGAGCCTCCCAGCAATTGGGACATAGCCATCACCTCTGTCATCTATGCTAAATGAGATGCACCCTTCTTGATAAGGGCATGCCCTTTCCCTGCTCCGAGCAATATGCCTTATTAGAGTGGAGAAATATTCCCTCATTTGGCCTGCATCACCAGTAAAATGCTCAACAGTACAGAGGCTATTACTAAATCATACTCACATTGACTCATACTTCTCCCCTGAAGTCGCGTTACCATCGCTCTTAAGATGACATGAAGTAAACAGCCCTCATACAAAGAAAACGTATAAATCTACCAGGATTCAGAGAAAGAAGTTAGCCTCCATAGCTCTGTGCTGGGTCCTGGGTCCTGGGTGTTTGCAGCATGTCCTTAAGCCACTGTTGGTGTCGCTATTAGGACGCAGGCCTTTTATAAGCCTCTTTATATTTATGTAGATGTTTGGATGATATGATTTATACAAAAAATGTTTTTCTACTCAAGCATTTTTTAGCGATAACTCAAACTTGGAATATACTATCTAATAATACAAATATTGTATTAATACATTTAATACAATTATAACATAACAAATAAATACCACAAACAATAGTGCAGCACACACCATGAAGTCTGAACCTAAGCAAACAATAAGTGGTGCCCTGATGCTCAAGAGTTGAAGTGGAGGTCATGCACATTGGTCTTAAGATATTGATCATAATATACCTCTGGGATGAGAGGTCAAAGGTCGCAGGGGGAACCTGGGGTAAAACCAACAGTGACTAAATGCGATGTGTGTTTGTGTGTGTGTGTGTGTGTGTGTGTGTGTGTGTGTGTGTGTGTGTGTGTGTGTGTGTGTGTGTGTGTGTGTGTGTGTGAAACTCTTTCCCCCTACAGTTGTGCCAGGGGCCCTTACGCTTGTGTTCAATTCTAATGAGTTTTGTTAAATTGCCTGAGCTAGGCACATGTCGATATTACACCTCGCAAGACCAAAGTGTCAGATGAAAACAATAAAAGGGTGACTGACATACATGCCAACACACACATCCAGTTATGATACATGCATGTGATTCAGGAAAGAAAGAAAAAATGGTGTAGTTGCGATTCACGAGTTCCCCGCCATCTCCTCTCATTTTGCATGACACGTTTTTCTAATAGGGCTCCGTTGTTATGTGAGTAGATAACCCTTTTTACTAATTCAACGAGGTTTGATATTGATCCCAGGAAACAAAGTCCATGAAATATGGAATGCTGTTTGCTGACGCTAAACCTGTTAAAGAACAGGGAAATACTGGGAAAGAATTGTGATTACAGTAGGAGTTGAGCTAGCCATTTGTACCAAATTTGATTCAAACCAGCAATTTGATACAAGTGTTATGTAACTCAGTGTGCTGTGCATATGTGTGTGTGCGTGTGTGTGTGTGTGTGTGTGTGTGTGTGTGTGTGTTTGTGTGTGTGTGTGTGTGTGTGTGTGTGTATGTATGTGTGGGGTGTATGTGTGTGCGACTGCATGTCACTAGGAGGAATAAGCATGCCTGACGCCTAGTCTGTCATTCTCCGCCTTCATGACTCTGCCTGCACCGTCCTACACACCGGCGTGTAATCCCCTCATCAACTCTCCCTGCAACCTCTGCCTTCAAGAACCTGTCAACCACTTCATGTCTTCGCAGGACCGTTGAATACACATTGAATACACATTGAGTACAACCCGTTTCCATCCCCCCCGATCACCAACCCGCCTGATCACCAATCCCCCTACAAGCGCTTATTCTCGGTACAAACCTGTACCCCTCTGCCTGGATCTCTATGTCCCTCTCTAAAAAACATATATTATTCCCCTACCTGCTTGTGTCCTGTGTCTGCATTTGGGTTCAGCTAGTGATTTGTGACAGTACAATACTGGTAATAAAATGAAGAACCACCTCCTGCATTTGCAGGAGGTGGTGGAGCAGGTCCGCAATCTGTCTGCCGCTTTAAACAGCGATCTGGGCCAGTTTAGCCCGTTTGGTCCTCGTGTTGCGACATTGTTTTGTAACCATAGCCCTCGGTCTATGGATCGGACCAGGCGAAGATCATGTTCGTCAGTCTGCTCCAGGGAGACGCTTTGATGGGAGGAACAGCTGCCGATCACTGCGTCATCTCCCGCTTTCTCTGCCGAGATGCCTAAGGTCTACTTCCATCCTGTTGGGGTTGAAGACGCCACCAAGAGACTCCTCTCCATTCGCCAAGGCTCCCGGAGTGTGGCACAGTACGTCGTTGAGTTTTGATCTCTGCCGGCTGAAGCCTGTTGGGACGAGGAAGCGCCTCAAGCCCTGTTTGCCAGTTGCATTAGGGAGTCGGTAAAAGATGATCTTGGTTGCCATCCTGAACACTCTGATGTCGACGGACATCAGGAGTTTGCTCGGGAGGTGGTGATTGAGGGTGTGATTCCCTACCAACTTCTATTTTCGGGGTGAGCTAGCATTAATTATTATTAAATAGTGCTGATGAGAATTGTTAAGACCTCACTTATGACTAGCATGAACTGCCGCCAGAAGGGAAACTCCTCAGCAACCGTCTCTACAGCCTCTCCAACCCGAGTAGCAGGCTATGGAGAGCTGCATTAATGACTCCTTGACAATGGCGGCTGGTGTTTTTTAAAGTGAGGGAGGAAGGACTGCGCGCTTGGTTGCCATTGGCCTGCTTGCACTGTTAGTGGCGTATGGTGGCATAAGTATGTGAGACTCAAGTTGTTTCAGGGTGTTTTGGTGAACTACAAAATAGCAGGGAGGGATAATTATTTGAATAAAATTGATACAAATTGGCAGCATTGTACTTTGAAAGCTGGTGGGCAGCATGTCTTGGACTACAAGGGCCGAAGGAAAGGATGCAAAGCCCATTAGTCAAATCAGGCTTACTCTTGATTTGTAAAACTAAATAAAAAAATCTTAGCCTACCATAGGGCCTATTTTTGCCCTCAATGACTGAAGCTATTGGTTGTAATTTGGCTATGTTTATTTTCAGCTACAATTGATTAAGAAAAATGAAGACACAAGACCAAAAGTGATGCCATTTAAAATGCATGCTCTGAATCATTCACTAACATCCTTTCCACAATATCAAACAGAATGGTCAGAGTAACAAACAATTAAGAGAACAACAAGAACATTATTTCACAACTATTTACATAGGCTGTAAGTCTAACATTGTTTGAAGCAAACCTGGATGTTAATGGATGTCTCAGAATGTTGGTCATGGTGTTAAGCTAATTAAGATTGAGTGACTTCATTTATAGATCAAGTCAATCCTCCTCGCTGTTTGTGTTGCAAAGATATCAGTGACCTGGTCATACCGAACGGCATATTTTTAAAGTGATTTCAGAATAACGGCGTGTGTAGCTCCACGAGTGTCGAAAAATATTTCGGGGCCGTGCCCAACTTTTGGCAGTGCAAACGCCGATATGAATGAACCGAGCCGCACCGAACCGCACCGCTCGGCAGAAACGGAACAGAGCCGCACTGTACCGCAACAAACAGTAGCGCACCGCTCAGTGGAAACAAGGCTTATGACTGAGCGCCAGGTTTATTGGTTCTCGTAGCCTAGACTTGAGGGGATAACCCCTCCCTCTGGGCTGCTCCAAAGCCAGGGCTCCTGCTTATTGGTTCATAGCGCAGCCAGGGCTCCAGCCTATTCTTAAACAGACATTGACGCGATCCAGATCTCTTAGCTAGTCACAACCACTCAGAGGAGGACTTTCCTCCTCTCTCCCATTGAACCCCATGTTATTCACCGGCCGCCAACACTTTCGGGGAAATAAATGGGACTCGAATGGGAAACAAACATTACATGTCCAAAGGCATTAAAGTAGTCATAATTAAGGGCATTAATTCATTACAGTAGTCTGGGCAATCTACATTTTTTATTCTCGACAATGTTAAGGAGGATCTTTGTTGCTAAGAAGGACAAGACCCTGTCTAGATGGAGGATTGTGAGTATCATGCCCCCTCCATCTCCTTCCTCGCGTACATTGTGGCCAGTGGTCATGTTAAGATTGATGACGGCCAAAGGCAACTTCTATCGGCGGTTCATTCGTAGCATAGCGGTATATAGCGGCTCCGATAACAGCTCTTACCTCCACCTCTCCACAGTTCCGGTGCCCTCCTGAGGCAGAAGCCAACTTCCTGGAACTGAAGGACCTCCTCACCTCTGCTCCCATCCTCATCCAGCCTGACGTGCCTCTACAGCTCATGGTTGAGGTGGACGCCACGGAGGAGGAGCGGTCCTGTCTCACCATCTCTATCCAGCAGAGAGGAACTACGGTGTGGGCAATCGGGAGCCAGCTTCTGGCGTTGAAGCGGGCTCCAGGGCAATGATGTCTTTGGCTTGAAACACCTTTCCAGTACCACCTGTTCACCTGCCTACCAGTGCTTCCTCTTTGTACTTTTCTCTGAACTGCCTGGATCTCTGTGTCCTTATCCCTCTTCAATTGGAGAATAAGAACATTATTATTCACCTACCTGCTTGTGTCCTGTTTCTGCATTTAGGTTCAGCTAGTGATTGGTGACACTAGAAAGACATTTTTGTAGTAATGATAAATTTTACCATGTAGAAATGTTCTTGAAACCTACTTTATTGTAATATATTATTGTAGTTGTGTTTTTCACTTGACTAAAATTTATAACTAAAGCATAGCAGGTTTACTTGGTCTTACTTATTATTCTGTTTAATAGTGGCTTATTGAACCTCAAAACAACAAACATCGCTCCATAATAATCCTGTAGAAAAATGAAAAATACAGTGAAGCGTACCTCAGAGACACTGGTTATAGTGTTAAGGAATGAACAGAATGATATATGTACTTTTCTTCATGATCAATACACCTTATTATCAGGCTTGCTGTTGTTATTTTCCAGTGTCCCTTTGTGCTCTTTCATCACAAAGGGGTTTCATAATGGAACTGTGTATGCCAATTTTCCCTAACATACAGTGGGGCAAAAAAGTATTTAGTCAGCCTCCAATTGTGCAAGTTCTCCCACTTAAAAAGATGAGAGAGGCCTGTAATTTTCATCATAGGTATACCTCAGCTATGAGAGACAAAATTAAAAAAAAAAATCTAGAAAATCACATTGTCTGATTTTTAAACAATTTATTTGCAAATTATAGTGGAAAATAAGTATTTGGTCAATAACAAAAGGTCATCTCAATACTTTGTTACATGCCCTTTGTTGGCAATGACAGAGGTCAAACGTTTTCTGTAAGTCTTTACAAGGTTTTCACACACTGCTGCTGGTATTTTGGCCCATTCCTCCATGCAGATCTCCTCTAGAGCAGTGATGTTTTTGGGCCACACGGACTTTCAACTCCCTCCAAAGATTTTCTATGGGGTTGAGATCTGGAGACTGGCTAGGCCACTCCAGGACCTTGAAATGCTTCTTACGAAGCCACTCCTTCGTTGCCCGGGCGGTGTGTTTGGGGTCATTGTCATGCTGAAAGACCCAGCCACGTTTCATCTTCAGTGCCCTTGCTGATGGAAGGAGGTTTTCACTCAAAATCTCACGATACATGGCCCCATTCATTCTTTCCGTCATACGGATCAGACGTCCTGGTCCCTTGGCAGAAAAACAGCCCCAAAGCATGATGTTTCCACCCCCATGCTTCACTGTAGGTATGGTGTTCTTTGGATGCAACTCAGCATTCTTTCTCCTCCAAACACGACGAGTTGAGTTTTTACCAAAAAGTTATATTTTGGTTTCATCTGACCATATGACATTCTCCCAATCCTGTTCTGGATCATCCAAATGCTCTCTAGCAAACTTCAAACGGGCCCGGACATGCACTGGCTTTAGCAGGGGGACACGTCTGGCACTGCAGGATTTGAGTCCCTGGCGGCGTAGTGTGTTAGTGATGGTAGCCTTTGTTACTTTGGTCCCAGCTCTCTGGAGGTCATTCACTAGGTCCCCCCGTGTGGTTCTGGGATTTTTGTTCACCGTTCTTGTGATCATTTTGACCCCACAGGGTGAGATCTTGCGTGGAGCCCCAGATTGAGGGAGATTATCAGTGGTCTTGTATGTATTCCATTTCCTAATAATTGCTCCCACAGTTGATTTCTTCACACCAAGCTGCTTACCTATTGCAGATTCAGACTTCCCAGCCTGGTGCAGGTCTACAATTGTGTTTCTGGTGTCCTTTGACAGCTCTTTGGTCTTGGTCATAGTGGAGTTTGGAGTGTGACTGTTTGAGGTTGTGGACAGGTGTCTTTTATACTGATAAGGAGTTCAAACAGGTGCCATTAATACAGGTAACAAGTGGAGGACAGAGGAGCCTCTTAAAGAAGAAGTTACAGGTCTGTGACAGCCAGAAATCTTGCTGGTTTGTAGGTGACCAAATACTTATTTTCCACCATAATTTGCAAATAAATTCTTAAAAAATCAGACAATGTGATTTTCTGGATTTTTCTTTTCATTTTGTCCCTCATAGCTGAGGTTTACCTATGATGAAAATTACAGGCCTCTCTCGTCTTTTTAAGTGGGAGAACTTGCACAATTGGTGGCTGACTAAATACTTTTTTGCCCCACTGTATGTCTAAATGGAAGCATCTCCGTCCAACATTAAATATGAAAGATGGCTGTAACATAGATAAAATCTGAACTGTTGGCCCTGTAGCTTTCTCCCCATTGTTGTTGTCATAGATAGTCAATCGATTTATCCTAGTTTATCTTGTTCAATACAATAACTTATCAATGGATTCACCATGTTTTTTTATTTGCAAGCAAATTAATGCAGCATTAATTTGGCCATTATGTACACCCAAATTAAAAGCACTCGAGAACACAATTATAAAATGATAATCCTTAATAAACCTATATATACCATGGATCATCCTAACTGTTTTGGGCGATTTCAAACCCAACAATGTCACCCTGTAAGGAAAAATCGTTTCACGATTAATTACTAAACAACGACCGAAACACAATTTTACCAATACAATTTCTTTGCTCCTATACTTCCGAAATCATTGGGATGTAACATCAGGATATACAAGGCCTATTAGCAATATCAGTAAACACTTTGGGGTTACAAGTCCTTCTGGGGGAAGGTTGCAGCTGCCTAGAACGACTTAGATCTGTCACAGACTACATTTTTTCCATTCGGCCGCCAGGCTGGTAAACGACTTTAGCTACCAACCACCCCTACCCCTCCCTCCTCCCCGGGATACCTGTCCAGGACTAGAATCACATTGGACTTAATTCCGCACTTGCACTTTATTATCTAGTATGTAACTCATCACCCATTGCATTGCTTTGATTGTCCTGTTATGTCTTGATATCACTGTCCTGTCCTGCTACACTATATTTGTTGAAACACACACACTGGAACACAGAGACAAATTCCTACTATTTCAGCATAAATAACTATAAATTATTCTGATTCTGATTCTAAATCTAAAAAATGTGAAAAACATAGACACATATTTATAATGTTCTCTATGTGGGACCCTCTGGTTATTTAGTTTAACGTAGAAACATATACATCTACAGTTCACCAAATCTTCTTCTAACCAATTACCTTGAATCTAGGGTGCAGTTCTTGAAGTAACAGATTCCATGCATGTAACAGAGGAAATTTCCTTTGCTGTCCGTATCATGAAATAAACCAGAACTTAAGGCTTACTCACATGGATGTGATAATTACTAAGCCAGCTGTTGGGTTAATTTATGCTTCAAAGGGGATTTGAATGCACTGTTGATAGATGCTAGACAGCCCTCCATCACTTAAATAGCTGCACATTTTCAACAGGCCACTCATGCACATTTGTGAATGGAGTGCTATGATGATATTTCTGAAATGTCGGTTGGTTGCCAATCGTCAGCAGTACCTCGCCAAGAATATCAAAACCTACTGGTTAATGTGAGCTAAGTGTGTGTGTGTGGGGGTGTTTGTGGGTGTGCATGTGAGTGTGGGTGCTTGTCGATGTGTGTGTGTGCAGGTTTGTGTGTGCGGGGTGTGTGTGTGTGTGTGTGTGTGTGTGTGTGTGTGTGTTTGTGTGCATATAATATATCTTAGGCATTAACATTGGTTTATATACCAACCTGCACTCGAATAACAGGGAGGAAGGACTGCGCACTCATTATCCGCAACACTTATTTTTATACATCACATTACATGACTTTATGTATCTATATTTCCAAATGACCACCAAACCATTTGTGCTGCAGTGATGCTTGTATAATTACAGTTTTATAATGTCCGTATCCCTCATGTGAGTTAATTAAAATGACCGGCCAAAACACTGAACCACTCGAACCCTCCCAATGTGCCAATAATCAACAACCTTCCTCAACACAACACGGTCAGGAATACTGTCCTCTCCTCTGTACAAAGACACCGTTCTTCCCTCCCTCTTATCCCCACACATCTGAATGCATGGCTTAGTCTCAAACACGACGGCCATCCGTGGTGATTGCAGGAGCGACTCCCCCTCCTGAACTGGTCGCCGGCTCCGGTGAGAGGATCCAAACACCACAAAGAATCCCCCGGTGTCCGTGAGCCCTGTGTCTCCGCCGCCGAGGGCCGCTGATCGCCTCTTGAGCAGCACTTGTGTTCTGTTCAGCCGCTGAATGGGTTTGATCAGGCATGGGATGAGGGCTCTGCCCCAACTGTAGGGCCTATGAAAGCCACCACATGTGTTCCAGGAAGGCAGCGCTGTGCTGGAGGGGTTAACCCGGTCGGAGCGGGTCCCATGCCAACATGGGAAGAACAGCACAAACAACAACAAGCTTTGGCTGTCTCCGGTTTGTATTCCAGACCATGTCTGGGTAGATAAAGTGTATTATGGCCCAAGAGGTATCTATAATGTGGATGGAATACCTTAAACAAGTCTCTTTGTGGCTACACACACACACACACACACACACACACACACAAACACACACACACACACACACACACACACACACAACTCTCTCTCTCTCTCTCTCTCTTTCTCTGTTTTTTTTCTACATCTGTCTCTTGTGTGCCATGTGGAACAGCCACTTGATGTTTTCCGTGTTTGTGTCCGTGCATGTGTTTGTGTGTTTGTGTGTTTGCATGTGTGTGTGTCCGTGCGTGTGTGCGTATGCGTGTGTCTGTGTGTACGTGCATGAGTGCGTGTGTCCGTGCATGGGGGCATGCGTGTGTGTGTCCGTGCGTGAGTGCATGTGTGTGTGTGTGTGTGTGTGTGTGTGTGTGTGTGTGTGTGTGTGTGTGTCTTTGAGTGGGTGCATGTGTTCGTGTGTCTGTCTGTGCGTGCTAGCTTGTGTGTGTGTGTGTGTGTGTGTGTGTGTGTGTGTGTGTGTGTGTGTGTGTGTGTGTGTGTCTGTGTTTGTGTGTGTGTGTGTGCCCACACTGGCAGCGGGATAAAGAATGTATCCCAGGGAATCATGGATGCATTTTTTAGGACATGGCAGGCGGTGTGATTCCAATGTTTGACCCTCATAATGTTGTGCCGAGCAAACATCTCCAGTGGCCCCACATATTTCTCTGGTTGTATTTTTAGCTTCCTTTTTTTTTTGAGCTGTAATACCACCTCAAGATTTTCCGCATTAGCCCTTTGTGGTCTCAAATCGGCGGAAAAGCGAGTTGGTGGTTTAATATTTATATTTAGGGACTTTATTGGATCGCCACGCAGAGTCCACGCTCTGTTTTTAGCGCTTGTCAGAATTTGAGTTTAAATCCACGGATGGAAATTCCTGACACTGAGACTTAAAACCTTCAACACTTCACAGGCGGTTCGTCCGTCATACTGCAGCATCCGTCAAAACAGCCTCACGCAATTATATTAGCTGGCCTCCCATCAGAGTGTGTAATACAGGCGCATGAGAGACCAAAGAGTCCGAGGTGGAGAGCCAGGGAGAGGAAGGGGTGAGAGGAAGGGTGAGCAAGAGAGGAGAGGGAGAGAGCAGCGGAAGGAGAGCGTTGTGGGGGCCGAGCCCCTGTAGCATTACTGGCTTGTTTTTTGGAACCCAAATGCCTGGTGTTTTCATTGCTGTCCTATGAGTGCAGTGCCTCACTCGGCGCTGATGGACTCTGGGGTCAGAGGTCACGTCTCATCACATACAATCAGAATGTGTGTCGTGAGCGGCGCCATGGCCCCCGCTATATCGCCTCCCACCTCTTCCTCATCCTCTTCCTCGTCCATTTATCCCTATTATCCGTCTAATGGCCGTCCAGCAGCCACCAGCGGTAATAGAAATGATGCTCCGATGAGCAGCCGCCCCGCTCTCCATTTGACTGTCTCTCCAACCCTGCCCTACCCATCCCTCCCATACTCATATGAGTGCCCTACGCACACACACTCTCTCACACACACACACACACACACACACAAACACGCGCACACACACACACACACACACACACACACACACACACACACACAAACACACACATACGCACACACACACACCACACACCACAAACCATGCAAAGCACCACAGATCGTAACAAGCCCAGCGCGGTTTTTCGAAGAAACTTGGTATTTTTTAAAAGCCAAAAATGCCAGAGATTGCCACTTAGTAAAAAGTTGAGACACTCTGCGGTATTATCATCCATTACCACTTTGTTTAAGTCCTCAACAAAGACTCAACGGGGATGAGGATCTTTACTCAAACGCTGTCATGCAACCAGCCTCCAAACCCAATCACACAGTATATGGATCAGTAAGGTTTTTCTGAACCAACCCCCTCCAGGGACACAGAGTGTACAATCCTTTTTTTTCTTGTCATGATCATCCGTTCAGATTCAGGTTCTGCACATCCGTCCTCCCGCCGTCCTCTTCCAGACAGGCACCGGGGTGTTCTTTTGTTTGCTTTCAATAATGGTTATAAGCATTATAGACTTTAGAATAATATCTAAAGTCTGAAGGCTGACCAGCTGAGATCTCGGTGAACGGTCCACTTTCTTGTTGCTGGAGGCAGAGATCTGTAAGTATGTAATCGGTGAACAAAAACTTGGCCAGCATGAGTAAAATGTATAGTGTTAGACAGTAAAATGTTGGTGAAGTTTTCAAAACAACACTGTTTATAACTGCCACTTTAGAAATCCCTTCTGAAGCTTCATCCACTCGTGCAAATTAGGTAGAATATTCAGTAAGGAAACAGGATACAAGGCGTAACTCCGCCCCTTTCTGTTTCTGGTCCCCCATACCCCAAGACATTCTGCTCAACATATTAGTACTGCTGGGTCCGAGAGAATCAGTATTACAACTGAGAGTGAATAAGGCATCGAAGGAGAAAGCCCAGTTCTCTCCTTCCCTCTCCGCAAGGTCAGCTTGTATTTACTCCTGCAGGCAGTGCGGACTCCTGCACTTTGTCACACACAACAATTACACACACCGACAGGCTTGTTCATATCTGACCCAGACCTGCATGGAGGGCCGGGACCTGAGTGTGATTGGTCAACCCTTGATACCGACTGCATTCAGGGTCAACCGCTGACATAATTTAGTTGGTTACTAAATAAATACATAATAAATAATATTATAAACATAATATCAGTAAATAATATTATAAACACATGATCGATGTACGTATGTATATTGACGATGCTTGGGATTATTGCATGTAGACTGGAAAGATAGTTTGGCTTTGAATCACAGTATTTCTAGCAAATAAAAGAAACATCAACGCAAAGGTGAGCTGTAGCTCTCGGGGACAGAACAAGTCTGCCCTCCCCATCTTGTGTGTAACCCATTTTATGGTTATCTCAGACCCAATTCTCTGTTACATCTAACAATGTTTTGCCAGAAAAGCAAAGGGTTGATAAGCCTATGTTATCTTACATAAGACCAATTACATTGAAGCACCAATGGATTGTGTTCACCTAGAGCAGTGGTCTTTGTTTTGATCTTCCAGCATACAAACCGAATGCAGATTCCGCATTCAGTTTAGCATTAGAGCCAAGATGGCCGCTAGGTGAATAAGCTGCTGTCTGGCAGCGTTGTTTATCCACAGACTCCCTGCTGACTAACACAAAAACTTGCTTCCTTTTGTTGAAGGAACACAATGGCAAAATCCAGCAGTGCAACAAATTAAATGACCCAGGTCTCGGTATTAACACAAATTAAAATAGATACCCCTTTATAATTATGTGTCTTTTTAAGGATGCATTAAGTCCGTTATCTGTTGGAGAATGATGGGAAAGTTGGACGCCAAAACCTGGAGGAAACTTGGAGACTCAAGCACACAGCCAGTGTTTGAATGATTACTCACATTACCCGCAACAACAACAACAACAAAATAAATAATAAATAAAGCCTTGGCGCCGCTACGAAACACTGGAAATAACCCACGTAATGAGTGAGACCAACCAGGGCTCTTGCCAAGCGATAATCTCTTCTTGGCATAACCAAATCAAGAACAGAAATGTTCTTATCTGGCGGAAACAGCAGACACACACCCACTGGACTAACCCACTTAATTGATTTACCCCTTCCCAAGGCGGCTCACACACACACAGAGACACACACACACACACACACGCATGCACATACACACGCATACACATGCATGCACATACACACACATACACAAACACACGCATACACACCCAAACACAAACAAACATGCACATGCACACACATATACATCCATGCACATGCACACACATACACAAAAACACACACACACCCACACACACACACACACACACACCCACACACACACACACACACACACACATTATCAAACCATTTAATTTACTAGAAGATTACCTGGTTGTTGTATATATTATAAAATAGGAATCCTTGTTTTTCATGATCATGTACTGATGCAATACTACTATCTAAAACTGACACTACAAACTCTACTACTTTACTACTGCTACAACTACTACTAATACTACTATTACGATTACTTAGCCCAATGTCAGCAGTGTCTGGTGTAGCCACTCTTGAGCCAGATGCCTCCTGGCCTCTAGCTGCTCCTTCATCAAATGAATGTTAAAAAAATCCATGTATCTGGCTTTAGTGTCTGTTCAGTCATTAGATAGTATACAGTACTTTGTACTGATATTAATACTTTGCAGGGTTCTATCAGAGAGACAGCTCCACATAGTTACAGCAGATTCTCCCGTCTTGCAGCAGATATCGGTGTTGTCTTTTAAATGACCCTCTGTCTTAAGGTCAAGCTGCAGATTGAGGTTCTTCTGGGAGAACGCCGCTTAACAGAAGTTTTTGAAATGGTGGAACAGGAGTGTGTGAGCACGATGAATCTGGGAGACAGGTACGAGAGATGAGATCGAAGGTGTTTTCTCAGCAGGGGCTTCACAGCTCGGAGTTCAATACGCCTAAAACACTTGGATGCTAATTTTAGAAATTTATTTTCTAAAATCCCAGTATGTCTCTAGCCATGTGACTGGGGCAGGGAGTTTTTTTTCATACTTTTTTTTGCAAATTATCAAGTAATGTTAGTGATTTTTGAAAATACCTGAATTTCAGAACCCAATCAGGAGAGGTTTCTCTTTTGGTCTCGGGCTGGATGGCCACTGATCCACACGGTTTAACAAAGCGAGGTGGTGAAGGTTACTGGGAGCCCAGGCCTGGTACAGCTTGTTGTTTGTCAGCAAAACAAGGAAATGCCGACATTACATTGCACTAGATTACATTATGAAGTGACTAATGTTCAGGAAACCAAAGCTGGATATATATCAATACTGTGGTTAATGCTGTGTAAGGGAGGAATAATAATAAATGTGTCAAAATACGTTTTTCAAATTCCATACATTTAAGGCGTGCTTTATTTAGATGGTTTCCATCTGCACTCACAGTTCTTCCTATCTGATGAGCTCTGTGTTCTTCCTTTGTCATTAGCAGTCCAACTGTATAATGAAGTAAGATTGTCACAGACGCTGAGAGCCGAGTGAAAGGCTTTGAAGCTTCTGACGAGGTAAATAGGTCAGCACAGGTTGCGGTCAGCCACGTGCTAACCCGTGGAGACGAATCCAGCCTAATTATCCGCCCCCAGCCTTTGGAGGTGTTGGCTCCTTACAATACAGAACACCTTGTTTAATCTCCTGGTGGAACCTGCATTATCATTAGAAACGTAGGGGCTAATGGAAGCGACTCATGCGCTTTGAAATGCCATAGATTTTGTTTGTGTTCCATTTTTAACAAGCAGAGTGATTCTGTTCTTTGTCATTGTTCTGCTAGTCTGTACCCACTAATAAGGCCTATATGGCTAGTAGCACCAGGCTAGAAGGTCAGCACGGTAGACTGCTTAAGCTGGGAATTTGAGACATAATAAAAAACATTTAATTGTATTCGCTTTTCAGCACGTTACACATGCATTTGTGATGAATCCTTTTTTTCTGAACTCTTCTCTTTTAAGTGATTGAATCGTCCAATTATAGGCAATAATGAATTGCTTCATAACCTTTTGCAAAACTCTCTACGTGCTCCATACAGGATTTGTGTTGCACTTTTTGGAAACCTGGCCAATATGCAGACACTTTCATCCTCTATAAATAATTGGTGCGCATCTCTGTCATTTCCATGTGCATGAGAGTGGCAAATAGAAGAAAAACACTAATGCCACAAACACGATACCAGAAGAGAATGTAAATATTAATTTATGTGTGTGCATTTCATTGGTGTGCATATTCCTCATTCAATCACATGTGAGGGCCCAACTATCTGTTAACGACCCCCAGATTGAGCGCTATCCTTACATCGCAGGCCATTAAATGCAATTCTCTGCATTTAAATAACTTTGATGGAGACTCTATTACATATGCTAACATATGCTTACAGTCCATATCCATGGGTTTGAGATCTTTATTTACTATTTCCATGAAATGAGACTCTAGCCAATCAATAATTATTTAAGCGCCATCAATTGTAAACACTGGACTCAATTGAACCTCATTAAAAATGTAAGCTGCATGTCTTCACTTTTATTCCATCTTTCATTTTACACCTTTTAACAGTGAGTTTCTGAATCCGTTGATGGGGTCTATTTATCAATCTCTAATGAATCAAACAACGCACCACGAAAACATTTACCTAAATGCCTCAGCAGCAGCAGCATCAGTGCGTTGTGGAGCATGAGAAGGAGGAGCCACGGACATGAAACTCATCCCCAGAACACGGTGAGAGGCTGCTTAGTATGAGACGGACGGGTTTCAGTTCTCTTCCCACCGAAGAGGTTCGTGACCCCTTACTACTGGGACCGCTAACTGCCTCCGCTGCCCCCCATCCATCTCCAGGACCTGCTCCCACCCAGGGTACCACAGTGGACCCCTCCGCTGAAATGTCCTGAAACAGGAATGTAATTATATCTGTCCCTGTGTGACCCCGTCCTCGGGTCTGGTACCTAACGACGAGGGACTAACTAGCTCTGTAGTGTACAGTTACGAAGTGCACCAGTCTTTACAAAAACGGAGGAAATAAATGATACATGGACTGGGAGAAAATGAAGACACAGTAGTCTTATAATTAGGGTGTTTGACTCACAGCACCAAGGTTCTGGGTTTGAACCCCACTCTCCGCAGTCTGCTTGTTGGCATACCTGAGCAAGGACACTAACTTGGATTAATGTGTATTGCTCTTTGTGCCATTGTTGTTTTTTTATCACTCGATCTAGTGATTATGTGTACAATAGTGCCCATAATTAGAGAACACTGTTTTGGGTGGAAATTTTCCAAGCTAGCTTAGAATTGTGCTCCTGCTATTGAACTCTAGTAAGGAATGATAAACCATTATAACGCACACACGTTGTGCGCATGTGTGCGTTTGTTTGTGAACGTGTATGTGTGTGTGTGTGGGTGTGTGTGCGTGTGTGTGAGTGTGTTTGTGTGTGTGTGGATGTGTGTGTGTGTTTTTGTGTGTGCTTCAACGTCTAACTATTTAAATGTGCTTCTATTATTTAATGATATTCGCCAAGAAATATACATATATATTTAGTTACAAATAAACAACAGTAATCAGACAGCACATGCCACATTTTAAATACCAGCTGTGAGAATAATAATGTCATAATGTACTACATTTGCTGGGTTTTTTATCTGCACTAATTGTACCGTTCAAACACCAGAAAATCTGCAGAGGAATGGAAATGGCTTCTTTTAGTGTTGTATTTTTGTAACGGTTGCTAGAATAGTCTTGTCATCTCTTGTAGTGTTTTCATCAAGGCTGTGTTTGTTTCATTGATTTAAAGTGCAGGGGTTACAATACGACAAGAATTAACTGTTCAGATGATAAGTTAATAGTAATCCTCTACATTTAGGGTTAGTCATGGGGTTATGGATTATGTATAATTTAAAACATATTTGGATTAGTCAATGACCATCAACATTATGAAAAAGGTTTAAACCATCTTCCAAAGCAACATTCAAATTAACCTAATACTCACGTTACATAGACTAGGTTCATGCAGAATCTGAATATGTTGTACAGAAGAGGACACAGTCCCATATTGTGGTGTTGGTGATGAAAAAGGGTTGGAATGAACGCCAGCAGAAAGATATGGATTAGAACGCTTCACTAATGTGGGAAGTTGAAAAGACAGTGTGGCCTTGGAAAAATTCTAAAGGTCTCGTTTATTCAGATTCTTTATGCTGACAATACATTTCTGAAATCCATTTATAGCACAAACAATATAAATGCTTTGCAAATGGGAAATTCCAGATGTTGAATTCTTTACATAAGACCTCATCTCAAAGGGACAGTGAGACGTTCCATATTATCTGCAAACGTGAATATGCGTGCAAGGCTTTGCACCTCTTAAAGGCAGATATATGCCATGAGAACACCAACTCCTGGTGTCTGATATGATGGGTCATGGCGGCATCATGATAGCCTGGAATACGATGTAATGTGAATGTAGGTAAATTAGGTGGGACAATGTATGTATAAAATATGCATGTACTTAGTGCATGCATGTGTGAGTGCCCAGGTACTTACACCTCTATACACATGTAAGCAAGATTTAACGGAGTCTATGACTTACCAGCAGCTATGTCTGGCATTCCTGTGTGTGTTTGTGTGTGTGTCTGTGTTTGCATGTGTGTTTTTGTGCATGACTGCGTTAGTTTTTGTTCGTGTGTGTGTGTATGCACATGTGTGTGTATCTGTGTGTGCGTGCATATGTGTGTGTTTGTGTTCCCAAGTGTGTGTTTGTGTGCGTTCGTGTCTGTGTGTAAGTGTGCACGTGTGTTTGTGTGTGTGTCTGTGTGTGTGTGTGTGTGTGTATGTGTGTGTGCATGTGTATGTGTGTGTATATGTGTGTGTGTGTGTGTGTGTGTGTGTGTGTGTGTGTGTGTGTGTGTGTGTGTGTGTGTGTGTGTGTGTGTGTGTGTGTGTGTGTGTGTGTGTGTGTGTGCGTGTGTGTGTGTGTGTGTGTGTGTGTGTGTGTGTGCGCTTGGGGGAGTGTGGGGGAGAGGGAGAGAGATACTGCTAGGGTCTGTACCGTAGGTGTCTTGCTATCTCATCCCTCATATGCCTCAGCAGGTAACCGGAGTAAAGGAGACAGATTGATCTCCATGGATAGCAGCCTCCTTCTTCCCTTCCCCATTCCCTCCTCATCCTTCTCTCTCTCAAAACTATTTCATTAAAAATATCCCTCTTAGTATTGCAGCATGGTCTGGCTTTCTGTTTTTGTTATTTTCTGCTGCTTGAAAATGTACTTTCATTACGTACAAGATTGTTTCAGGTCTGAATTATTGTAATTTGTCCTTTTGTTATACTTTGATGAAACTTTATCTTCTTTCTTTTACTTCTTCCTTGTAACCTTCACTTCAGAAATTTAGGAGATGCTTGTGGTGGCATTCTGCAGTGTTTGGCTAAGCTGAAATACAAAGTGATGTTATTAATATTGCATGTTGACCACCCATCAACGACCATTCATCATTTGTTCACCTTATAAAGAAAGTGCTAATGAAACACATCGACGCACAACACAAACACTGAGCTTAGACGGGAACAGCAGCTCCAGGTGTGAAAGGACCGAAAGATGTTCTCCACAGCAGATAATGTGGTTCCATTAAGACATAACAATGGACTTAAGACAATATATTTTAGATATAAATATATTAATATATGAAGACAGTGTTTTTAATACCTCCAACCCCCCTAACGCCCCAGTGGTTTATAAATGGTATTGGAGCTGCACTGGGTTCTACTTTTAAACAACAACAACAACAAAAGCTAACCAAATGAACAACCCAGGCGGAAAAACTTAATACGAGAAGGCTGAAACTTGAAGTGCTATGAAGAGAGAAGGATCAAATACAAACACACACACACTGGAGAGTTTGTAAATGCCAGCCACATTGTATACTTCCTTCCCATCGGTGCACAAGCCAACAGACTTATTTGTGCATTACTTTTAATGTTTTTTCATGAAGTACCCAGTTCCCATTTTCCCTCCTCGGTTCCCATTGTGACATTATCGTGTGTTAGTGGTGGTGGTGGTGGTGTTGTTGGTGGTGTTGTTAGTGGTGGTGGTATTGGTGGTGGTGGTGATGATGGTTATGGTGGTGATGGTGGTGGTATTGGTGGTGGTGGTGATGATGGTTATGGTCGTGATGGTGATGGTATTGGTGTTGGTGGTGATAATGGTTATGGTGGTGGTGGTGTTGTTGGTGGTGGCGCTGGTGGTGGTGGTGTTAGAGGTGGTTGTGGTGGTTGGGGGGTGCTGGTGGTTGGCGTTGCATGAAGTTACCTTGGGGTGTCCGGGAATATTGCCCAGTGGTAACCAGAGATAATTACAAACCATCGGTACAGAGAGAGAGAGAGAGAGAGAGAGAGAGAGAGAGAGAGAGAGAGAGAGAGAGAGAGGGAGAGAGAGAGAGGGAGAGAGAGAGAGAGAGAGAGAGAGAGAGAGAGAGAGAGAGAGAGAGAGAGAGAGAGAGAGAGAGAGAGAGAGAGATGAAGCAGGCAAGAGAGCGAGAAAAAGAGCACAATATGCCTATATACCTTCTTCCGAGCACTATTTGTACATAACTAACGTAAATCTATAAACACGGTCATGATTATGGCCCTGATTGTGGCCATAGTAATGCCAGTTGAACCTCATTCATGCACTTGCGTCTAATTACCCCCATTAGTAAATGTGAAGCCCATCTGGGACCAGAGGCAGCAGACCCCTCCTATGCAGGGGGCCCCACGGGGCACAGACAGGGGAAGAGACCAGGACCAGACCTCAGAGGATCCACCAGGCCACAGACAGGGGAAGAGACCAGGACCAGACCTCAGAGGATCCACCAGGCCACAGACAGGGGAAGAGACCAGGACCAGACCTCAGAGGATCCACCAGGCCACAGACAGGGGAAGAGACCAGGACCAGACCTCAGAGGATCCACCAGGCCACAGACAGGGGAAGAGACCAGGACCAGACCTCAGAGGATCCACCAGGCCACATACAGGGGAAGAGACCAGGACCAGACCTCAGAGGATCCACCAGGCCACAGACAGGGGAAGAGACCAGGACCAGACCTCAGAGGATCCACCAGGCCACAGACAGGGGAAGAGACCAGGACCAGACCTCAGAGGATCCACCAGGCCACAGACAGGGGAAGAGACCAGGACCAGACCTCAGAGGATCCACCAGGCCACAGACAGGGGAAGAGACCAGGACCAGACCTCAGAGGATCCACCAGGCCACAGACAGGGGAAGAGACCAGGACCAGACCTCAGAGGATCCACCAGGCCACATACAGGGGAAGAGACCAGGACCAGACCTCAGAGGATCCACCAGGCCACAGACAGGGGAAGAGACCAGGACCAGACCTCAGAGGATCCACCAGGCCACAGACAGGGGAAGAGACCAGGACCAGACCTCAGAGGATCCACCAGGCCACAGACAGGGGAAGAGACCAGGACCAGACCTCAGAGGATCCACCAGGCCACAGACAGGGGAAGAGACCAGGACCAGACCTCAGAGGATCCACCAGGCCACAGACAGGGGAAGAGACCAGGACCAGACCTCAGAGGATCCACCAGGCCACAGACAGGGGAAGAGACCAGGACCAGACCTCAGAGGATCCACCAGGCCACAGACAGGGGAAGAGACCAGGACCAGACCTCAGAGGATCCACCAGGCCACAGACAGGGGAAGAGACCAGGACCAGACCTCAGAGGATCCACCAGGCCACAGACGGGGAAGAGACCAGGACCAGACCTCAGAGGATCCACCAGGCCACAGACAGGGGAAGAGACCAGGACCAGACCTCAGAGGATCCACCAGGCCACAGACAGGGGAAGAGACCAGGACCAGACCTCAGAGGATCCACCAGGCCACAGACAGGGGAAGAGACCAGGACCAGACCTCAGAGGATCCACCAGGCCACAGGCAGGTCTGAGCTTTATTCCAAAAGTGACGGAAATGTTTGTGAAGTATTTTAAAACATTTAAACGATAAAACTGCACTCATAACAGGACAAGGCAGATGTGCCTGTCGCTTCGCTCATGGACCACACCCAAGAGGTGACCATGGGATGAACCGGTGGGGTCAGCACTGAGATGCTAGGGAGGGAGAAAGAGGGAGGGAGAGGGAGAGAGAGAGAGAGAGAGAGAGAGAGAGAGAGAGAGAGAGAGAGAGAGAGAGAGAGCGAGAGAGAGAGAGAGAGAGAGAGAGAGAGAGAGGGAGAGAGAGAGAGATAGAGAGAGAGAGAGAGAGAGAGAGAGAGAGGGAGGGCACTCCGCAATTCTATTAAGTCAGAGTTGCCAATATTTTAACGCCCTCTCCCTCCCCGGTGGTCCTTGAGGAAGATATTATTTATGATATATGAATCATAATTACCCGCAAGATGTCTGCCCACTGCTTTGGAAATGATCTAATTGATTCTTTCTTTATTTCATTTCTTAATATCTTTATATGTGTATATGTATAATATATATATACACATATAAAGGTATTATATATATATAAAGTTGAAAAGGGGGGGCGTGGTAATTCAGGGATGAGTTTATAAACTATAATTTGGACTCCTTTTTACTTCAAGTCCTACTCAGTGACTCATCCTTCCATGGACGCTGATTAACTGTTTAAAATTCATATTGACGTTGTGCGAGTGGTCTGCCTAAATAAAATGAGTTTGTAAAAGATAGTGTTGACCTTCTATTTTGTAAGGGAAATGAACTGTGATTTCTCCTCACAGCGCTGTGCCTTCTCCACCTGGTGTCATCGCTTGTACAGAGAAAACTCAGAAACACTGCAGATTTCTGAACACATAACTATTCCTGATACCGATGCTGATTCCAGATCTGACGACTCTCCCATAGGGCTGTTCTTTCTGGTGTGTTTGTCTAATGATCTTTTTGGTGGAGGCCGGGGTCGATGGACTCTGTTGTCTCTTCACAGCTGCGTGGCCCCACACATCTCCCCCGGTGTCTCCTCATGCGCAGAGCAGGAAGTCCTCCCCGCCGCCTCCCCGTCGAGGGGGGGAGAGCAGCTTGCACGGTCGCAACGTAACACCTCCGCCGTCGCGTCAACAACAACAACATCAAAACGGTGCGCACACGCTTGCGTGCACACCGAGCAGCACAACAAGGCCCGGGAGCGTGGCGACAGCGGCGCCACGTAGAACACACCTCCTGGTTATTCTCCTGTCGCCGACCGGCTTGTTCTGCCTGACTGCCGCTTTGTACCTCCTAATGTCCCCAGTCTATCAGGGTGTTTTTATGACATCCATGACCCCCCTGCCGCCCCCCCCAACCCCTTCCCATTAGGTTCTAAGTGCCGATGTGGTTAATGCACCACCTGAACACACACACACACACACACACACACACACACACACACACACACACACACACACACACACACACACACACACACACACACACACACACACACACACCGTGTGACCTGCATCAGAGCGGTGGGTGTGACCCCACCGCTGGCGTATATTGTCTTCAGGTTTCTGAGCTCCATCCCCTCCCCCCCGGAGCCCTAGAGCCTGTCACATGCCCTCCTGCTCAGCACCCCCTAGATACACCCCGAACGTCACAGGCCGTTCCTTGCAGAGGAAATCGCTACGTTTAGGTCAATAGCCCGTGAGGATGCATGGCAAGAATTGCCTCGCAAAGCCTGGTTTCTGCTTAGAGAGCACTATATTTATAACACTATTTAATGTTTGTTCTGCCTTCCCTAAGGAGGAAGTCCTGACTCCAGGGTGTACGAAAGAAGTGTAGCGCTAAACACCTTTTGTATTATCAGGAATAACTCAGTGTGTGCGTTCGGACGCTCGATGATTGATGAGATGGCTGTTTAACAAATACGTCCACCCGCAAGCTTTCTCTGTCTTATATTGACACGGTCTTATGGTATGGAGCATTTTAGCAACCGCAGTCACAATGGCCTTCATTAATGATTTCATATATGTATTGCTTTTTCAGAGTACTGCACTGTAGGCTTGAATGAGGCGTATCATCTTGCATAGGTGCTCATGTGCATAGCTCCCATTCGCCATTGTCTCTCACTGTCCCTCATCTGTTGTCAATGTAATCATTGTGCTATATTTACTCTGACCCTAACTGCCAAATGCCTCTCTCTCTCTCGGGACTCTGTTTGGTGGTATCACTGACCAGGACCAAGTACTGCATTAGGCTGTCTGCTCACATCAATCCCTGCTGACATTTGGAAAAACATGATGCTGTTAGTGTTTTTATTTCATGAATAAGATGGTACATGTCTGAAACGTCAAATCCTATTGATTTAAAAAGCATTTAAAAAACCAAACAAAAGAAGTTGGCCAAAGTGCTGAACAATATAAGAATAATTTAAAAATATCCGTAGATTTTAGTCAGTTCATAATAAAATAGTCACACTGTCGAGATTCTTTGTCATTCGTCTGGGGAAACAAATAGAATTCGGCCCGTGCGGTCTAGCACTGCCTCAAACCAAAACAGTATTAGTAAACTACAGGGTTCGGTGTCCATCACAACAACGTGGGTTCAATCTCATAAGTTTAGTAGGGGTGTTGCGTGCTGATGGGCATAATGCTGACCGGTCTTTTTAACGCAGCGTTCCCCTTCCCCTGGCGAGTCACCAGGGAACCTCTCACAGACCTGACCTTACAATGTAATTGTTTCACAAATTTCCACCCTGAATAGCAGTGGTCCATAGTTTAGCAAGATTGTCTTCAGAAATAATACTTCCCTTTAAAAAGGCGTAATCTCTGCATGGCTGCCCACCTGAGGAAATTCAACATAATATTAAGAGGTATTTGAACATTCTAGAATGACAAAAGAAAAGAATGTGTTCATTGGGTAGAAATATATCATTGGGTCCAGATCTTCAATCCCCTGCTTGTTTCCCCTGAGTCTCCTTAGTCTAATGTTTCATCTGTGTGGATAACTCAGCTGTTCAGCAGTGTTCCCTGTTATTTGGTTTGTGAGTTGGAATCCCATGCAGTTCTACCTTTGCTCAAAGAGCTGACAAATTGACGGCTAGACTGCTACCAATTGTAGACTACAAATTAATTATTTATCTAACTTGTATTACCATTAGTTAGTATACTAACTAATGGTAATACAAGTTAGATAAATAATGGTGCTTTTTACTTAGGCTTTATCGCATAACAAACTCTGTATTTGTTGTTAACATAGACTTATGTGTTTACAGATATTAATGGCAATTCCCATTCATTTCTGACCACACACAGGCCTGATTGGACACGTTGGCCACAGACGCTCCCACTGAGTGATACGTCCTGAACGTCGATGTCTTTGCACCAGAAAGTAGAAAGTGTTTTCAATGAATTTTGTCTTGATTGTTTTTGTTCTTTTTTCTGTTTCTTTAACCACCTATTTCATCTTATGCACTGTAAAAAGGAGTATAAACGCTTCCACTCCGCGAAGCCTAACCTGATGAGGCGCATGTAGCCCAGCGCGCCGCGTTCTGCATCCGCCAGCAGCAGTATGCATGCCGCCACACTTTTTGGAGCTGTGGACTGGGAGGAGGAGGAGGAGGTTCTGTATTAATAATGCGGAGGAAGCAGGCATCACAGCAGTTGTAGCAGTACTAGTGGCACAGCGGTCGCGGAACACACACACAGGGGCAGGGAACTCTTCACACTGGGAGAAGGTTGATCGCGTCGTTGTGCGTCGCGCCGCGCCCGCGCGTACCCGGAGGGAGCCTTGTTTGATTGACAGGTTGGAGGCAGGGAGCGCCCCGGCGTTCGGCAGATACGGACCGCAGAACGGTCTGTCATCTCCACGGCTACTTCTGTTCTTCTTCATTTCCAGGCGGGCTATATCTGTGATGTGAAATACCTTTTCTGTCCCGTGCCCCACTCCCCCCATGCAGATCTCTCTGCAAACTAGGGCAAGTAAAGGAAGCCGTTTGTACCGACAACCCCACCACCACCAGCACCACCGCCACCACCTCCTCCACCACCACCACTACCTCCACCCCACTCCCCCAGCTTCAGCACCGGAGAACTGTCGGCTCTTTCAGGCGCGGGGATCCAGGACGTTTTGGCTTCGTGTTCGCCAGCAGTGGGGCACCCGGCTCCCGTTCGCCTTCTAGTCTGACCTGGGCAGAGTTGGGAAGTGACAGCCTTTCGCTGTGCGCCTGTCCGGCTTATAGGCTTTCGTAGAAAAAAGAAGCGAAGCTTCGTTTCATTTTGCGATTGTTTTTTGTTGGTTTGGGAACGCTCCGCTGGATGAGGAGCCGCACCTGCTCTCCTGCTCTCCTGCTCGGTATCCGTTCAGCACGCTTTGGGATCATTTTAACTTTGAGAGTTGAAGGTGCAGCATCAGAATAACAATTTGGCGAATACTGTGTTTTTTCTTCATTGGAATAACGGAGCAGTATCCCCAAGACACTCGGGGGGGGGAAGTAAGTAGTGTTAGTGCGTAACGGGAGCGGGCGGTGTGGCCCCTGTGAGCTTGAGATGGCAGCGGGGCTCCGAGTAGATCCTCAGCTCGGCTGAAGTTGAGTCTCCTGCCTCCGTACCTTTCTACAGAGCAACGTTTCTTTCTATCCATGGAGTTCATTAAACGGAACAACTAGAATAACCCAAAAAGGAACGAGCTTTGCGTTCTTCTCTAGTCCGCCAGGGATATCAGGCGGGTCTCGGTCTTGCGGTTCTCCGGAGAATGGTAAATGACACATGGGGAATCATGAATAGCTCTTCAGAACTCGAAGATGGACCTCGGCATAAAAATCAGGTATGTGGATAGAATACCGTGCCATGTACACGCTTTTAGGAGGACAGAATTGGTGTGTGCGTGTGCGTGTGCGCGCGGGTGTGTGTGTACGGGGTACTCTTGACGCAGTGTTATCCAGCCGTTAGAGAGCTGGTGTTGGTGTGTGCGGTGCATGCATGCATGCTCTCTCTAGGGCACAATCCTATTTCGTGGAAAATAGTGGTGCAGATGAGGCTGTCCAACTCCCCCGGCCTCTGACGCCTCATGTTCCTGTCTCGATAGACAACTACCCGCACGTCACTTGACCCCCCTGGTCGGTAAGCGTAGGAACCTGGCGCAAAATATTCACGCGTTGGCTACTCTGTCCGAGGATAAGATCAAGCGAAGTGTGACCATATCTAACAGAGGATGACACTTTGCGTACGCAATTAACAACGTGAACCAGCTATTGCTGTGCGAGTGGTATTTAGTTGCATTTTTTGTATTCGTATCAGGCATAACATGCCTCAAATGATTAATTCATACATATCTTTGGACAACATAGAATTCGTTTTCTCTTCCATGTGCATTGAAGTGTACAGCATGGAACACTCGGGTAATGTGACCCTCAATGCATTCCTATGCGTTATCATATGCTGGAAAGAGAGGGGGAGAGGGGAGAGAGGGGAGAGGGAGAGAGGGAGGATGGGAGGGGGGGAGGGGGAGATAGAGAGGGAGAGGGGGAGAGGGAGAGAGGGGAAGGGAGAGTGGGAGAGAGGGGGATGGGGAGGGGGGGAGGGAGAGGAGGAGATGAGGAGGGGGAGAGGTAGAGAGGGAGAGGGAAAGAGAGAGAGGGGAGGAGAGGGACAGAGGGATGGGGGAATGAGAGAGGGCCAGAGAGCGGTGGACGTTCGTTGCTTTGAGAAATTACTTTTTGTCAAAGTGTGTGTCTGTGTGTGTGTGTATGTGCGTGTGTGTGTGTGCATACGTGTGTGCCTGCCTGTGTGTATGCGCGTGTGTATGTATGTGTGTGAGTGTGTGTGACAGAGCGTTGTGCAGGCTATGTGAATCCACTGTTGGTCTAAATAATAGCAGCAGTCACACTAAATAATGCTAGATATACAGGGGGGGGGGGGGGGGGGGGGGGGGGGGGTGTTGTAAAGAGAGCGGACGTATCAGATGTGGTCAGTTGATCAGCCTTCACGATGATCTCCATGTTGGAAACAATTAGTGTGCACCGCTGGCCGGGCTGAGCAGATGACGGGTGTCTGCAGAGAGGAGAGTGTGTGGTTACGGCCACCTGCGTTTACCCTGGAGGAGCAGAGACGGCTGGTGCCGGCTGAGATGAGAGGGAATCGGATAACACACGCCGGGGAATTTCATGTGCCATCAGTTTTTCAGAAACCTTCCCTTTTTTCAACGCGCTGTCGAGCTGCTACATTTTTCAAACGTATGAGGTCGTTCCCTGGCTCTGCCCCTCAGTGTATAATTGATCATTGAGACGCACTCGGGATGAGATGCGTGTTTGGTTATACCCTCAAGGAGTGTGTGTGTGTGTGTGTGTGTGTGTGTGTGTGTGTGTGTGTGTGTGTGTGTGTCCTCTGATTAGAGCACCATTGCTGTGGAAAGGCCCATCATAATAGATAATCATCTCAGACTCAACTTGCTATGGCTCATACTATTCACAAACTCCATAGACTTCATACATAAACTAGACTACATAGAAGGCCAATCTACTTAGGCCAGTGTATCATCATGTGAAGGGAACATACCATACAGGTGTTCATGAAGTTACATTCAAACGCTTTGCATATAATCCCTTTATATTTAAGGAGTAATTGTTTTATCTGTCAGCACATCTGCTGTCTTCTTCCCCACAGTGAATGTATAGTTACCGGCCCTCTTTGCATTTAACCACCATCTGAGTGACCTTACTCCATATACTTCAGTGAAGACCGGTCTTAACTGATCAACATGGATCCGCTGTTCTCCCGAGGATCAGACGTTGGCCTGAACCACCTGTTCCACCGCTGCTTCACACGCCTCAGAACTCATGCTGCTTTTCTGCTCATTTGCCTCCTCTGGACTTGGTTAATGTCCTTTCAGCATAAAAGCCCTACCTAGGCCCGTCCGGGGTTCTGCTGACCAGGAGGCTGCAGCCCTGCTATTATCGTCTGTATCCAATGGTGTTTCATGCCAACTGCGTGTAATAGGCCCTTTTTATTCAAGCAGCTGGCCTCCTCGCTGACGTGTCAGTACGGTGTGCGTTTGTGGGAAAGCACCATGCAGCGATGTTTGTCATGAAAGAAGAAACAAATGGCAAGCTGGAGTGGGTAAAGGTGTCTCTCTTTTCTGTGTTTATTTGTCGAGCAGTCCGAAATAAACTTTACCCATCAACTCACCTGAGCTGTGTAGATGGTGTTTACTGGTAAATGAAGGGTGTTCCACGGTCTTCTGGTGTGGTTTTAGCAGTGGCGGCGGCCAGATTTCTAATAGCAGTATAGGTGCATGGCTAATTGGAGCAAATCAGTAAGACTGATGATCTCTAATACCCCCAAGAACATAGGAGACTGTGAGTGTGTGTGCATGAGAATACCTAATTCACACACACACACACACACACACACACACACACACACACACACACACACACACTGACACACACAGTCCTACACACACACAGCTGCACACACACATACACATATACCTACACACAGCTGCAATCAAACAAGCACACCTACACAAAGCTGCCTGCACACATGTAAACACACACACACACACACACACACACACACACACATAGCTGCATGCACGCATGTACACACACATACACACACACACACAGGAATGAATTTTTTTCCTCCCTTGCCCCCAAGCAGCCCTTGTGGCTGATCAGAACTTCCAAGGTTCCCCACCACGGGGCCAAGACCCCTCCGGGACCCTTTCAATATGCAAACACTTGATTTCCGCCCTAGCGGTGAATGTGAAATGTTTACTGCACTGTGTGTTGGTTTGTGTGTGTGTGTGTGTGCATGTGTGTGTGTGTGTGTGTGTGTGTGTGTGTGTGTGTGTGTGTGTGTGTGTGTGTGCGTGTGTGTCATGTCGGTGGGGGCTGGGTTCGCTGGCTAACCTTGTCTGCCTAATGAACCCACTGAGCTGGCTGGGAGGTGGCGGGGGCTTGTCGACTGGTGGGTCTGAGCAGAAAGGGCTTCATGGTTCTGTGGGCCGCTGATTTCCCCGTGGGTGGCTCTGGCATGGCAACGGTGCAGGTCTAACAGCTTTAGATCCTATTCTGTCCATACACACACACACACACACAAACCCCCCCGGCGTCCTGGTTGTGCTCTGGGGGGATAGGCTAAAGACTTCAGTTCAGAAAAACCATCAGGTAGTAAAACAAAGCTATATACATGTCCTGTGTGTTTGTGTGTGTGTGTGTGTGGTGTGTGTGTGTGTGTGTGTGTGTGTGTGTGTGTGTGTGTGTGTGTGTGTGTGTGTGTGTGTGTGTGTGTGTGTGTGTGTGTGTGCATGTGTCTATCTCTTTATATTCATGTGGGTTTTACTGTCTTTCTTTTGTCTTTCTGTCTGTGTGTGTGTAAGTACGTTTATTTGTGTGTCCGTGTGTGTCTGTGTGTTATAACAAGCGTCTGTGTTTATATATATGCATTTGCGGTTCATCTTTGTGTGTGTGTGTGTGTGTGTCTGTGTGTTATAACAAGCATCTGTGTTTATATATATGTATTTGCGGTGCGTATGTGTGTGTGTGCCTATTTGCCTCTATTTCTGTGTTCATATGTACATGTAGGTTTTTCTGTGCATTTCCATGTGTGTGTGTGTGTGTGTGTGGGGGGGGGGTGAGTCAATCATTAAGTGTGTGTGTGTGTGTGTGTGTGTGGGTGAAACTATCATTAAGTGCGTGTATGTGTGTGTTTGTTTGTGTGTGTGTGTGTGTGTGTGTGTGTGTGTGTGTGTGTGTGTGTGTGTGTGTGTGTGTGTGTGTGTGTGTGTGTGTGTGTGTGTGTGTGTGTGTGTGTGTGTGCGTGTGTAAGGCCATCAATCTCAGTTTGGCGTACATCTCTCTCGGTGACCACCTCCACGCTGGTGACAGTGAATACATCACTTCCTTCATCTGCCGTTACATGGCCCTGTGTGAAGGATCGCAGGGCTCAGCGTCTCTCTATCTGTCTGCGCCGCTCGCCAAACACCGCGCCGTCCGCTCCTGTCATCAGGTCTCACACGGAGGATGCTCGTGTCAATTACCGCGCTCGATATGCTAAATTAATCATGAGTGGAATGGGGGGTGGGGGGGGGATTTGCGAAATTGTAACGTTAACATTTCAACATGGGGTTGATTTGCATCCCAACTGAGTGTTTTCGTTACCAAATACATGTTGGGATAGTATCGAGTATTTCCATTTTTTGTGTTCATCTTGGTGCTGTCAAACATTAGCGTCGCATTAAAACCAAATCATTCATAAAGGAAAAAAAATAAAAGAACCAGCAACAGCAAAACAACGATTATTGTCGACGATAATGGGTTATTTTACAGATCAGATTCACTGCTAGTGGCATTGCAACTGCAATGAAAATATATGAGACAGTTAATGAATTAAATAAGCTAAATAAACGTCTATCATTTGTGTGATGGATAGTTTATTCATATAGCTCAGCTCTAATATTCTTAGGGCAGGGAACTTGGGTTTAATGAGTCACATCAATCTTTACAGGACAAGGTTGGCATAATTCTATTTAGGTATTATTGCATTATTGCCCACTTCCTGCTGAAATTCTCCAGTGCCTTCCTGCAGATCAACAGTATTGTCTTTCCAGTGGAGAAATATGTTTTCCTTTCCTTTGCAATCCTGGTAACATACAAATAATATTTAAGGCAAGGCAAGGAAAAGCAATTTAAATTTTTATAGCAAATTACTTACATCAAGCAGTTCAATGTGCTTTAACCTGTTAAGCCCTAGGCCTATTTCACAGGCCTCCTGCCCGAAATGACATGCCCAAAATGAATAGAGTATGCCTCCACATCTACAAGGGTTATATGAATAAAGTTGGTTTCAAAAAGAAGGTAACACCTGTGGGGTGGCTGCAGAAGTGTCAGAATCAATATAGATGTTACTGTGTCAGAGTAAATTCAGCTACAACATAGTAAGAAATGTCAATTTTCAATTTTCGCCTATAGAAAACAAATTATTTAGAGTGAATACCACCTTGAAATTATGGGATAGTAGCCCAGAACCTTTAGGGAAACACATAACAACATCTGATGAGTACCCTGTTCCAGGATAATTGCTAATAAAGTGAATAAATGATTTTAGAGAGGTTTTAGTACAGGTAGGTCCAGGCGGACTAAATGGTGCCATTTGGGCACTTTTGGGCACCATCAGTGCCATTTGACCTTTCTAAGGTACCAGACTGTAAAACTAATTTTGTTTCACTGACATATCACTATAGGTATTCATTCCATCCAAATTCAACAGTTTTGGCTTGTTTTGAAAATTCACCCAGACCTCTATACATTTTCCCAGTCAAAGAAAACCATACAATCGAAATGAAGTTTGACTCCAACTGGAGCAGATATATTTGGAAACAACATATAATAAAATCAAACTGTAAAAACAAACGTAAAAATGAAGCTAAAGAATACAATCACTAGGGATAAAGATATATATATATATATATATATATATATATATATATATATATATATATATATATATATATACACACGCTGGCAGCAACTTTGAACAAATATAACTAGCTAACTAAAACTAACTATATACACTAAGGGCTGTCATGCCACTGCTGGAAGCAGTTCTTTTTGGAAGTGAAGCACAAAGGGACCTGGCACTTCCTGCAGTACAATTAATCCGTGTCCAGTTCTGGCAACAGCAAGTCACTGTCGTCAGACGAGGACTCGAGAGGGACTACAGTAGCCCCACTATCGCTAGTAATGATAGCAAATGCCTCCGCAAACGTATAGGTCTTTCTCCTGCCTGCCATTATTTATTTGAAAAGAATAACAAATGGAAAAAAAAGGCAAGAAAATACCAAATAACTAGCTAACTACTAGCCAGCTAGGAATGCAAACGTTGTAAGAAGCGTGTTGTAGGAGCGTATGTCTCTATCTAGCCGGAGTTTCTGCTCTGAGAATGTTCTCGGCGCTTCTGGCGCGAATTATGCTGACCTTCCAGTCAAACGCGGGAAGATATATTGGGTATGCATTGGTCACTTTGGATGATTGACCCCTCTACCGAACCGTCAGAGCCAAAAGAGTCGAGGGACAGTCAAATGGAGGGACCCAAATCCATGTAAAAAAAACACCATTCGCCAATCAAAAGTATCACATTGTATAACGTTTTTTATTTGTTTATTTATTTTGCTCTTCTTTGGCTGCTAGTTCAGTGAGTTTTCGTAGAGTGATGAGAGTGATATCTTTGGAGTCTGTGGAGCCTCAGCTTTCAAATGACATATAGTTTGTGTGGGTGGCATGAAGTAGCGAAATCGGCGGCGGCCAGTATGCGCGCATGCACGTATTGCGTGTTTTGCTACGGGCTCATTTAGTTGCTTGGTGTTCGAATTGTGTTTTGTTTAGATAAAAATGGTTATCATGGGCTTTTAGCCAAGCTTCTTCCCGTTACGTGGGTATGTACCATGGACATGTTGGAGCATGGTGGTGCTGTTTACAGCACACGTTGGCGCAGCTGCCCCCGCCCCCGGGGGGCGCTCGGGTTTAAGAGGTTAAAGAGAAAAAGACAACAGTATGATTTATAGTGAAAAAGTACATGCCAGCAATATAATGAAAGACCTTCAATGAAATCACACATGTACTGTTAAAAATAAAGGGAGAAAAAGATAAAAAGGAATAAAATAAAATAAAATAAAAATACCTTCAGTAAGTTCAGACATTTCTGATATGAATCAGACAATAAAATATAAATCGATAAGGATTTAAAAAAAAGGAAAACATTAGAAATGTTAATAGTATGCATCACTGAAAAGCTTAGTCTTAAGTTTTGGTTCAAAAATAGAATACATGTTGAGATTTAACGATAAGGGGCCTAGGATTGATCCCTGAGGAACACCACAAGTCAGGGTTGCTGGTTTTGAGTTGTACTTTTCTATAGCAACAAAGTAGCTCCTGCCCTGTAAGTAAGATTGTAGCCATGTTATGACAGCACCTGTCATAAAATGTTTATTTTATTTAACCATAAACAAACATTAGTTAAAGCATTAATAAGCATAAATCAACAGTTAATCAACAGTTAACTAATGTGTCCTGTAATAATTTACTAATGGTGTTCATGTTTACTAAGGGTTTTCAACTAAGGTAATGGTGTTCAAGATTACGGTACCAACGTATACATTATTAAACAAAAATCCTAGCCCTAACCTCTATGTAATCCTTTAAGTAATACTTATTAGTTAATTAAGTAAGGTTAACAATTGGTTAATCAAGGTCACTATCGTAAAGGGACATTGTTACCATAAATGTGCATTGTATTCAGACAAAGTCCATATGATAGCAAGTCCAGTTGCTTTCACTGAAAGCATTCCCCATGTTAACTAAAACAGGTCTTGTTTTAAGAAACCTTGCAGCAGCGAGGAATTAAATATCAGGCGGTTCACTGCTGAGAGCGGAGTACTCCCAGCACGATGTCCACTGTGTTTATACGAGTTCAGCCGGTCCAAGCAGGGACAGGTTGACCCTGGGACTTTTGGTTGGTTGGATTTTTGTGGACAATAATTGGAATAGTTTTTCAGACACAGTGGAGACTCATCGGAGCCGCCTATCTGTTGTCTGCAAAACAAACAACCTTCACTCCTCACTTTTGAATCACACCGACCTCGTCTTTCATGAAAACAGCTTCAGTTCGGGGAACGCCGTCCCGTTCTGCCAACCCATGGTGCTTACAGATCCCAGCATGATTGATGCTTGCCTTGTCCTTTTCAAAGCCTCTTTAGTGTAAGGGTGTTTACCTTCTTAGTGTTTTTTTGTTGGTTTGTATTACGATGGATCGTCAGCTGTAGGATCAAATCCAAAGTGTTTTATAATGGTGAGAGAGAAAGTGAGAGAGAGAGTGAGTGAGTCCCATCCCGGAGAACTCATTATGTTAGTGAAGTGTACTTTAGCATTGAATGTAACTGTCTACCTTAATGGACGCTAGCATTTGATTGTGTTAGCGTAGCGGGAGCTAGGCTTCTGCTGTGGACGTTAAGGGGGGGGTGGGGGATGGAGGGTAGCATGTTATTCTGAAGATTATAAATGGCGGCATCTGTTACCTGTGACTTTGGCCTTGTTCTTTCTTTATCAGCTTTTGTTATCTGACCCTTCTCTCACTCTCGCTCAAACCCTGTCGTCCGCATGGAATAAGAGGGCAGATGTAGTAGCCTACATATGAAGGTGGATCTCCTCTTTGCCACACTAGATATGTTGCAATAGATATGCATTGACATCATGCCTACCTATTAGAGAGCTTCAGGATGTATACCCCGGGGATAGAGATCGATTCAGCCTCTGAAATGTTATTAATATATAACCTCAGCCTTATGCCTGCCCTATGTACACTTTCTCATCAGCAACCCCTTGTGGTGTGAGTTGTAACGATACTTGTTATCTAAAACTGTGATGCTCCTGAATTCAGTAAAATTCTGTAAATTATTCTGCGAGTGTGACTTCCAGTCAGATAACACCTGAATGTGTCCTTCAAAAAAAAAATTCTGTCGTCATCTTTCAAGTTCAAAATAATTGATTATTATTGATATGAAGCCTGGGATATGTGCACACTATATGAGGTAATGTCCTATGTGACGACGCTAACTTGACGGCGATTGTGGATGATTGACCAGAGTTGTGGATGAGCAAAGTTGATTCTTGTGATATTTTCAAGGTCAGATATTTTCTTATGGAGTAAATAGCTGCAGTAGACAAGTTAGATAGGGCAGGTTCAATGAAGACAGTTATTAGAAATATGTGCAATATTTGCAGCCCAAATTCGAGCAGCACCAATCTGTATTGCTTTGCCAACAGTCTTTGTTAATTCAGACTTTAACCATACTGACAATGGATCTTGTGTGTGTGTTTGTCCATATGCATGTGTTTACCCTGTTGGTAATCAATATTGACAATACTTATTTACCTATTTGTGTATTCAAATAAATAATGGCCATTTGTGGAATGTATGGTGCACACACATTGTATTGACTCACCCTGTGGACCGAAGGGGCCAGCATTAGGAAGGGTTATTGACAGATGTGTCAGCACACCGTGCCGATACTTCCCAGTAACACACCAAGGATCAGGAGTGAGAGAAACAGCAGGGGAGGGCCAGATGGACTGATGGAAAGATATAGGGGGATGAGTACTTAGAACGATAAAGAGGGATGAAAAGGTAGAAAGATATAGAAGGGTGGATTGGTAGAAAGATATAGAGGGATGGATAGGTAGAAAGTTAGAGACGGATGGATGGATGGAGCAGATGGATAGATACATACAAATATGTAGTTATATGGATGGATCGATAGGTAGACAGATATAGATGGAGGGCTGGATGGATAAATAGAAAGATACAGGGGGATATATGGGTGGAGGGATAGAGGGATAGATGGATGGGTGGACGGGTGAATAGGTAGAAAGATAGGTATCTAAATGGATAAACACATGGATGGACAGATATATCCTTGGGTCTATAATTCAGAGAAACATTTTATTGCAGAGGGCAGATTTTCTTATGGAGAAACCCTTTTGTTCAGCTTTGGGTGTATCTGCTCTGGGTGGGGAATCGTTTATGGCTGGATTAAAAATGGAAGAAAACAGCTGAACATTGTTAAATGGAAGCGGAGAGCAGGGCAAGTTGTTCCTTCCTCAAAGCTCCTTTGTCCCTTTGCCACAATTGTTCTCATGCATTTCATTATACATTTTTCATGGGGCTGATAAGATTTAATCAAAACTGCATTAGACTCCACCCTTGGAAGATGGATGAGGCAGTTGTTGATAGAGAACTAGATGGCGGGAGATGAGCCAGAAGGTGGGGGTGACTAGTAGCGATAGAGAGACAGTGAGGGAGAGGGTGAGAGATGGGGAGAGAGTAAACATTCTGTGAATGTGTCACAGAGTCCCGTCGTTTTGATAGACAACTAGCCAGACTCATTCCAATGACAGATTGCTCTCTATCTCCATATCTGTAACAAGAAGTGTCCAATTTCCTCCTGGTGATCCGATCTCAGAGTAATAGAGCTCCCATTCAAGTAGAACCAAAGTGCTATCAGAAGGATACGTTAGATTAGGCCTAATAACTCTTGTGGGGGGGACCCCCGGCGATGGTGACTTTCTTTGTTCCACGAGCACCCACTCAATCAACATCAATCATGCAATCACTATCCCATCACATGCACGCACACACACACACACACACACACACACACACACACACACACACACACACACACACGCACGCACACACACACACACACGCACACGCACACGCACACACACACCTACCCACTTACGCAGCCAAACATGTACACACGCATGCACACATACACACAGATGAAAGCTCAAACAGCCACACATGCATGCAAGCATTTGCACATGAAACCACCAGTTATTAAATGCGCACAACACATATTTTCAGATTATGTTTATGTTAACCCGAGTGTACGTTGGGTCTGAATGGTAAATGATGAAGGATTCATTTGCTACTATGGTTAGTGGATGATATATGGCAAATAGAAGGTTTGATCAAGCATCCAGTCTGCTGAGAGCAGAGAATCTCGAATTTAGTCATTCAAACAAACAAAGAATGAAAATGTTCATTCTCAAATGACTTTGGCAAAGATAATTAGTGTGACTTCCGGCCAAATCTTCAAGATCGCACCACGGACGTTGGTACTGCATCAATCTCAGTGCTTGTTTTCACCAGTAACCTCCTCTTTGTACCCGGTTGTCACCTTCTGAATGAGACCTATGCTTGTATAGCTTCATAGTCTCCCTCAAATTCCCATTATAGGCTCCACTCAGAGCCAAATGGAGTCGTTTCCTTAGCAAACAGGCTGCCTATATTAGCGGCTAATGGCTCAGTCAAGCTAACAAAGAGGCACAGTGGTATCTTATTACAGAGTTAGGAGTGGGTGCGCATCTGAAGGTTAATAATTACTGAAGGGGTGGACACTTTGTGGGATGGCAGAGAGCAGAATTTATTACTTCTTGATCAGGTTGATCAGATTCTTGTTTTCTGACAATGCAGTCAGATACTCAGTGATATGAGGTCATGACGGTCATGACCTGATTCCTGAAGACTCCAGCAGTGTATATTGAGACGTGTCTCATTCTACAACTTGTTCATGTATAACGTTTTGGATAATTGAATCAGTGCATGTGGAGGAAAAGATTGAGTCCAGGCGATGCAGACGCACACTCCCGAGAGAGAGAGAGAGAGAGAGAGAGAGAGAGAGAGAGAGAGAGAGAGAGAGAGAGAGAGAGAGAGAGGGTTAGAAGATAGGGTTTGAAGAGAGGATGGGGAGATGCTGAAAGGTGAAGATTGAAGGGAAGATTAATAACACAAATAAACTAAGACCGAGAGAATCCTAACCGTAGCTGAGAGACAAAGAAAGAAAGGGACATCTAAGTATTTATTACGTCTGCAACCCAATTAACCAAACGCCCCAGCAACAAACCCCTTGTTCGGATATTAACCACCATACATTATTTATGTGACATCACAAATTCAATTTGGCCGCCGCTATTCAGATGTCCCGGGTGAAAGTGGCACATTTGAATAAATAGGGACTTTAACTGAGGCGGGATGTTGTCGCTTTGAAAGTCCTTGTTTCAAAAGGTCAAATTGAACAAAAACCTTTGCAGAAAATGGATCTGGAAAATAACGTTTAATATTGGAGAAACTGGAGAGAGGAAAATGTGAATCACCAAAGTTAAGAATAGGCCTACTATTTATTTAACCGTAATCTCCTCTGAGTTGGTTTGTTTGTTTCTAAAGTCTAAATAATCATGCAGTGTTTTATATCTGTCTACCCCCACTGTGATGGAAGGCATTGTAGATATTGCAGCAAATAGATGGATGCACGTCTTTCTTAACATGGTCTCAAATGGGATTTTACTCTTAAAGGCGGTCAACACAGCGAATATGAGCTCAGCTATTCCTCGCTTTATGCTCCATGTTGAAGCTTAAACGACGCTCTGCAGGTTGCACATTTCAAATGTCAGGTTAGTTTCCAAAGATGTCCTGATAGAGGCTAACATGAAAGATATCTGCTCGGTCTTTTATGCAAACACTATGGTGTTTATATGCTCAGAAAGGAGAAATACTTTCTCAATACTGCCCCCTTTGGCTTAAGTGAACTGCAGCCTGCTAGCGCCCTGCGTTGGAACATAAAAATCGGAAATTAATGTTGGTTATAAACATGACTAAAAGTTATTTAAAGAGACGATGGGAGTGGCTTGAGTGGATGATACATTTTCCTGACAAAACTGACCTTGTTCTAATTATAACAGAACTCACAAGCTGTCGTACCCAACGGAGAGTCATGGAAGTTCTCGTTTAAAAAAAGAAATGGAACCATGCATACATTTTCGATATAATCAAACTGATTCATCCATGTTAAAATCAGACGCAGTCCCTTTAAGAAAATAAACTAAAGATATTATTCAGTACTCGTTAATTAATATTTTTAAATTCATAGCTCTGATGTTTGTGCCCTTTTTAGGAGTTTTAGAATTTTTAAATTATAATATGCATCAGGTCAGTGGAAAATGCAAATTCATAATTATACGATAAAAACAGCTGGTTGGACTCTGCTTATATTAAAAGGCCATTCCCGCATTATTATTGTAATTTGGTTTTTGAATTCCTGAGCATACATTTTTGCCTCAACAATGACCTTGCTCTACAAGTGCTTACGATATGAATCTGCCCCACCCATTATAACACGTCCCTCTTTTGTTCTCCTCTGCCTGTCTCTGCCTTCTCCCACAGTCAGACACAGACTCACTCTCCACGCACTCTTCACACACTTACACACATACACCAATATGCACACAGCAGCCGTGCACATGCATACACGCACTCACATACGCATTCGCTTGCGCACGCACACATATACACACACACACACACCACACACAAACACACACACACACACACACACACACACACACACACAAACACACACGTACATCTGCCCGCACACGCACAGTAACACAAATCAATCAGGCTTTAACACCCTGGGATTCCAAGAGCTAACATTGATTTAATGCAAACGTGATGCATTGGAAAGCGCTCTTCATCAAGCAACAGAATGACGGACAGCGGCGGGTGTAGACAGCAAAAACAAAAACGACAACAAAAAGGCGGGTGTTGTGGAGGAGGAAGAGCTGCATGCTCAAGGGCGCTTCAGAGGGATTGCGGAGGTCCACCGCGGGACCTCTGACCTCCTCTGCTGCCGGTGTCGACCTCTGTCCTTCATCTGACAGGCGCCAGGACAAAATGATGATGGGGTGGTTTTTCACATCGGCATGCTTCCTCTGCTTTTCCTCCTGTTTTGCTGCGCTTTTGGGTTCTCCTGCTGCTTTCTAGTCGGGAGCGGGCCGTGACAGCAGCTGTCAGCCCGACCGCAGCATGGGGTGTGGATCACGAGGATGGTGTTTGACTGTTTATTCACTGTGTCTATTTTAACTAGTCCTCGCTCTCGACTCATTATTTCAGACCTCACGCTAAGTAACTTATCGGGAAGTTCTGCAATACACAATCTCTCCGAACTAAATTATAAAATATAACAGGCACAAGTGCCTCCAGGGTTGGAGGCAAACATTTGTAGTGTGTGTGTGTGTGTGTGTGTGTGTGTGTGTGTGTGTGTGTGTGTGTGTGTGTGTGTGTGTGTGTGTGCGTGTGTTTGTGTGTGTGTACGTAAGCCCAAGTACAAAGTGATGTGTATAAAGGAGCAATGAAACAATGTCATGGACATCTCAGAGGGTGGGAGTTTATTTTGAGAAATGTCAAGGTGAGATGATGTGTCTATACATTTATATAAAACTCAGGACAAACTGTTCACAAAGAACATGTACCATGCTATACCCTAGCCATGCAAACCCAAATCCGTTTTTGCAATTCTACTGTACCCTAACATAGCATATTCTATCTTAGCATAGCATAGGCAGCATCACCTACCATATCATATTATATCATAGCATACCCTAACATAGCACAGCCTATCATAGCATAGAAAATACATAAAATCTTAGTATACCATAGCATAGTATAGCATAACCTTCCATCCCATACAATATCAAATAATACCATACCTCACCACACAACAGCATAGGATAGCATAGAATGAACTGCTTGCTAGGGTACCAAGTACATAATCTAGAGGCTAACAGCGGTGGGAGTGAGGTTTTTTACGCAGACTTGACGACACTATAGAGAGAGTGAGATAGAAGTCTCAGTGTCTGTACGCCGGCCTGTGCCTGCTACCTCTCCAGCTGCATGTGGGTAAGGTGTGAGCTATGGGACATCTATAGGCTGCAGGAATTGATTTGAAGCGTTTCGAGAGGAGATTAAAGTCATAATGTTTAGAGGGCTAATCCTCAGCACTTTCAGAGGTGCAGCGCTATATCTGGTAAATACTGTAATAAAAAATTGTCTCACCTTTGTTTAACCTGGCAAGTTTAAAAAGACATAGCCTCTTGAGAAAAGATAAATGTCAAAATGTAAACACACCCACTACTTAAATACAGTCAGAATAAGCATGACATGAGGAGCATACAGTCTAGAACACAAGCACCAGGCAGGTAGACAGCGCACTATCAACAGAACAACGTAACAGCGGAACAAGAGTGGCATACACAAACAGTATGACTAACAGGCATGCAGAACAGCAGCAGCAAGAGAGCCAGTACATGAATGAGACAGGAGTGGGCAACTGAAAGGCTAGGGTTAGAGAATAGCATTGGGCCGGGAGAGAGCTGCACGTAGCAGCGAGAATGTCCATAACAGCGTCCTTGAAAACAGAGTTGGAGATAAAATGGTTCGGTTATAGGGTCGCAGCAGACCGGAATGACGACAGACCAACACGTTGTATTTGCAAAAACTGGACTTGAAAGATGTTAGGGTGTATGGGGGGGCTGACGACTACTATTAATGACCCCTCTGCTTAGCTGTCTCCATGGCGACAGAGTATTCTGAATAGAAACCTCTGCCATATGGGATTTGTCACAATTACACGCAGGTTACGAACTACGGTCATGAGTCAAACACTGATCAGAGTGAGGGGGAGGGCTGGTTGGGGGGTGAGGGTGATAATTAGGATGGGTGATCGGGGGAGCCGGGTAACACCCCCCCTGAGGTGAGGGTGCAGTGTTTGGTAGCAGCGAAGGTTCATGGAAAACGACTATTCCCATTTCGACAAAGGTCAGTCACGTTATTATCATTACGGTCGTGTGCTAATCCTCGGGCCCTGTCCCTGAGAATGGTTCGTTGACTCTCATCATGGAGAGTACTTTTGCCGCTTTCAATTAGTCGTCCTCAGAAATAAAGGACAAAGGAAAAAGCACTACGGCACTGATACAATAAAAGGGCTGTTCTAATGGCGGGTGTTTAGCACAGCAGAATACAGACTCCATCCCCAGAAGAGGCCTTCAAGGAGACCAGACCTGCTGGCTGCTCCCGTGCAGGAGACCAACTGGTCCATTCTGTGGAGCAAGGACACTTTCAACTCATCACAGCGGTTTCCCTATAGGAGTCGAGAGGGAATACTTTATCTCCCAGGAAGTTGTGTTCACACTGGGAGCCATGGGAAAAGCAGTGACAAAGTGTTAAGTGTTTTATCGGCTATAGAGCACCCCATTTGGTCAGTGACTTTGACCCTATTACCAAAGGACAGAGAGCAGTTCAGTTTGACCTTATGTCAAATAGTGAACTGCCCAATAGATTTAATATCCAGTTACATCAAGATTCATTTCATTTCATAAGCTAGAGATGTTTTGGATGATGTGACACAAATGAGCCATCAAACTCTTAACCAACACTATTTATACCAATACGAATAACACTCTAACTCTAATGGCACACAAGGTAATTTACAGCTGACATGCAGAGCAATTTCAAGTATATAAACGTTTTATGTGTTAAGTAACTACAAACCTGGATAATGTATAATGGAATAGAATAATTATAATTAATTTAATATAATAATTCATATTGAAATAATACTGAAATAATAAACAAGTCTCAAAAGACACAATTGTTTTGCAGAGCATACGTGCAGGTGCGCGCAATTTACAGGTCTACTGTCATCACCCCTTCCCTTTATCAGCAGGCGAGCAGGAGCAGAAACCATAAGGCTTTCTTTTTCTTTTTTTGCATCTAAGTTGATTATGGCAGCAGCTTAAAAAAGCAAGTTGTTTAATAGGCGAATGTTACAGCCATCTTCGACCAACTCATTTGGATTAATTTCACATTAGGAACGAGCTGTGTAACTAAGTTCCATTACTGGGAAAATGTGAACCCTATGTGCTGTCACAAAATTTAGCTACAGAAGGCAGCAATAATGTTGTTTAGTGCATTGCCTAACAAGGAAAGCCATTATCGGATGTAGAATATACAAAGGAGGCTTTTCTCAGCAGTTCAGAGGTTATATATGATGGATTACCAAACAAAGGAATGATCATCTCCGATCGGATTACAGACATTTCTGTGAGAACTGTGGAAAACCGCATTACGACTGAAGACGCGAAGCACTAGCAAACTCCTGCATTGAATCGTGTTCAGTGACGCTCTCGACGAGCGTGGATATAGGTAACATTCCACATCGAGCGGTGGTTTCAAGACACTGTAACAATGCAGAGATACGTGAGGAACTTGGTTGTTTAAAGCCGATGCATGGTACCACAACAGGGGAGGATATGGCAAAAATATTGACTGATCATTTTGAGGGGTTGATATCATGAAGATGTCTGATGTGCGGTGCCAAGGACTGGATGGTAGGGAAGCAGGGGGGGTTCGTTAATCAGAAGATATTTTTGCATTACCACCCTAGACGGGGAGACGAGCAACAGCAGTAATGTAATAAATAAATAAATGCATATTATGAATATTGTGGACAAGGCTCTGTGATTATTATTTCTAACACTGTAAAGTGGCACAGGGAATCTAAAAGGTTGCGACCCAAGCTCTATTATTTCCACAACAATTTGGAACAAATCAAGCAATCCGCATCCACCAACAACGACTTCTTTCAAAGTTGTCACCCAAACAATCCAACTTTATTTTATGTCTCTCTAACAAACTCCGGATAAACACTTTTTTTTTTCTTTTAGTGATAATGATATTTCGAGTCATGTCGGCTTATGTCAGATCTCACCACAGGGCGAGGCGAGAGGTACTGCCAACACATTTAGAGAAGTGTGGTGGATGTGTTCAGACAAGCCATTAAGCCACTTAGGTTTAAATAGATATTAAGCCCTATGCAACGTCCAGCACCTACGGTATATTTGATTGTCACCTTTCATTATTAAAAAGATACTATGGGCCCCCTGGGCATTCTTCAAGAAATAATTAATGGGCCCCCATCATCATCATCATATTAACTGCCTTGAAGAGAATTATCTCCAAGTACAACAAAAGGAGGATTCTGTTTTGGCTCTTTGAATTCCCTCCTCCTCCTTGTGCGCTCCTCTGTGTGTGTCTGTCTCTCAGCCTTGGGCGTCATCCAGCGCTGTCCCTGGGACTCTCCAGACGCACAACACTGTTTCATCTCATCACTCCAGGGACCCTTTCATCAGAGAAATACGCAAATCGCGTTCCTTTGTGTTGTTTTTGTGCGTCGTGCCGTGTTGTGTTGTGTAAGGTGACACAGTTAAACGGCATGAAACGCCACAATATATATAATCCTCCAACCTGAACTTGTTAATGGACTTGGCCATGTTCCTCCACTCATGTCCCGAAGAGGGTTTAGACTTGTTTTGACGTATGACCTGTCACATGACATTATGATATGAAGCTCGAGAGGGGGGGGGGGGGGGTCAGTGAGATTAATTCACAGAGAGCGGGAGAGAGAGAGCGAGAGAGAGAGAAAGTAAGAGAGAGAGTTAGAGTCTATTATTTTGCTTAACTATGGGCGCATTCACACCAGAAAAGTCCTTAGTTCGATCTCTATGGTCCGGACCAAAACGCAATGTTTATTTTTTGGTTTGGTGCGGTTCCTTTTCACATTGCAATTTTTCGCAACAGTCCACAACACACGTGTGTGCATAGATCGTTCAATCATTGGACAAGATGTTCGGGGGCGGGGTAAAGCGGGTTAACGCATTTAAAAAAAAGTAAACAAAGCAAACAAACTATGGAGATTATGGAGATTCGGCGTGCTGCCCTCGTTATGCTTATACTGATTGGTTTCATACAGTTACAAACATTTGTAGTACTTTTGGAGCATCAGAGGCGTTTGGCACGACAACGTTGATTTTATGATGTTATGCTATCTGCGGACCGCTCGAACGCCTTCTCCCCCATCCTTGTACTGAATTTATTAAATGCATTGGAACTTTTATAACTGTTCTGCAACATGCTTTTTATGTTGGCGTCTGCCCAAAATCCAAAATACATTTTGTCTCCTCTTCGCTACATGTTGAAGTTGATGTCCGATCTTTGAATTTACCGCGCTAATCAAACAATATAAATAAACAAGCTGCAATGGGAGACTGTTGCGTCCAAAAAGGCATATTATTTTTAGAACTGGGTCGGACCGAGCGCGGTCGCTTTCACATCTCAAGCGAACAGCACCAGGGTTCGTTTGGTAGCGAACCGAGACCACCTCTCCAGCTGGGTCTCGGACCGGCTGTTTGGTCCTCTCCAGAGTTCGATGGTTTGTATTCACACCAGCCCTAAAGGTCCGCACCGGCGATTTTTTTGGTTTGGTTCAAACCATTCAAGGCAGGTGTGAATACACCCTAAATAAGCTTACCGTGGCCGATATGAACAACACACAAACATATCAGCGCAAACTGAAATCCCAGTTAGGTAAACAAATCCATTGAGAACTAACATTGCCTTTCAGTTGAGGCCGACTTCAGAGCGACAGCACCTATCAAGCGAGTTGCAGCAATGTTTGGTCTATTTTTATGACGGCGGGTCTTTTTTTTAGCCCTAGCCATCACAACGGCGTCGTCTAAATCCACTCTTCCTTAATTAGTTTGTTAAAACATGGAAGCTGGGCCGGCTACCTTCAGCAGCACTGCCACAGAAAAAAAAGGCTCCTTGATGTACCTTAGGAGATCTGCTTCTGTGATTCTGCAGCGTGAGACTTCACCAGAAAGGATGTGGCAGGGTACAGCGCTGGGCGATATCACTTCAACTCTCCGTGCTTATTCCAAACTGCGGAAGGAGCGAGCACTACGAGGCGACATCTTCTATGGAGCTGAGTGGGCGCAGCAGCTTGTATAACCATATGTCAGACCTCGGCCAGGTACACTTCTACAGGAGCTTGTAAATCCCATCTCGCTGAGTGGGGACTATTAAAATTTGCTTTTGTAATGCAACAGAGAGAGGTTGACATTTAAAGGCTCGCAACAAAGAGGAATACGACACCGGAAGTGGCCTTTTGACATTGCACTATACAACAACATCCACAAACATGACAGCTACTTTTTTACCTCCATGTGGCCATTAACATTTCTGACTGAATTAATGTCATTTGCTCATAGATGTTAGATTTTGTATATGAATATACAGCAGGTAAAGACCATATGCAAATTCATTTGATAGGCATTGTTAGGCAATACGTATGCAACTGGTGTCTCTTGTTCTTAATTACTGCAATTTTCCATAATAAAAGGTATTTCATGAACATTTTCACATTTTCTTCCAAAGAGAGAATGAGGGGTGAGGTTTCCCCTCAGCGGTGTTCAACACCACCTTTTCGCACCATTTATTCCTGGCGCTTGGTGTTACAACGAAAAACAGCTGAATCTGCGTTCGGTAGGTGGGACCACCTGACTCCTTCAAGGGCTCCACTGAGGAGCAGGAAGAGAACGGGCCGGTGGTGGCCCGTCCAGCAGTGGGAGGAGCCTGTTGTGGTCCTGTCAACAGTGGGAGGAGCATGTGGTGGTCCCTCCAGCCACAGGGGGGGAGGTGGCTGTGGGGCACGGGCCGGTCAAGGCGAGACGGCTCTTCATTTATTCAGGCTTGCGAGCTGCTGGGGCGACGTGGGCAACTTGAGTGGATAAAATGTTCATCTAGAAGGACAATGGTCTCAGAAGAGCATGGGTGCAGCGAAGGCACCCCAGGGGGAGAGGCGGTGACAGTAAAGCACTTACCACCCAATACCGGTCCGCCTCGCCTCAGCACCAGCTCTCAGCTGTGTCACTCAGCCCCTACCCGGCAACGGGGAATGGCCCGGGAGGGAGGGGGGCCATCCGCACTCTCTGACTGTGCACTTGTCTTATGCACAAACACAAACACACACACACACACACACACAAACACACACATCACACACACACATCACACACACACACACACACACACACACACACACAAACACAGGATCAGAGAGGGAGGGAAGCTATACGCACTCTCTGACTGTGCACTTGTCTTATACACAAACACAAACACACACACACACACACACACACATGCATACACAAGTAAATATGCCACACATACATGAATGTATGCCCACACACTCACACAGGCAGGCAGCAAACACTGGATTTGTCAGATATAATCAGCATCAAAATGTGCTTGCCAATGTCAGTCTGAAAAGAGAGTTATCCTGTACAGGAGCCCCCCCCCCCCCCGAGAGAGAGAGACACACACACACACACATGCATTCATACATACACCTCTCATATATTATTCATGCATTACTGGTGCTATATGCAAAGATAAGTTTAGAAGAGAGGTCTGGTAATCCATGTGAGGGGAGGTTTCTTCCCTCCTTAAATGCTGTTATTAAAATACCACAAGTGTACAGGCCAAACACATTGCTTTGCCATTTAAACTGCAAATGTCTGAATCTTTTTTTTTTTTGCCTCATTCGGAATTCTCGTAAGACCATCGAGATATCCAAGGCCAGACAATTAGTCTGGCCTTGGGGCTGGCCGGCAATACATTTATAAGATGTATTTATTGAAATATCAGGTGAACAAGAAAAACTTCAGATTTTTAAAAAAAAATTTAGCCGCCATCTTACCCCCAAAACATTGAGGGACTCTGCTATTATTATTATTTTTTTTTTCTAATTGTTGTAATTTCATACATTAATAAGTTTTCAAGGATTTAACAAGAGAACAAAAAAATAGAGCTCTCATACAGAGCCACCTCAATCCTACAAACAGACAAACAAAAACAAAACAAAACAAAAACAGTCTATTCAGTTAAAAATAAATATAAATATCCGCAGCATCAGGAGTTGTTGTTGTTGTGATTTATTTTCGGTTTGCCGAATATGGTAGGAAGTGAACAGAACCATACATACCCTCCAGGACTCCGGACTGAAAGGTAGATCCCTACACTATAGGAGCCGCCATTGTTGAGGCGGTAGACTGCAGCGCTCCTCGTCTCTCAGGAGCTGATCCTCTCTCCCAAAGCGTTCATTGGTGCTATCGTCATTTAATCAGGCTAGAGGCCGGCCAGATCAGCAGAGAGGAACACAACGGGAACTCAGACATCAGGACCTGCTCACCGGTCCGTGTGTTCTGTAGATGTCAAACATATGATGGAGGGAATGGGTCTTGTAGTTGTGTGTCTCTGTCTAGACAACTTTCGATACATTCTTCACGGCGCTGTGGAATGCAGCCTTTGATTGTGTGGGTGCACTTAGACGGGCTTGTGACTGCAATCACAAACATAAGTGGTCGGCAATTTCGAGGAGAAGAAAAATTGAAGGAGCTGGAACCTTCATGCACCACTTTGATTACTCCTCTCACACACACACACACACACACACATGAACACACACACACACACACACACACACACACAAAAGAACGCATGCATGCACACACACACACACACACACACACAGGTAAAGAACATTGCATCATAATTACTGGTTGTTTGTGTGTGTGTCTGTGTGTGTGTTCTTTGTATATGGAATGAGAGTACTCCTGGTTTCCCCGTGTTACAGTAATGCATAGGAGAGTGTGTGCGTGGGTTTTGTTCAAGCGGTCAGAGCAGAGCAGGGTGGGCATTCTCTTCTGAAGGGCCCTCAGGGCACGATAAAAATGATTTTACTGTCATGGAAGCGCTGCCTCTGCATTTGTATTCTTCCATTTACACCTCGATTGGGTTTTGTGAATGCATTTGCGTGTTTGTGTGTGTGTGTGTGTGTGTGTGTGTGTGTGTGTGTGTGTGTGTGTGTGTGTGTATGTATGTATGTGTCTCTGTTTTTGTCTGTCTGTCTGTGTGTGTGTGTCTGTGTGTCTGTTTGTCTGTATGTCTGTGTCTATCTGTTTGTGTGTATGTGGGTGTATGTATGTGTGTGTCTGTCTTTCTGTGTGTGTGTGTGTGTGTGTGTGTGTGTCTGTGTGTCTGTTTGTCTGTATGTCTGTGTCTATCTGTCTGTGTGTATGTGTGTATGTATGTGTGCGTCTGTCTTTCTGTGTGTGTGTGTATGTGTGTGTGTGTGTGTGTGTGTGTGTGTTTGTGGGAGAATTTATCTTAGCATTGTGTAAGTTTTCTTTATTGCATTTTTTTTCTTTTATGTTTATTGCCACAAACTGAAATGCTCAACTTAATGACGTTTGCAAGCAGAGGAGGATGAGGTTCATAAATCCTGCATATTTCCTGGCTCTGAGTGTGTGTGTGTGTGTGTGTGTGTGTGTGTGTGTGTGTGTGTGTGTGTGTGTGTGTGTGTGTGTGTGTGTGTGTGTGTGTGCGTGCGTGCGTGTGTGTGTGTGTGTGTGTGTGCGTGCGTGTGTGTGTGTGTGTGTGTTGAGGAAGAAGAAGGGGCCCATCTGGGCAGCAGTGGAGACAAAACAGCCTATTTTATGACATCACATATTTTGCAATCTTGACCTCATTATCTCCTGTGTGAGGCTTAGTAGGAGAGGATATGTTAGAGGGTTTTTGTGTGTGTATAGGTGTGTGTGTGTGTGTGTGTGTGTGTGTGTGTGTGTGTGTGTTTGTGTGTGTGTGTGTGTGTGTGTGTGTGTGTGTGTGTTTCTGCATGGACATGTTCGTGTGTTTGTGCATGTGTGATTGTGCAAGCATGGTAAGTGCATGTGTGTGTGTGTGTGTGGGTGTGTGTGTGTGTGTATCTGCTTCTCCCTCTCCTCCTGTCTGCTCCTCGTCTCCTTCTGTCTGCTCCTCCTCTGCTCCTCTCTGCTCCTCCTCTTCCTCCTCTGCTCCTCCTCTTCCACCTGTCCACTCTCCATCTTGTGGTGTTGAAGGTGAAAAGCTTTTGTTGGTGCTGGTGTACGTTGTTTTAAGCTTCTCAGGTGTCACTCATAACACTGATTATGGCTCTGCTGCTGTTATATACCAGGGCACATGTTTAGTCTTCTACCCTCAATAAAAAGAGCAGATTCATAATTAGCGTCACGAGCGACAGGTGTATTTATCCTACGACGCCGCCGCAAAAAGGATCCATCGGGCCTCAACGGGATGTTGCGATGATATACACGAACCAGAAACTACTGGTGGTACACTTCTGTCTAGGCACAGGGCCTGAAATGGGTTTTACTGCTGTTTCAGCCATAATCATAAAATCACTTTGTAAATAGAAACGCTGTGAGAATAAACTTTGGAAACAGAATCGTAAATATCGTTATCAAGCCAAACACCATAGCCAATGTTGGCGTATTATTTCGTTATTATTTGTGAATTTTCCTTGGCTAAAGCGAGGTCGAGACCAGCTGTGTTTGCCTGAACCACAGCAAACAACAACACATCTTACAGATGTTGTACACTCAGGGCTGGAGTATCAATGGAGGAAAAAGGGCATTCTCTGAAGGCAGGGGCGAGGTTATTCCAGCCACATGCTCAAGGACAATCGTTACCTGCGTGACCATGCAAAACACAAGCCGGTAAAAATGGACGTGAAACAAGATGAATGCAAACCAAGAGGCACGCGTGTGGCCACATTTTAGCTAACCGGCCAAGCATGGAATAAAGAACAAAAAAAAAGACCGGGATTTCTTCTCTGTTCTTTATGTGCCGACAGCAAGGTAACACAGAGGACATAAAACAGCCCTGCGCTGCCGTCAGCCAAGCATCCTTTGAAGTCAATATAAATCAGTCCGGCCGCCCGACGCATCCAGAAATGACAAGTGTCCTCAGAAACATTCAACCCAAATTCTCCTTGGCTGCAGTCCCCATTCATGCTAAGGGCCGTCGGGCATCCTGTCATCGCATTGCATCGCGTCCAGAAACCAGGCAATAACCAAGCTCCTCACTATGATTCGTTTTTTCATCCAGGTTGTTTATTTATTTCACTGCGGTATTGAAAAGAGGATGAGAATGAAGAAGAGAGGATGTAATTGAAGGAAAGAACTATTGAGCGGAGATCTGCAAGTATTGGTCACAGAATAAAATGCTTTTATACGGGATGTGTCTTCATAAAAATTGACATACAGATCGTTATGTTTCAATATGTTAAAAAACGTTTTTAGTTAATTTGAAAGAAAATACATTTTTCATTATTCCAGAAAATTTCAGGAACCTGTGAACATCCTCTAAATATGATTGCCAATAAGATTCAGTTAAATTGAAAAAAAAAATCTTCCTCTTTTCCTTCTTTTCTTATCATGTTTTCACAATAGTTTGAGTGCAGCTAAATAATGAGTTGGACCATAAGGGAATGTGGGCAAAGCTTTTTCCACTTCACCGGCTTAGTGAGCAGCATGCTCACACTAACCTCAGAGCAAAAGGCCTTCACATACAAACAAACACACACACACACACACACACACACACACACACACATACACACACACACACACACACACGGCACTTACTCACACACATCAAAGTATTCAAGTGTGACGTGAGGCCAATTCAATTGAACACACTCCACAGTCCAATAGGAGATGATCTTGGGTTTGGCTTGTTCACACATGAATGCATGCAGGCACACAATGCACACACACACACACACACACACACACACACACACACACACACACACACACACACACACACACACAAACACACACACACACACAAACAGTCAAACAAAACACAATTGCAAACTGGCAAGCAAATAAACAACAGCAACACACACACACACACACACACACACACACACACACACACAGATGCACACACATAGGCTAGGCCATTAAAGGCGTGAGGTGGGCGGTGCTGTGGAGTTGGTGCTCAGATAGGATCTGGGTGCGTAAGCCGCGGCGGATAAAACACCCAAAGTTATATGAGAGGAAATCCTCTCTGAAGGGAGAGATCCTGGGGCCTGATTAGACAGCAAGCAGCCCTGGAGAGGGAGTTAACTTCAGAGCACCCAGCAGACCTGTCTGTGGAAGCCCTCAGTGCTGGGAATGATCGTTGATGTGTGTGTGTGTGTGTGTGTGTGCGGGTCTGTGTTTGTGTGTGTCTATGGTTTTCTATGTATAAGCTTATGTATGTGTGTGCCTTTATGTTTTTTAATAAAGAACCGTGTGTTTTGTGTGCTTGTGTTCATGTATGTGTGTCTGTGTGTTTTTATGTATGAGTATGCATTTGTGTTGTATGTAAATGTCTGTGCATGGGTAAATGTGTTAATGTCTGTGCATGTGTGTATGTGTAATTAGGTATCTCTATTTGTATGTGTGTGTGTGTGTGTGTGTGTGTGTGTGTGTGTGTGTGTGCGTGTGTGCGTGTGTGTGCGTGTGTGTGTGTGTGTGGGTGCGTGGGTGCGTGGGTGCGTGCGTGCATGTGTGCGTTTGTGTAAATGTTTGTATACATATGTGTGTGTGTGTGTGTGTGTGTGTGTGTGTGGTATGTTAATTTCTGTGCATGTGTGTCTGCATAAATGTGTACATCAGTGTGTGTGTGTGTGTGTGTGTCTGCCTGCTATCTATCTGCAGCAGCAGCAGTAACCTTGTGTTAGCATTAGCTGTCAATGGGCAGAGCGGGGGGGTACTGGAGCTCCTCTTCCCCACCGAGACGAAGGGCGTGCCGGGGAAGGGAGCAACAGCTGCGAACAACAACCTCCATCTTTATTCCTCCGCTATCTATAAGAGCTGTGTCTTCACGCCTCGTTTCCTGGCCGCCCCTTATCTGCGGTGGGCTCGTGTGCTGCTTATGCCTTTTCCCTTTTTTGATGTGCGCCCGTAAATCCGACAGCGGATCCCAGAAAGAAAAAGGAGAGCCTGCAAACCCTAATCCCCCTCTTTTTGCTCTTTTTTCCCGAGGAGATATACATTGCGATGTGCGTCTCTGTGGAGCCTCTTTGTCAGTCTGTGCGGCTCCATCACTGTGAGCCTCTGTGTGTGCGTCGAGTCCCCGGCTCCGGCTCTGTAGCCGCTGTGTGTGTGTGGCGGGCGTCGACAGCTGCAATGTTTTAGGCAGAGCAGACACGGATTTCTATCAGTGGCCCAAAGGCTGATCATTAGAATTCAACACACCTCTCTCTCTCCCCCTGCCCTGCTCCCTCTATCTTCCTCGGATCTCCCCCTATCTCATCTTTCACTCTCCTCTCTCTTCCCCGCTCTCATTTTTCAACCCTCAGTGCCTCCATGTGTGTGTGCGTGCAACTTTCTGTGGTTGATTCTCTCTGACTGTGTGTGTGTGTGTGTGTGTGTGTGTGTGTGTGTGTGTGTGTGTGTGTGTGTGTGTGAGAGAGAGATAGTCTCTATCTGAAGGTGGTTCAACTAAAAGGGTTGCATTTCTCAGATTTATTGAAATATAAATGTTAGCAATTTTAGATTAAAGGTCTTTACCTGTCATGTTCTATGAACAGTTTGCAGGGCCACCTTCTCACACACACAGACACACACACGCAAACCCACACACTTACAATAATGAACGCATTGAATAAAAGCATTAGTGAGATACATTAGTGAGGTACATCCACAAACACACACCCATTCATTCTTTCATTATTTATTCATCCTGAAGGCGACAGAATGTTTTACTGCTCATTCAGTGCGCATCATCATCATAATCATCACAGGCAACCATTTGCCTTCATCTTTTACTGTGAAGCATTAAGTATTGATGTTGATTTGGTGGTCTTATGTTAAAGCTTGGATAGGCAATTTGGAAACTCCAGCCAGCCACTAAGCTAGATTTTAAATGTTAAACCACAAAAATCCGCCTCCCTTTGGGCCTCACTCAAAATCCACTGGAACTAAACACATGGCTCGCTCCCTCGCTTTAGTAGTCTGTCTGCCTGATGTTGTCGCTATGTCAGGAGTTTTCAACAAATATGACAAAAACTAATTCTAAAATCCATTTCCTACACTAGCTTTAAGTAAGAGTGTGTGTCTGTGAGTGTGCCTGTTTGTGTGTTTATGTGTGTGTTTGTGTTCGTGTGTGTCCGTGTGCAGCATGTTCAAAACTGTGTGTGTTTCTGCGTGCATGTGTGGGATTCAGATTTTCTGTGTGTGTGTACCTGTATGTGTTTCTGTGTTCACATGCGCGTCTGTTTCTGTGTGCACTTGTGTGCGTGTTTGTTTGTGTGTGTGTGTGTGTGTGTGTGTGTGTGTGTGTGTGTGTGTGTGTGTGTGTGTGTGTGTGTGTGTGTGTGTGTCTCTGTGTGGGTGTAATTGTCTCAGGCTAATGAGTAGCTCTATGGTGGGTGTTTAAGGTCACGGACAATATGTCTATGTTCTAGGGCCATCTGAAAGCCCCTAGTTGCATAATTACCATGCTCTTATCTCTATGATACGCACATACACAGACCCATACACACACCCATACACACTCATACATGTACATACACACAACAAGTAAGACACACTCATACTCACTGTGATACACACACACATATAGACACATACACACAAACACATATGCTCACACAGACAGGCAGTGCATTGATGCAATGCATTAGCGCACTGTCAGAACACATTCAAACACAAACACACCTATGCAAATACACAGAAATAAACAAACACGGAAGCACACTGTAAAAGCAAGTTTTGTTCGAGACGCCACTCTTTACAGTATGTCTTGAGGCGGATTCAGCCCCGGCCCTGGCTGTCAGGAGCCGTTGCACCTGCCGATTCTGCAGGGGTGGGACCGTGTTTTTTTTACGTCCGTCAATTTCAATATCCCATAATGGCTGTGGGCGGTTTCGCTGAGCCGCGCACTGCCAGCGCGATTAAGCGGCTCCTCTTAGCGTGCCTCTGACAATGACTTTATGCTAAATGGGAGAGCTCCCACCAATTCTAAATACGCAGACTTGGGTGGACACGCACGCACGCACGCACCCACGTTCAAACACATGCGCGCACCCAAATTGAAACACATGCACACACACACACACACGCACACACACACACACACACACACACACACACACAAACAGATTTAAAGCCGCACCAAAGAAAATGTACTCATACATATGCATCCTCATACACACATACACACACACACACACACACACAGTGGAACCAACTCACATACACACTAGATGTGTGTATTTCATGCTTCAAGTACAAGTACATACCCTTTCAAGTCAAGTCAAGCACATTTGATTTTTGTTAAACACAGTACCTGTCGCACATGCTTTACAGGCCATATAGTATGACCCACTAACCCTAGCCCCCCAAGAGTAAAGAAAGACCAGAAGGAACTAAGAAGGAGCAAGCCCTCCTTCCAGGGAGGGCTAGGAGTGCAATGGGCGCCGTAATGGAATACAAAATAGTAGCATTACAAGTACACGTCTTATATAATTGTGTGAAATGAGCCAACACCAATGGGCGTCGCCCTGTGTGCTTCCCTGTGTGCTTCCCTCTACAGCCGTTGTGTGAGTGTGTTCCCAGAGCCCCGCAGCTCAAACACCGCTGGTCAGACTCAGAACCAACCAGAGAGCCCGCCCCCAAGGTAAGGCGGGTCCCCCCCACACACACACACACACACACACACACACACACACACACACACACACACACACACACACACACACACACACACACACACACATATGTACAGTATATACACACACTGTAACAATGGCCAATAGACCGCAACAGTGATCGCCCCCTTTTTTAACAGCCCTGGTTCCGTAAGTTTATTTCCCATTCATTTTCTACATTGACTCCATTGAGTTTTAAGCCTGGAACCAAGCCAATCGTTCGTCAGGCTAGTTGTGACCATAAAACGTTTGATTCGGGGCAATCATTTGGAAAATGAAAGAAAAGGCAAAGGTGTCTGTGTACATTATATTCTGTGAACGAGTGAGGGTACTACTCATCCCATAAACCATTGCAAACCTTTTCACAATAGTTACAACCCAATAGTTTAGCGTGTTTCTTGCATCTTTTAACCTTGGTCTTCATTATATTTTTTATATTGTTAATGCAAGTTGCGTCATATTTTGTGTGTGTGTGTGTGTGTGTGTGTGTGTGTGTGGTTGTGTATGTGTTCGTTTGCATAGTGTTTCATATAGTATATAGCATTGTCATCAACATGGTACATTCCTTCGTTCCTGACTGCAATCACGTTATTTGTGTGTGAATACAAGTGTGTGTTATACAAGTCTTGTATTCCAGTTACGTACTCATTCAACATTATGTATTCCTTTATACTACCCAAATTACTCATAAGCACTGCTAGTGCCAAATCATATATATATTTATATTTTGATCATGTATTCTATATCCACATGTTACAAGTACAGTTTATTTCCTCTACAGCTCTAACAACAACTCTCCAACTTTCAATAAATCTAAGGGATATCATGGTTGCTGTGGTAAGCGATCGAGTTCAGTTCATCAGTCATCCATGGCTTGACTTTAGCGGGTGCGTGTAAACGTTTCCATGGTAACAGTCCAATCAAAGATATTGTGTTACACTTTACGATTATGGGTAGTGTAGTGGTTTCAAATTACATGCATTTCTAAAAACTAGAAGTTCCCATCTTTAACTTAGTTTCACAATATAACGGCGCGTGTTCAGTAAACTTTTGATGGTTACAACATTACGGCATTTAATCTAAACCTTTATGGAAAAATTGAATGGGATCTTTACTTCCAGAAGCACACTGTTGCGCTCTCTGCTACACACCATCTAGGTGGGGGCAAGGTGGTGGAGATGAAAGCCGGTTTTCTAAGGTTTACAGATAATGAATTAGGGCCTGGTGTCCATGCTGCCATCCTGGAGATCTGTGTGGGGATGGCTGGTTTAACCTCTGCAAAGGTTTGAATACTCAATGTAATCCCCAGAGTCCAATCAGTCTGACTCAGGCCAGGGGAGGATGCTTAAAGCAGCCGTCATCCGCACACACTCCCAGACACAATCCCACACACACACGTATAGACACACATGTGTTTATATAGACCCAAAGAGTCACACAAACATCTGTGCAGCGAAAGACACACAGACACAGATAATTTCATATATAGAGACACAGATATAGACACACATTTGATCATGGATATATACACATACAAATAGACACACATGTATATTTGGGTCCCAAATATTCACATACACAAACACACAAGCACACACATACACACACACACACACACACACACACATACATACACACACACACACACACACACACACACACAAACACATGTATAGACATGGATAGACACACTCATACAGGGTGTGTATAAAGACAGATACATACAAATGTACACGCACAAACATGCACCAACATACATTTAGAAACATTGGTAGACCCAGATACACGCTTATTTGGCCGCAAAAACACGTACACACAGATAGACACAAACACTCACAATCCCAGACACACACACGCACACACACACTCACATACACTTGAATGCATACAAATATTCAAGCAAATATACACACACGCACACACACACACACACACACACACACACAAACACACACAGGATACACACACGTTGATACACACACACAGGCACACAGATTCTGAATATAAATAGAAGCAGCTCACCTGCACATGGGGGATTATGTCATCACTGAGACTAAGATTGTAATCGGCACAATGCTCCCACAATGTTCCCAGTGTGTGATCATCCTTGTTTCCCTGGTGATCTATAGTGTTGGGGGGGCAGGTGGAGGGATTATCTCATGTTACCCGGCAAATTACAATGGAGCACCAGCCATGATGGCAACGCCTCGAGTCGAGAAACCCACCCACCCACACACACACACACACACACACACACACACACACACACACACACACACACACACAGAAACACACACGTACACGCACAGACACAGACAAACACACACATGTGCATACACATGGAGACAAAGGCACACACAGGCATGCAAGCACACACAGACACACACACACAGCCAAACACACAGACGCACAAACCCACCACACACACACACACACACACACACGCGCACACACACACACACACACACACACACACACACACACATACACACAGGTTTGTGGCAGGACTGAGCCTGCGGATTGGCGCGTGCTCTTTGAGCAGAGTGGGGTCAGATGATGCTTGGCAGAAAAGACAAAGAGGAAAATGAAACAGCATGTTGTGTGATGGAAACTTCGGGAATGAGAAGTCAAATGAATTTAGTCGTGTGGTTTTCCTAATTTTCCAACATTAGACTTTGTGTATGTGTGTGTGTTTTTTGTGTGTGAGTATTATGTAAATGAAGAATTGAGGCATACTTTTTGCCTGTGTGTGTGGTGAATATGGGTTTGTAGTTTCTGCTACTGCATATGTGTGTATTTTCTGTGCTTGTGTTTGTTTGTAAGGGTGTATGAATTATTGTGCGTTTGTTTAGTGCTGACAAAACTGCTGAAGTTTGCTGACAATTTAATAAACATTCAAACAGCTTCTTGTTGTACATTACTCTCTTTCTCTCTCTCTCTTACTCTCTCTCTCACTCTATCCATCTATCTGTCTCTCTCCCTCTCTATGTCCTCCATTTCACTGTCTCCCTCCCTCCTTCCCTTGCTCTCTCTCTCTCCCTCTCTCTCTCTCTCTCTCTCTCTCTCTCTCTCTCTCCCTCTCTATATCTATATATCTTACTATCTGTCCTCAATTTCGCTTTCTCCCTTCCTCTCCCTCTCCCTTTATCCCTCTCTGTCCATCCCTCTGACTCTCGCCTCATCGCAGTTGTCACAGTTGTCCCAGATAGTGGCAAGATGAGGATGAGGGGAAAGTAAAAACCTAATTATTAACCGAATAGTGAGTGCCCGCAGTGTGACTGAGTGATTCATTTACACAGTGTGTTCAGCAGCAGCAGCAGCTCATGTGTGGGCCGGGCCTAATGTCCTACTTCAACATCCACCTCTCGTATTATCATGGCGCTATCTCTCTTGATGCCTCCAATTATATGTGACACATAAATGGAGCCATCAAGAGGGATTGAAAAACGATAACACAATGGAGACAAAGAGATGAGATGGGGAAATTAAGGTTGACGTGTAAACATGTTTTTGTTTTTGAGAACGTTTTAGAGACAACACTGTGATTACTTCACATTTTGAACTGACCTTCTCCCGTGTCGATTTCATTGTGCTGCTAAATGTATTGTGTTTTTACAGCCAAATCACAATATTTTCTCTGTTGGTCTTCGTTGCGGTGTCGTCATACATTCTCCCTATGTTAGGTAACTGATTGCTATTGTCGCTCTGGATGTTCAGATGAATGCACAATTCAATTAATTTCAAATACTTTTATTTGTCCCTTCAGGCAGGTAGTGAGAAAACATTGCGATTTTAACATACACATTTGAGATGATATCGTTAAAAAGGCTCACGGGGCGATGCTTACATCATAACATGCAAACCGTGTAAGTGTACTGTCATTCTGTTTGTTTTATTCCAGAACGGTGACCTGTCACACTAGGCGCTGCTCAGGCTCACTGTTGAAGCTTCCTTCTGTGTTTGATGTGTGAGCCCGCTAGCTGCATTGCGTCCTGCCTAAACACTATCAGTAATGTTGAGTGAAGCCATTATACACACACAATGCACATTGAATGAACACATACTCTGATGACAAACACACACACACACACACACACACACACACACACACCTAACACACACACACACACACACACACACACACAAACACACACATACACACATTCATGTGCAATTGTGTTCTATAGGTGTCCACATATTGGGGTTCAATCCAAGGAGAGAAACAACCAATAATGTTTCTTCCCCTGGAGGTAATTTTATATTCTGCATTGCTTGACAAAAGGAAAAAGCAATCGAACAGTTAAAACAAATGTCCCTGACCCCATTATATGTGTTTTGTCTCTGTCCGGCATTTAAAATGTATGCATGCCTGCCTTTGTTTGTATATCTGTGTATGTCTGTGCTTGTGTTTGTGTGTGGGGTGGTTTTATTATGCATACAGCAGTACCAGTCCATACCCACACATGCAACACGCTCCCTGTATTCCCTAGCCCTCTGAATTTAATAAGCGTGTTCATGAAATAGGAAAAACATCAATAAGCCATAGGTTATGCTGCAACATAAAATGCAATCAAGCATGAATTACCAGATATGACGTTGGCGTCCGGATAACCAGAACGTCTCCGTGGTGATCGATCAGAGTATTAACTTAGCTGCGAGGTTCCACTGTCGTCTGAATTCCATCACCATTACCGGGAAATGCCCATGTTTATTTCCTTCACCAGGAAGGAATTGTGAAGCGATGAGGAAATAGGAAAATCTGTGTTGACATCACATCTAAATCTTAAGTCTCTCTTTTACTTTCAGAGTTCACGGCAACCTGATATTTAAACACCTCCATCCTGGATGGAGGCTCTATGAAAGCGATCCATAATGTTATAGTTATAATGGATCTCGCCCTATGCCAGAGACTCACCAATGTCATCGGGCCGCTGTGACTCACTCCAGCTTCTCGCTCTTTCTCATTTTTTTTCTTATCCGACAAGATGACTTATAACAAGATGGCGGTAGACACATGCAGGCTCATGTGTCTGGGCTTTTCAGAGTGCTGTTCTTACATCCGAGAGCCGCTTAAGAGAATTATATTGAAATGATTGAAGCTGAACAGGAACATGCAATTTAGTTTCAGACCATCATCTTGTTTTCGATCAGATGATGTTAATTTGTCCAATTTGATGTTAATCTATCGTAAAAGATGAACAGTAGATTTTGTACAAATCAAATCTGCCATGGAAAAGGAGGCTTATTAAGAATATGCTCAAGCAATGTAATGGTCCCCACCACCAACATCAATAAACACAGTAAATTGCACTTCTTGCAAGTTCTCGTGATGAAAAAAATTGCTTTGCTTTTGGTCTGTGCTAACGCTGCTGATTAAAAGGTCCTCAAACTGACAAACCAGTAGACATTCATCAGTGAAAGAAGTCCAGGTTATAAAAGGAGATAAAATAGAAAAGACTTCCAAAAGAATATACAAATTATTTGCCTTATTATATCTGTTTTGTGTTTTAGCATCACTGATGCCAACCCAGTGATTCATTTGAATGCCTGCCTCACATCAAAATAAAGCAAATGTCGATTTTATTCAATCTAGTGGGTTTGTATTGTTCTCTAATGCTAATGGTGCTTCCTTGAAATAGGAAGTACTTTTGAAAATAAATATGGATCTAATCAATACCAAGGCCGTATTTTCTTTGTTTGGAGCATAATAACACACAACCTCTCTGACATAGCTCTATTTACTCTCAATTTCAAGGTTCTCGGTAGACGCAGAAGATACGTTTAGCTTCCTGGAACCATCAAAACATACTTCACGGTGAAAGTAAAGCAGCCGTAAAACGCTAAACCATAAACCAGACCATTAGCCATCAATAAGAGGGATTCACTTGGCCTGTAGTACCTAACATATTTTACATATTAATCACGTTCCCTCTTACACAGGCTTGCACACGATGAATGATTACCCGGTAAATCAGCGCAAACAAAGCTGTGGTGACATCCGACGGCGGGAAACTAAAGGAAAGAGATACAGGAGTTTCATTCTTTCTGGCAGAGCACAAAAACTGTTGGATCGTGAATTCTCCACATGCTTACATCTTCTGTTGCGAGGGAAAAATATTAAAAAGCAGAGAGCCATAGCTTTCACGTGGAGACAAACATGTTGTGGCTGAGCGTAGTTAATCATGCCTTTGTCTGCCATACTGGGCTCTGCAATCAATGGACGCTTCTCCTGTCCTGAGTGACAATATGGCCTGGAATTATAAAGGCATGAGGCATTCCTGCTTTTTTATAGTGCAGAGTTAATGACACAAAGCAACAATTAGAATGCAGGCTTTTATTTAGCAGAACTGTGCTCAGTGTTTATAGGTTGTAAACTGTCGCTCTTGTTGTGGTTGTGGCTGTCGATGCATCGCTCTCTGCCTGTGTTGAAATACTTTTTTGGAGCCTTTATTTTGGCCTTTTGTTCTTCAAAAGCAAAAAATATGGAAAAACTGCTCATTGCAGTATGCTTTACCAGAGGTCCAGCAGGGCAGTTTATCACAGATTTATCTTCATCAAAAACCAAGTATCTTTAAGTGTAGACCACATACTCCCAAAAATCATGATATGGTACTGTTCGTTAAGTTTACATTTTTGGGATCAAATGTGTTTTTCAACAATGAATAATAGATGTTATAGGTGATGTGTAGAATGTGACTTCGGAATATGGAGAACGCTGTATTCATGCCCTGCTTTCTGTCCTTCCCGCCTTCGTTTGATAACTTCACCTTTCTCCCATCCTCGTCTTCCTCTATATGGACTCTTCCTCATTGGTTAACCACTCTGTCTCCTCTTCCTTCCCCTTCCCAGAGAATGAGCTGTAGCTACCTCCTCTGCACCATCCTGCTCTTTGTGGCCGTCCTGCTGGCCGTCACCGTCACCGGTACCATCCTCTTCATGAACCACTACCAGGCCCCGTCCATCTCCGACGGCCCGCCGCACATCTCCACCAACCAGGACGAGGCCAATGCCCTGGTCACCGTGGAGAGGGGCGACGGCTCGCGCATCAACATCTTCATCGACCCCAACTGTCCCGACTACAACGGCAACTTCCTGCGGCTGGAGGGCGTGCAGACCTCCCTGCTGCACTCGTTGACCGACCACGACGCCGACCTCAAGTCGGTGAAGGGGCAGGACCGCGCCCTGCTGGTCAGCCTGGCCGAGGAGGTGGCCAAGCTGTCGGCCCACGCCGGCCAGCTCAAGATGGACTACGAGTCCCTCCGGCGGGGCCAGGGCAGCCTGGGCCAGGACCTGAACACGCTGCAGACAGAGCAGGGCCGCCTCATACAGGTGAGGCGGAGCCAGGGCCGTGCACCAATCACAGCCTCACTGGTTTTGATGCGTTGGGTCGATGCTACAAGCAGGACATGTTTGCACTGCAACGATATACTTTAAACACACACAAACACACACAGACACACACATGCACACACATGCACAAGCACAGCCACATGCAGACACACACACACACACACACACACACACACAAACACATGCACACACATGCACAAGCACAGGCACACACACACGCACAATCAAAGGTACACAGACGCACACACACACACACACACACGCATACACAAACAGACACACACACAAGTACACATGTACACACACACACACACACATACACACACAAGCACAGACACACAAGCACACTTGCACACACACGCAGACGCACATGCACACGCAGACACAGGCATAAGCAGAGAGAAGAGGATAATGGTTTTCAGTAGTCAGTGGAGACATGGTCATTAAATAAACACGTATGGTCTAATGTTGATTAGGACGACAGGAATGAGAGTGGCCGTGATAGTGCTGGCGATGATGATGATGATGATAGTTATTATGGTGGTCGTGATGAGGCTGGGGGCCGTCATGGCAGGTTCTAATGACAAATGACGGCCAGGGGGATAATGGTGGGTGGTGTTCAAATTGGAAGGCATCAGTAGCAATGGCAGGGATTAAAGTGATGCGTTTGATTATTGTTGTGATGATGATGAAGGTGTCGAAGATGACTTGATGATGATGAAGAGGACTTGATGATGACGAGGAGGACTTCATGATGATGACACACTATTTGTAATGAGGTCATGTTAATGTGTATGAAGGTGGTGATGATGATGATGATGATGATGATGATGATGATGATGATGATGATGATGATGATGATGATGATGATGATGTGAATGAGGGTGCTGATGACAGTGGTTCTGCTGATAATGGCCTGTTGGAATTGATGAGGATGAAGATGAGGAGGATGTAGAGATGCTGAGGCATTTGAAATATACGTCTAACGAGGAAAGATATTATCGATTAGATGACACCAGTCCACTTGCAAAACGTACTGCGCTATTAAGCTCTGGAACAAGGACTGCATCTTCAGTTTGTTCCGTAACCTCGGTAACCGTTTTCCATTGTCTGAGGACGCTCCACCTCTGGAGACGGCGCCAGGGTCTGACTGTGTGATGTATGAGCAGCCCCGTGGCTCCAGCGCTATGCTACATCCTGCTGACTTATACAGGGACACGCAGCGACGCAGAGGACTCCCCCACACCCCCCCCCGTACCCCCAGAGAGAGAGAACAATATCTATGGCTCCGGGTAACAGATAACGGATATGCAGGGCAAGACTTCCGCCGTTTATTTGCCTGTGTTTCAGATCCATTCAACCATTTCAGATGATCTTTTTTTGAAAAGGACATCCTGGCAAAATGAAAAGCCAAGCCGTGGCGAGGAGATGGCCGGATGGGTTCTGAGATTATTGCTCTCCGGACGGATTGTTGACCTGCACGCAAGCGCTCGAACATGATTGGTCAATACTACTCGGCCAACAAACGTTAACCATCGTGACCGGGGGTCTGGGCTCCGGACCGCAGGGCTGGACACCGGCTAGGGGGTGGACGGGGATGTCACCGAGACACGCCTCCCCCTTAGGTGATTGACTTCCCCGTTTAGGGGGAGAGGTGCGGTGGGGGTGACAGGTTGTGTGTGTGTGTGGGTGGGGGGGGGGGGGGGGGGGAGGTGGTGATTGTGTGTGTGTGTGTGTGTGTACGGGGGTGTAAGTGTGTGTGGGGTGTATGCACAGCTGCTGTATAGCCATGACGCTGAGGTCTGACTGTGTGATCTATTAGCAGCCCCGTGGCTACGGCGCTACGCTACATCGTTCTGATTTATAGGGTGACACGCGAAGTCCCCCACCCGTCACCAAAACTGGGAGACGACGGAAGTGGGCCGCTGTGTAGTGTAGTGAAGTGATGCCCCGAAGGCGCGGAGGGGGGAAAGGCTGGACCCTGATTGGATGCTTGGTTTTTATGAGACCAATTCGTTCTGATTCGGACACAACAATGGACACGTCGGTGTTGCTGGGTTGTTTTTTCCAGAGTGACGGATCACTGGCCTAAATGATCATGTCTACGTCCATTCATTACTCCCCTCCGCGTGGGTCGGTTTATCGTTTCTGTTCCACTGGGTCTGGGAAGACTGTTATGTTGCTTTGGCAGACCTCATCTGGCCATTGCTTATTACTGAAACATATTTTTATATGAGATATATTTGATAAAAATGTAGTTTACTCAATCTCAGAATGTAGATTCATACACACACACACACATACATTCATTAATACATATTTAAATTGGTATAAACATGGATGCCTATATAAATATATAAAATGCCTTCTGAGAAAATGACTTTTCCTACGGTGCCAGAACCTCAATTTTCTCTTTGGCATCCTCCACATGTCTGGTACAAAATGGGTCAGTCCCAAGGTGTGTGTGTGTGTGTGTGTGTGTGTGTGTGTATGTGTGTGTGTGTGTGTGTGTGTGTGTGTGTGTGTGTGTGTGTGTGTGTGTATGTGTGTGTGTGTGTGTGTGTGTGTGTGTGCGTTTGTGTGTTTGCGTGTGTGTGTATGTCTGCCTATGTGTATCTGTGTGTGTGTGTACTTGTGTGTGTGTGTGCGTTTGTGTGTGTGTGTGTGTGTGCGTTTCTGTGTGTGTGTGTGTGTGTGTGTGTGTGTGTGTGTGTGTGTGTGTGTGTGTGTGTGTGTGTGTGTGTGTGTGTGTTGGATGGCCTGCTGCCTATATAATATGATTGCTGTTGTGCCCAGTGGGCCTGTGAGGTGTGTTGCATGCTTATTGAGACCAGACCTGGGCTGTTTGTCTCACACACGTTACACTCCTGACTACATTCCTGACTTCTGAAAAATTATCCTCTGGAGTCGACTTGTTATCCCAGACACAGGATGGCTTTGGCTGATTGGTTCCGCATGCTCCCTCAGTCTTTCTGGGTGTTTTTGAGTCAGGCACGTATCGCTGCTCATCTCTGTGGATAAATGCTAAAAAACTAAATATTAAAAACTGCGTTGGAGAGTCTGCGTTGCGGTTTGAAACAGAGAAAATACTAGAAAGTAGAAAAGCAAAGCAAAAACAGATCCAGAATATGTTTGCGCATTCTAATTATAGCAGCAGGGTTTCAGCTATTGGCTGCCAATATGTGCTGGGTCTTCTCAGGGGCCCGGGGTTAGGAGTGCATCACCACTACCCAACTTTCACACCTCGCATTCCTCCCATTTCAAAATAAGAGCGGTGCAGTTCCGTGAAGGTCTTCAGCCGCACACTATATAGTGCGATGGGATCAACACTTATGTCAACCCCAATATGGTTTCACACATAGGTCTCACAGCAAAAAAAAACATCCTGGTGTGTATGTGTTTGAACCGAGGACATCGTATGAGCTCCATTTTGCACTCCACTCACGGAAGGCACTTTGTCCAGATGGACTCTTTGCGAGAAGGAGCGCACAAAGTGAGGATCTAAGCAGCCAACCTCATGCTCTGAATCATGTTGTTTATCTCTGTGCAGTAGTTGTTTTACAGAGACTTTGTTGTGCAATACATTCATGATTTTGCATACTATTTGTACAAATATTGTATATATTATATTTTTTTAATGTATGCCCGATGATTTTTGACGGATAATAATCAGTCGTAATCAATAAATAAGTAGCTAAAGGCAAATAATAGAATAGCTAAACAGTCTGAATGACATCACTTTACTGTAATGCAGTCTTTTAAACCAGAAAACACTTTACCAATGTTTCCCCCATGGGTTTTGTTTGCTCCCCCCAGCTGCTGTCTGACAGCCAGATCAACATGGTGAAGGTGGTGAACTCGGTGAGCGACGCACTCAACGCCATGCAGAAGGAGAACGTGGGGCTGAAGGCCCGCGTGAAGGCCGACCTGCAGCGGGCCCCGGTCAGGGGGGCACGCCTCAAAGGCTGCTCCAACGGTGAGTCCCGGGGAGAGGGGGGAACACCAGCCTCTGTGGTCCGCCTGTCCTGCCTGTCTCTGGTCGACATCTCTCATCTGGACGATAGTCTGTCTGTCTGTTTGTCTGTCTGTCTGTCTGCAGGTGTGTCCCCCTCTCTTGTCTGTCTGTCTGTCTGTCTGTCTGTCTGTCTGTCTCTCTGTCTGTGTGTCTGTTTGTCTGTTGCTCCGTTGGTCTGTCTGTCTGTCTGTTGCTCTGTTGGTCTGTGTGTCTGGCTTTGTGTCTGTCTGTCTGTCTGTGTGTCTGTCTGTCTGTCACTCCGTTGGTGTGTCCGTCTGTCTGTGGCTCCGTTGGTCTGTCTGTCTGCCTGTCGAACCGTTGGGGTGCCTGTCTGTCTGTGGCTCCGTTGGTCTGTCTGTCTGTTGCTCCTTTGGTCTGTCTGTCTGTGGCTCTGTTGGTCTGTCTGTCTGCCTGTCGCTCCGTTGGTGTGTCCGTCTGTCTGTGGCTCCGTTGGTCTGTCTGTCAGAATGCGTTGTTGCTGGGAGATAAGCAGTAACTAGAGTGTCTCTGGACCGTCCGATCCTCAGGATGTAAACACTAAACCCAGACGGCTCCGTCAGAACGGCCTCATTCATCATCCTTTGAGAAAACAACAATCACATTAATCTTCAGTTAAAGTCTCAGTTTACAACAGAGTGATTTAGCGATTTCTAATGCCCCCTACCGAATACTGAATCATCCGCTAGCATAGAGTGTGTTGCCTGAACTCACCGGCATATCCCTCCGTTCTCCTCTTCCATTTCTTAGGGTTCAAGGTGCACAGTGTCTCCTAGAGAGCTAGATTTGAGAGCAATCAATTTGAAGAGCCAATGGAAGAGCAGGCTTCATGATAGAAAGGGACGTTTATTTAATGCGTTCACTCACACACACTGATTATAGTGTCACCCAGGAGAAGGAGAGTAACGTGTTGAACTCCCACGTATTCACACACACACACACACACACACACACACACACACAAACGCAGTGCTCGCACACGTCCATCATTTGAAGTGTGTGTACCTGATCTGTTACAATTGCAATTCCATCCGAGTCAGAGCCACGATTTTTATTCCGCAATATCAATGTGGACATTCAAAGTTATTAACTTAGCATTTTGCAGCTTTTACAGTGATCGTACATTGTTTATAAATTAATTTAGAGAACACACACTGGGCACATTGAGGAAATAAAGCCCTGAACTAAGTCCAACCTGACTCCAGAAAAGCGGTTGGCTCACAATGTATCCTGTGGTTTGTTTTCTTTACCCGTAAGATGAGTCTTGATATGGGTGATCGGACCATTCCCGGACCCCAAGGGAGATCCTGTTTAAGGGTCCCGTTGGGGTGGGCCGCGCCCCAGTGGAGCAATCTGTATGCCATGGAGTCCTTGTAAACCAAGGAGGGGACAAAGCTGTGTCGGCATCAAGTCCAGCTCACGGAGCACCCAGAGTTTGTAAACTGCGTTAAAAGTGCCCTTTCTGCCTCCGACAGAGATCGTGTTAAAATGTATGAAGAGGTCTCGGAGGCTGAGCCAAGACTCAGCAGAGAGTGTCCAGGCGTGTTTTGCTTTTTGCAAACAATGTTGCCGTGTGTGTATCTGATAAGGGTTTTAACAGACACATTGAGTATCTGTAGTAAGTGTTGCAGGATCTCCAATGCTGACCGGTAAAAAATAATTCTGCCAATAGCGAAAAAAATAGTTTCTGTTTCCTGGTTAGGAGTACTTGTTACTGTTTATAACTATAAAATATTTATTACTGATATTAGAAAAGTGCTTAGCTAGGAGGTGCTTGTGGTTTGCAGTCTTTTGATTACAGCTTCCAAAGTATTCCCATACTTTGGTAACTAATTAAATGATTACTGATGAAGAACAATGACAGTGTTGACATTTGATATAGGTCAAATGTAGATGAGCTTATGAGTTCATACCCATATTGTTTTTCTCATTAGTCTCACAAGGAGATGGACACGGAGACCCTTATTTGGGCATTAGAATTATCAAAGTATTCCACGGTGATGAAAATGGTGTTCTGGCCCTAAGGCAAAGTTGTCCATCAAATAAATCTGCTATGACAGCTCCATGTGCCAACCCTATTGGCTAGTAATCAAATAAACATTTGGTGTGAAAATAATCAGAAAGCGGTTTGTCAGAAGGAGGGTGCGGTGCGTTTGGCTGGATCAACATATTGTGATTCAGGGGCCATTGCTCCTACGCGTCGAGAACCTGAGAGACACCCTGTTTATCTGTTGAAAGCATCTGCAGCTGTACATCGTCGGGTTGATTAGGTCCAGGAGTATGACAGTATTACATTGCATGATTGGAGATAAGTACAGTCTATCGCTCTTAACGGGCAGCAGTGGGTATGCGGCAGAGGAGAAATAGGTGTCTCGACTTTTAATGAATCGATGAATTCTTCATGAATATCATGCTGTTGCCGCAGTGTGAGACGTCAGGGTGACTTACTGGGCATCTTTGACCGTTAATGTTCACAGTCCGTTCCTTAACAGGATGAGGATGTTCCGGTGTTGCTCCTACTAAGCACAAGCAGTCAATACAGCCCCCCTGACACGCACACAGCACGCTCACACACGTGAACATACGCAAACACACAAAAACACACACACGCGCACACACACAGGACCTTAACTTCCACATGCAGACACAGGCTCACACATGCAAACTCACACAAACACTCTCGCACTCACACACAAAAAAAACACGCATGCACGCACACACACTCACACGGCCACACATGCATTCACACACAGCTCCCGAACTTCAAACACATCACACTGTGATTATATGTAACCATATAAACAGAATTATCCTGAATATAGAAGAGACAAAATGAAGAATACCGCAAAAGGATTTAGGAGCTTTTGAGGACAAAACACAGAGCAGGGTCCAAATTTAATAGTTCTGATAACGGAGGGCAAAGTGTTTTGAAGTTGAGGATTACACACACACAAAGGGAACCGTTTTGAGAGTACCTGGTATTGAATACACTGTAGGCTTACAGAGAAAAGGTGAAAACCAGGCAAAATCAAGCCCGTCTGACTGTATCTTCTTTTTATTTTTATAAATGTCTCAAGGAGCCGCGCGGCTGCTTTATATTCTCCCGTCCGACCCGGGGAAGGCTAGCTTGCATAATCTATGATAGGCTCTCACCCTCCTACCGGCCTTCCATGGAGGATACTGTGTGTGTGTGTGTGTGTGTGTGTGTGTGTGTGTGTGTGTGGGTGTGTGTGTGTGGGTGTGTGTGTGTATGTGTGTCTGTGTTTGTATGGGTGAGCTTTTGTGTCCCCGCTGAAAGACCAAACGGTTATTTCTCCCTCAAGGCTTATTACCGCTGTTTCTCTACCGTGCAGGGGGCAAGGTCCGGCCCGCAAACCATCATTTGAATGTATGTTAAGGTGTGTGTGTGTGTGTGTGTGTGTGTGTGTGTGTGTGTGTGTGGGTGGGTGTGTGTGTTTGTGTAGGTTTGATCCTGTTCTTTTTACGTTTCTTTTCCTCTCTTTCTATTGTAAATGACTCATGATTACATAGCACTTTTCCATTGCTACCCAACTCTCTCTCTCTCTCTCTTTATCTCTCTCTCCATTTCTCTCTCTCTCTCTCTCTCTCTCTCTCTCTCTTTCTCTGCCTCTCATCTATTTTTCATAAAGAAGATACATAGGTATGAGATACATTATCCCTTAGCATGAAATGTTGATGAATGTATGATGAGGACAATAAACCCAATAGATTAGAACAGGGGATAATCTGTCTCCGTATACATTTGGGAAAAGCATTTACATATCTGCTGTACTCAAGAGGATTTTTCTTTGGCAACAAATGAATCACTGTTGATATTGTTATTGTTGTTGATGTATGGCAAAATACCAAGTTTAATGGCATGAAAAGGCCTTAAGATAAAGCAATTGTTTTTTAATGTCCAGAAAGACAAAGTGAAATGTCTTTGAGAGTGCATCTTTCTAGGTGCTTTTCAAATTACAACAGCTATATAGCACAGAACAAAACCAAGGAGGACTGTGATTGGCTCCTTGGGATTTGATTTGCTGCCTTTGCTGTCAGTTGAAGGTTTAGCGCCTCCCTTTTAACAAGCTGTGACCCAACCCCTCAAAATAATTTGAGTTCATTACATGTTGATGTAAAAACTACTTACGTTATTAAATAGGTGATTCTATGTGAATGTATGTCATCTCCGTCCCCAACTTATACATTTGCATATCTGTAACCATTTAATTGAACATAGAATTCAGGCAACATCACGTATAAAGTTCAAAGCCTTTTCATGTTGACTAAAGAATAGGTTTATTCACACATTGACCAAATACCCTTCATAACGTAAAGACAGTTCCCGTCTGCTGACATTCAACTGCTCAACTGCTTCTATACATCGGCACCATGAATAAAACAAATGCAACTGAAATACACGTTCACCCACGGACTCGTGGGTGACCCCCTGCAGAGAGTCTTTGAGGGGCGAGTGTATCTCTGACGCGGCGCTCCGCCCTGTGCTGCTCTCCGCAGGCTCCCGCCCCAGGGACTGTGGGGACCTCTACGCCAGCGGACAGAGGGAGGACGGCATCTACTCCGTGTTCCCGGTGCACCACCCCGCAGGCTTCCAGGTCTACTGCGACATGACCACGGACGGAGGCGGCTGGACGGTAGGCTGCACAGGGACGCTATGCACACACAGACGCATCCGCACGCACGCACGCATACACGCACGCACGCACACACACACACACACACACACACACACACACACACACACACACACACACACACACACACACACACACACACACACACACACACACATACACACATACATACATACATACATACATACATACATACATACACACACACACACACACACACACACACACACATACGCATGCACACACACACACACACACACACATACACACACACACACACGCACACACACACACACACACACACACACACACACACACACACACAAACACATTTACAAGTATACCTCCCCACACACACATAAATATAACATCTTAGTCTTAAGTATTTATAAAATTCGGCGTTGTTGGTCTTTAACCATCGATAACACAGATTACTCTCGTAAAAGCACACATGATCCTTAAAATTTGTAATGTGAAACACAAAACTGTTCGAGTGTTTCCATGTTCATGCTGCACCCCGGTGCAGGTCTAATCTGAATGTCTTCAGTGAGGCCCGCTGCCACTAGAAGATGCTGAACCCCTGCCACAGCAGACAGGGGACTCTTCCATAAGGCAATTGATCACACAGTTTAAGAGGTCAAATTGAGTGTTATGAGAGCAGGCAGTTCTCATAACAACAGTGTATGTTGTATATAACGCAGCCATCTGCAGACCCCTGTTATATGATGTAACCGCTCAGACAGAATATGCTCGACGATAAACGGGTTAATGAAACAGTTGGACAGCCCAATATTTTTCAATGTTCTGTCCTGCTCCAAAACTGGGGGCTGTGTATGCTGTGGCTTTGTATGTGTGTATGTGTGTGTGTGTGTGTGTGTGGGTATGTACGTACGTACGTGCGTGCATGTTTGTGCATGCATGTTTGTTAGTGTATGTGTGAGTGTGTGTGTGTGTGTGTGTGTGTGTGTGTGTGTTTGTGTGTGTGTGTGTGTGTGTGTGTGTGTGTGTGTGTGTGTGTGTGTGTGTGCGTGTGTGTGCGTGTGTGTGTGTGTGTGTGTTTGTGTCTGTGTGCGTATTTGTGTGTGTGTGTGTGTGTATGTTTGTGTGTGGCCCATGATTGTCTATGGGTAAGTTAGTGCTGTGAGGCTAGCAGTAGGCAGTTTCTCTGTGTTCTATTGCATCAGTCAAAAGGCAAAAGCTAGCAGTTTTTTCCCCACAAAAATGTGCTTTGGCTTTATAGTAGACGATTACTGCTCTACAGGCTCCGAATAAATTCTGTTTATTGGAGCTCTTCTGGATCCAGGGCAGGACACGCTGGGTAGATGGAGTGTTTAATGTATAACTCCATTGATGTATGCTTCTTCATCAGGTACTTATTTCTTTAACCCCAAACAAAATCCCTAAAGGGGCATTGAAACGGCTTGTAAGTCTGTGTGCCAGGACCTATGCTAATGAGGCATGCCACTCCATACATGGTCAATATCAGCAGCAAGCAGGCAGGCCCATCAATTCCAGGTAACCGCAAAGAGTCTGTCCTTATATATTTTGCGGATTTCTCAATGTATTTCTCCTCGGATAAACATGCAAGGACATGCATGCAGATCACCAGCATATCTTCAAAAGATGATTGCAACCTAATGAAGTAGGTTTAATCTAATTTATCTCATGTTAGCATTACTGTGACCCAGAGCCCAATATTAAAGAGTGTTGGGTCAAAACACAGGCAAGGTACATTCAGAAACCCTGAGTTTGCACCCCAAAACTTAATAGACTGTTGTGTTGTGTTGCTTTTTTCTGAGCACAGCAGCATAAGAAGCAACTTTCTCATTGTTAGACTGTTAGCCTAATGCGATGGTGCATTTGCTTATGCCTGTGTGACGGAACAAGGACAGACACCAGCCCCACCAAATCAATGTACTACAGGGAGCATGGTTGTTGGAAGCATACTTCAAGTCCAGTGCAAAAAAACTGAACTGCACTGAACTGTGAACTACACTGGAACGAGCTGACTGTAGGAGGAGCAGGCCTTTAAGCATTCTCCAGCACATCAATATATGCCAACCTGGTTGGAAAGCCTCTGGAGTGGAAGTGGAGCTTTCACCGCCAAAATCAAAAAACCCAAGTAACCAATATGAAGTACCAAGTTGAGTATTTTGCCGCAAAATGATTTGAAATCTAAGTCATCCAAGTCGGGGCACAGCTTAGCGGTTCACTGGAAAAAATTAAACCAAGGCAGCAGCAAATACAAGGGAAGAACATTTTTCTTTCATTATTTAAAAATGTGTGTACGTGTGTGTGTCACTGGCTGTCAGTCGCTCCTTGTGATAGGCAAGGTCTCACCCTTCTATCATCAAACAAAGCTTAACTGCCAGACTGACAAAGTGCACAGCTACTCTGCAAGCTGTCAGACCACAGATGATTGAATGTGGTTTGTGTGGGTCTCTATATGTGTGCGCATCCATGTGTGATGGTTGTGAGTATGTGTATGGAAGGGTAGAATAGGCATGCATTATACTGTGTGTGTGTGTGTGTGTGTGTGTGTGTGTGTGTTTGCGTGTGTGTGAGTGTGTGTGTGTGGGTGTGTGTGTGTGTGTGTGTGTGTGTGTGTGTGTGTTTGCCACAAAAGCTTGTGTGTCCGTGCGGACATGTGTGTATTGTACATAGAAATTGTAACTGTGCTCATCCATTAAATGCAAGCCTGCGTCTGCCTGCAGTAGGTTTGCACG
>NC_136937.1:18300657-18308157 GCF_949987615.1 Pollachius pollachius | reverse complement strand
TCTTTATTTTTTCCAAACCCACACACCAATAGAAACGTTTCTGTCTGCTTTAAGATACGTTCTAGAATGGCTTCCCCGATTAATGATACGTAATAGGAGAGCTGCTTAAATTCTCCCTGGGCCCGGCAATCACTTAAATGCTTCCTTCTTGCAGCCTTCCAAACCTCATAGCCTACCATCATGGTTGCCGGTTCTTGGGTGTAGCGTTGGAAGCTATCTGTCTCGGTGGTTGCATCAATTCCCATAAGTGCCTAATGCAGTTATGAGAAAGCCTCCAAAAGCAGGGAGTTCCTAGCCTGAAAACCGGACGAATCTGCACGCTTATGCTTAGTTTTCTCTGGCATGTGTGTCCGTCCCCCTCCCGTTCTGACAGATTTCAGCATAACTGGTGATCTTATATGGGGCTGGTCTGATACGAAGACTGTACAGAGGAGCACCCTAGAGGAGCGCCCTATAGCAGCGCCCTATAGGAGCCTCCTATAGGGCGCTGCTATAGGGTGCTGCTATAGGGCGCTCCTATAGCAGCGTCCTATAGGAGGCAACTAAAGGAGGCTCCTATAGCAGCGCCCTATAGCACCGCCTATAGGAACGCCCTATATCGCTCATTGCTCTGATTGGTTGTAGGTCTATCCAATGGTATCCAGAGATATATTGGTTTGCGGTTGTTGATAAAGCCCTTTTGAAATCAAAGTAAACTGAGCGGTTCCAGACAAATACACATTTGGCGAATTTGCACGGCAATGTCAGGCTGGGCCAATCCCAGTCCTCTATTTGCAACCAGCTCCATCCCACTATTACGATTAACAAGCAAGCGCTGACCCATGCAGCGTTCCACGTGAAACATGTGCTCCGTTCATTCATACTTTCCTACAGGGGCGACAGTAGCTCAGGAGGTAGAGAGGGTTCACTGGTAACCGGAAGGTTGCTGGTTTGATCCCTGCCTCCTCCTAGTGTCGAGGTGTCCCTGAGCAAGACGATTTGGCTTTGGCCCTGCGTGGTTGACTCTACAATTGGTGTGTGAATGTGTACATGAATGTTTGTAAGTCGCATTGGATAAAAGCGTCAGAAAAATCCCCTAAATGTACAATGCCCAGAAGCACACAGTGGTCCTTGTAGCAGCACATGTTAACACACACCAAAACCTGTCCGGCTCGCTTCACCTCGTCCGAGGCTGCCGTCAGTGGCCCGCTCATGTGGGGGCGGGTGGATGTGTGAGACAAATGATCCCTGAAGGGAGTCGACCCATCGGGTCTCGAGGGCACACACACACACCTTGACCTTCAGGGTCAATTTACAATTATAGCCGAGGGATCTCAACAGAATTGTGGGACGGGAAAGGGAAACCAGGGAACCATTGAACAGGAGGTTTCAACCCTAATCATAAACCTGCCAGCTCTCTAATTGCTTATCGGTTAGCCATTTTAAATCAGCCTCGGGTGACCAGTGGTCAACAATAACCGGCGTATGGCGTTAAACAAAGACTTCAACCCTACATAGTACAGCGAAGGCATCTCAAGAATATTAATGTAAAGAATTATTTTTGCTGATATTTCACTGCCCCCAAAATGGACTTTGGTCCCAGGTCTAAAAAGACGAGATGATCACAGCCCATTTAGATAGATAGATATCTATTATGTATTATTAGCACATCAATCCTATCAGACAGCCTTTGTGGACGTCGGTCATGTCTTGTTCTGCAGTCAGACGGGGGGGGGGGGGGGGGGGGGTTTGCCAATAGCAATAACATTGGCGCTCTCCATTGTTCCGGAAAAGGTCACAAGAAAACTTAAGCAGAAAAGAGATAGACAGATTAAACTGGACTAAACTGGTTCCTGGTTAGAGGCTTCCGAACCATGTTGAAAGATGGAGATACAGATCTGGCTGTCCTTCCTTTAGGATTAAAGAAGGGATGAAGACCATGAGGGAGAGGACGAAGAGGAGGCGGAGATCCTCCCCATTATGTTTGAACAAAACGTTATCGAGTCATCTCCTCCCAGTTTGAACAACCCTTGGTTTGCTAAATGGGGGATGGAGAAAGAGGAGAGAGAGGGGAGGGCAAAGGAGTTAAAAAAACGATTAACACTCTTCCATTATTCCTGTAAAGGGTTGGAGATCTGGTGGAGTGATGAACAAATGCTGAATGAAGGGGTGGAGATCTGGTGGGCAGTGATGAACACATGCTGAGCTTCTATTGAATGACAAAAATGAGGGCTTTTCCCTCAATGGATTTTCGAGTTTAAATAAATAAATCAAATCAAACCAATGCAACACCAGTATATATATTTTGAAAGGTCTTGCAGCACATATGGTGTGATACATATGTTGCAAATATCTCTGACTCCCGTTGAGATCAGTCTGTTACACTTGAAGATTGGTCGGATTATGCTGCTCTATTGTGTTAAGTATTGGGCATTTACGCTGATTATCTTTAGCTGTGACTTAATAAGCTACTATGACATTGTCAGATAAGAAGGAAATTAAAGTGTTTTCTTTCTCATTCCTTAAGTGGGAAAAAGTATTACGTTATTTCCACCAGTTTGGAACAAAAATACCATGCTAGGGTAGGGATGGAAGTCCAAACATACATGCAGCTGAAAACACACACCCTCTACTCTACGTATCGATTCATCCCAGGGATGAGATCTAATTAGTTCCTGTGAAATATGATGATGATGATGATGATGATGATGATGATGATGATGATGATGATGATGATGATGTTAATGACATGCTGATGGTCGTTAACGTGGGGCTAGGTCCAGTTACAGATAATGAGACTGCGTATTGCATAACATGAAGAGTGTGCCTGTGTGTGTGCGTGCATGCGTGTGTGTGTGTGCGGTGGAGGGTGGCTGGCAATCCTGGATTCTGATTGGAGGAAAATGGAAAACATTGGAGCACCGCCAGACCTTCCTCAAGATCTCGGCCAGGATGTCGTTTATCAAGGGAGCGATGCAGGGATTTTCTGCTTTGAGATTGAGCATCTTAAGAGAGAGGAGGAAGTGAGATTCTGATTCGTAGCCTGCGTGGGGGAGTATGATAAGGTGAAGGTGTCTGCTACGATCAAGGGATTCCAGCTCTTTTGGAAGAAGAAGATTAGGTTACCCCTGGTAGCTTAGCTTAAAGAAGTCGCGGAGGCATGGAGGGTGAAACGTCTGCGGGATGATGTCTCATGGAATCATGGATGACAGAAAGGCTGATGACGATGATTAGATCGTCAAGATGGCGATGAAGGTGAAGATTTTATTTTGAATTTAGTTTCTCGATTTCCGATGGGGGATAGTTTGAGCCAGTCATCAGTCATGTTGAACAAAATATGTCTTATACAATTGGTTTTGTTATTTTCAACACAAACCCTGACCTTCACTTTACGACCGTCATACCCTGTTTTCAATCTGTGGGTGTTTTTCTCTGAAGGAGTACATTACCTCCGCCTTCGCTTGACACCTGAAATGTCAGCTCTTTTGGTGGATAGAGAATTTCATTGATGATATGGATACCGCACTCATCGCACACATGCACAATCACACACACGCACACACACACACACACACACACACACACACACACACACACACACACACACACACACACACACGTGCATTAGGCAATGCATAAACACAAAAACTGGCGGACAAATGGAGACCTACACACACACAACCTTGCGCATGAAAGCACACACGCACACACACAAACACACACACACAAACACATACACACACACACAAACACACATACACACATACACACATATAAAAAGAAACCAAAACAACATGAATGAATCAAATATTTAGTTTCATTTTATGAAAGTCTTGCTGAAAAAAGTGCTTTCTACACATCACTAGTCTTGCTCAAATTTCATCATTTGAAGAGCGTAGAAAGGCGGATAATTTAATCGCCCAGCCTGTATATTAAGACATATTAAAAATTACTGTATTACAGATATGACCTCCTTTCTACGCCTCTCATTTGGTATGCAGATTGCATTGCAATTTTCATTCAAAGTCAATCAAGATTTAATGGATTCCCTTTATTATCTACCGACAAATTGCCTTTTTAGTGTGGAGAACATCTGCATTATTCATCGTCAATGAGTAAGCATTCGTGACTTGTTTGAGGAGAAACCAACTTACCGACGTCCTTACTGCTAGATTAAGTCTGTTTCCAGGCGCCGCTGTCACTCAGAATGTCTAAAGAACTGTCTGGAGTTCTGGCTTCAAAGGGAATTCTGTGTGACCCTTGACCTCTCTGGCAATCCCTAGGTGATCCAGCGCCGGGAGGATGGCTCAGTGAACTTCTTCCGAGCCTGGGACTCCTACCGCGAGGGTTTCGGCAAGATCACAGGGGAACACTGGCTCGGTAAGTCTGTGTGTGTGTGTGTGTGTGTGTGTGTGTGTGTGTGTGTGTCTGTGTGTGTCTGTGTGTGTGCGTGTGTGTATGTGTGTGTGAGTGCTTGTGGTGTCTATTGGATGATGAACTTGGGTTCAAGTTTGCCCGCTAGTGTACGCCTACGATTTACCGCTGTGGTTGACCTTTAAAGTACAACTTGAGAATGAGGTCAGACCCCAGAAGAAAAGTGACCATGTTTTTAATCAGCACCACATGTGAGGAAAACGCTGAAAATAAAAAAAGATGAGTTGATCAAACTGAACAAAAATCCTAGCCTCTATTTTCATGGCTTTCCTGAAACCCATTTCAAACCAAATCCCAAGGATTGTAACCAATCATTCCACAAACCAGAGTCTATTTTCCTCCACAGCAAACATTTGCTAATATTTTTGTGTATGCTGGCAGGTTTACGTCTTAAACAATTAAATCAAAAACTCATGCAATCATATCATAGAATCATAACATGTCATTGCCTCCCTCGCAGAAAGCCTGTATTACCGTGTTGATGACACTTTTTCACAGTCCACTTACCTCCCATCCTACCTGCATTTACCCCCCACACTAAGTGCCTGTTTTGTTTGAGTAAGGTGTCACATCTAGGAGTAAGGCAAATACGTCTTCAGTGCTGTTTCACATTGGTCTCCAGCCTCCACAAAAGAGAACCACATTCAGTATCCTCCTTAGAGTTAAAGAAAAGCGAGATGCTCGCGGTGAAGAACGCCTTTGTGTGCCCTGGGTTGTTTCATTTCTGGAACACCACCATATAAATGGACATGGTTGATTTTTTTGCTGGCCTGTTGCCTTACGTCCGCAATGTGATCTTTCTGTCAAAATCAACAACTGGACAGTGCTCGTATTTAATTGAGTCATTTTTCTACAGAAACCATTCCATGGATCATAAATGTTGGTCTACTGAAAATCTAACAACCTGAATTAATAATGCAAACCCATTTTAGATTTGCTATTTGTGTTTCATAAGGTCAACTTGGGTCTTATAAAGACAGTTTTTCCAGTGTGTGATTAAAACCCCTGTTTTTATGACATAAATACCAGTAACCCAGGCAAAGTAAATAAAACACAAAACATGGCAGTCGTGTCATTTGGCACTTTCACGTGTCTTCCTACGTCTACAAATTATTATTTCTGAATCCCTTTTGCCTGTCAATCACAGGTTCACGAAATGCAACACATTCTTAACGGCAAAACTAGAAAGGGAAGGAGGTGATAGGGAGGTGAGAGGGAGGTGAGAGGGAGGAGAGAGGGAGGTGAGAGGGAGGAGAGAGGGAGGTGATGTTGTTTTGGTTGCTTTCTTTGAAATTTGGCCCTCTGTCACTCTTTTCAGCTCGCACTATACAACTTTGGTATCGCTTACCTGCAGAACCTTTAAACACAACATATACAGAATGTTTGTATAGTTTTGCCCACAGAGGAAAAGCACTGTGCAGAATATGTAGAGAGAGTAATGTAAATAGATGACATCTCGGTCTGAGGCCAGACCTGCAGGACCATTAGGGAGAGTGCAGTTTGCAATGGAGTACGTGTTCTGAATGCTACGTGTTAGCTACACTGTGGCAGCGCGGCAGGAATACGGAAAACTCAAGGTTTAGCAGAGTGCATCTGAATGAGCCGGCTGGCCACTTTGAACCTCCCTGAGCACCTTTGCTTATTCAGAGGGTGCTGTGTTGTCTCGTCATCCCCGTCATCGATTACCCTCTGGGCAAAAAAATGAAAAATGCATTTGCGATCGCCGTGAACCAGGGGCTGAATTTCATCGCGGGGCCACGGATGTTTCTCTCCCTAATGTCACCTTTCTCCAACTCTGCGGCCGTGCAAAACTTTAGGCCTTCTCCAAATACACCAATATTGTGTTAAACCAATAGTATATATACATAAAAAGTATTTTAATACATGAAATCCGTCTGACAAATGTTGCAGTTATGGTTTAAGGTGACGCAAATGAAGCGACAAGAATGGCGTAACGAACTAAAATGTCTCTGTTGACTCATTCTTGTGTAATTACGTTTAATTGTGTGTGCATTTTAACGAGCACAACAAACAAAAGTAGCTTTCATTTAAATTGTCATTTCAGGCATTGGGATAATGTGCTCATTGGAATGGAAGGGCCATTAAAATTACATTAATGAATGGACTAAAAACTTGGGCATCTCACCAAACATAAGCACACAAGTGTAAAAGCAAGCCAATCATACATATATTTATTATTAAACATGTATCTTTTCAGATGGTCCCAGAAGATTGAAGAGCCTCTAGGTAAAAGAAGACTCTTAATCTGCTAAAAGTATTTATAATGATAGAAATGCTGGTCTTCTTTTTTAAATAGTAGGATGAATATTGTTATAATAATATTATTACTACTAGTACTAGCCATCAACCTTATCATTGCCTTCATTATTATCACAGTGTAATATAATAGTTAACACCTTAAGAAACACAGCGGAAAGACTTAGGTTTACCAGAAAAAGCAAAAGACAACAAAGGACAAGCAGATTATATTTGTTATTTTGGTTCAGGTGAAAGCGCTACTTTCTGCTCAGTTAACTGTATATATGGAGGTGATGCTCGACTTGTTCTTTTTTTAATGAGAAGCGAAGGTTTCTTGAGTGTGAAAGAGGCAGCTTTGATGTGACGGAACACTGGGATTTTTAGAAATACTTGTTTTCAAAACCTGAGGAAAAACACATCCAAATAGATGTTAGTACAAGGTTAACAACGATGAGCTGTCAATACTTCAACAACGTTTGTTAATCATTTCACGGTTACCTATTGGTGTAAGAATATGGATGAAATTAAACAGACCTTGATAACACCTTCCTTGTCGACAAGCAAGATAAGTTTGAGTAAAATGCGAATAGCCCTCTTATGGTCATAAGTCAGCAGTGTAATACGTTTGTCAGTCTGAAAAGCTGTGATGCTGCCATGAAGGGATGCTTCTGTTGCAATGGGGCAGGAATGAGTCCTCATGCGTAACTCAAGTGTGCAGTGCTCCTCTGGCCCAGGGCTGTTCGTCCTCATCTCTTGTTGTCTGTGGGAACACAATTTGCTAGGAGAGCAGCCACAAAAAGAGACCCTCTATCTCAGGGCCTGATTCAA
>NC_136937.1:18283157-18295657 GCF_949987615.1 Pollachius pollachius | reverse complement strand
CCCTTATGGACTTCACCTCTAAGAAAAACCTTCTGTCCAAATGTATGTTAATTATATTACATTGTTATTCAGTCTTCTTTTATAAAAACAGTTTTGATTGCCCAGTTGAAGGCTGCACTTTCTTTGGGAACTGCCATGTTTTTTTAAATGTGTTAGACTGCAGTTATGTTTGCTCCGTCATGAGCTGAGGCTTTTTCCCCCTCATGCTGATTAGAACTGTTGTTTCTACATTTTTAGAAGGGTCTTCAATGGGCTGCGGGCCAGACTGATCTACAGAGAGAAACAAAACACTCGCATGAGGCTGATGGCTATCGTCGGTTTGTCCTCTTGCAAAATTAACTGATTCCTCTCAGTAGGAATGCTGCTAGAGCATTGTAGACATAAATGAGGAAGAAATTAATGGCAGTGACGCACGCTACAGCGATTTGAAGGTGATTGAAACAGGGTTCAGTGGAGTTCAAGTGGCTGTACAACACAGTAGAATAGGATGGCCTCAGGGCCACTGTACATCGAATGAAGCTGCGTCAATATAACAACCATGTATCGAAACTTGCTTAAGCCTGTATTTTTTGCCCTTCTACAAAAACACAACAATGCACTCTTGCACATCCAATACTCACAGACCGATGCAGACAAATAACAACAAAACAGAGAACTAACCACAACACACACATACACACGCACGTCACGCTTATCCACGCCATGCACCACAACACATTGACAACACCAAGGCCCCCGCGTCGGCTCATTGTCTCCCCAGCACAAGCCGTGATTTAGAACTGCTGCCTGGGAAAGGATCCGCTTGCTCCCAAGAAGGTCACAGTTTAGAGGAACTCTTAGAAATGCTTTACGTCGTCCTTCCTTGAACTTTTCTCTCTTCCTGTTAGCAGGAATAAATAGCCCCATTATTCCCTTTGCGGCGCTCCATCCCTTCTGTTTGTCTTGTCTTGCTCCAAAAGAACTCCTCCATCATTTGGCTGTGAAGAAGAAACTTGATCTTTTGCTCTCGCTGGCGCTCTTCCACTCAGTCCTCTCGCCTCCCTTGGATCTCCCTCTCTGTGTCTCTGTTTGCCCCGTGGGGCTATAAGGCTTGTCTTTAATTTGGATTGTATTGGCATATAAAGTATACTTCATTGATGCCCGAGGGGAGACTTGGGTGGGATGCAGGCATGTCCGAATTGTGTATTTTCTGCTCAGATCTTTGTTTCTCTGAGCTCAGCTGACCTGGAAGCATGCTTGGACAAGATGCCAAAAACATCTTGTGTTCTACAATATTCCATGCCACTTTGTATTCACTGCAACTTAGTTTGGATGAAAGCATCTTCTGAATTACAACAAATATATACACGTGTACATAATCAGAATGAATGCCTGATTCAAATATTCAGTTATGCAGGTGTATATAGAATACGCATGAATCACTGATATTCTATGGAATAACAGAGACAACAAATAGATTCAGCACATGCATTAAATATAGACACATTTTGTGAAGACAAAGTGCAATGTGGAACATGGTTAATATTGATATGGTTTCATACTTGGAGGGTAATTTCCTTCACAATCATCAATTATTGTTCACCCGAGTGCTTTCTTCTGCTAGGGATGCAGACAATGAGCATTGATGTCGTTCCCTCTGTTGGTGACAGGTGCCAGAGAGTTGACTCTACCACAGAGGCGAGGTGATGTCACTTGGCATATTCCGCAACATATCACCACAGTCTTTCTGTGTCAGTTTGTTAACCGGGAGACTTATAGGATTCATCCAACACTCGGAAATGTCCCGTCTTCTCGTCAGCGCTTCGCACCGGAGTTTGTACAATGTGATCACGTAATTGTTCTCTCTCTCTCTCTCTCTCTCTCTCTCTCTCTTTCTCTCTCGCTCTCTCTCTCTCTCTCTCTCTCACACACACTCTCTCGCCCTCCTCGAACTGGAAGATGATTTGAAAAGTAGTTTTTGAATGGTTCGGGGGCCATAGGCTTCCCTCATTCCCAGCGGAGGCTAAAGAGAGAATTGATCCCGTTTGATATTGGCTCTGTCTGTAATATCAATGTTTGGCTGATGGGGCCATTGCTAACACACAGAGCTCGTGGAGAAGATGAAATCTTGTCGCAATGGAGCGAGCCCATGTTGAGACTAGCCGGGCGCCCAGGCCATGTGACAGCAGGCCCTGGCATTGGATAGCAGAGGCGCGTTTTATCTGAGAAGCTCGCTGTCTCGCTCCTCTCCAGTGAGAGGAGAAATCCTTGGCAGGGGATCTGAAGCGGCCGATTCTCAAAAGAGTTGTTTATTAAAACTGGAGTTGTCCTCATTGCGGTGCTCTCCCGCTTACAGAGAGAGGGGAGATCTCCAGAGTGCACGCCATTTTAGGAACTCGGTTCACACCATCGCTAGTTCTGCACGGGGAAGGACCAGTGTGTTTCACAGAGTGACCAGAGTGTTTCACAGAGCCGTCGTCGTAGCACACTGTCGCTATTAACACTAATTATGGGTGTGCTCTTTGATGTACCAGGACCTGGTTGGAGGACTAAACTAGTGAGGATCAGTCTACTACCTGTGGCCTGGTGCATCAAAGGAGCAGACAGTAATTACTGTTATGAGCAACAGCTGTGTCTGTCCTACGATGACACCTCTTGGAAAATGGTCTAGGATATGACGCTAAATCAGTGCAGGATGCCCATAATAATAATAATAATAATAATAATAATAATAATAATCTGTGGTGAATCTCAACACGAGGTTGCTGCCCAGAATGTTTTAGACTTATACTATTCACCACTTTAGCTACACTTAATAATACAATTGTTATGTGCACTTTATGGTGTGTATCACAATGCTATACCCTATATACATCTTATACACTTGCTCAACTTATGAAGACACGCTTGCTTGCAAGTCTTCATAAGTCGTTAGGTCATGGAGGTCGATATCGTCTTAACCACCCTGTAATTAGCTCTTCTATTAACATGCATGATCTTATCTGAGGAGTGGGGAAGAACTGTGAAAAAGGAGAGAGCAACAAAATGTGTGCGGTTCACACTAGCTATGTATTTGTTTCCATCAGGATAATATGCTTTGCCTTCCAGCCTGACCTGCAGATGATTACATGCTTACCGTTCCTATTTCTACACCCAGCACTGCCCACAGGCACCATTTCCAAAGCCCCGATGACTAAAAGCTATACGCTGCGCCGGTATTATTACCTTCCCTTTGTTATTAACTTAGACGAGCTTGTACATTGAAAATGGGCTCAACATGGAGCAGGTTTGGTATTAGAATTGGTCTAAAGGTTCTCCCAAAAAGCACCAGAAATGTCTAATTTATAAACTGGGATAGTTTTAAGGTGTGGGGGTTAACCTGTGTTTCACATAATTGTCACAAATAATAAGTCTGCTAAAATAGGACAAGATTAGGATTTTACTTATCTAGGAAAGAAATAATAAAGCGAGAATAAAGGTGTCACTGAGGCAGTACAGGATAGCAAAGGGAATTATAAAAACAATAATAAACAACCAGAGAACAATGATTCGCTCACTATGTATTCTATAGAAAGCCCCTTTATCGTACTACTTCTAAGTATAAATACATGCAGTTATTTTCAGGAGTCACCAGGTGCATGCTGCAACTTCCAAGCCAATAAGTCATTTTGTCTATGTATCTGATTTAATATAATAAGTCAATTGCACAGTTGGAGACATCCTCACACTTAATTTATTTATTTTTTCAAACAATATATCTGCACGCACATAAGCTAACTGCAAAACCTAGTTTGACACCAGATAACAAAGTTCTAAGAAGCAAGAGGAAAGGGTGATCTGTCCGGTTATACAGAGAAAGAGAGAGACAGAGAGTGAGAGAGAGGGGGAGGGAGAGGGAGAGAGAGAGAGAGAGAGAGAGAGAGAGAGAGAGAGAGAGAGAGCAAGAGAGACAGAGAGAGACAGAGAGAGCTTCAGAAAGATAGAGTTGCTGAAGGCACAGCCTTTGGTTATTACAGGCAGTGCACCCCGGTGCATTGTGTGTGTAAACAGCTTCATTTTCATAAACGCCTTCTTTGTGATCTTTACCTTTCCAATATGAAATGGGGCCCACCCAGCAACTCACTTTTCATTTAGCCTGATGAGATCCTAACGGTGTGTGTGTGTGTGTCTGTTTGTGTGTGTGTGTGTTTGTTTGTGCGTGAGTGCACTTGTGCGTGTGTGTACCCTGCTTTCAAATAAACAGATTTTTCACTCCTCCCTATTTTATCATAAGCCGATGTAAGAAAAACGAATGAATACAAATGCATTGCGATGTATTCATATATATATCTAACGGTTGACGACGAAGTTGGCATCTCTTCACGCAAATCCAAGAAACCACAGCGCAATGAGGTGACAAACAAACGACACTGATTGAGTCCAAAGTCAACAATGACCCCTCACTAGGGCCAGTCAGCGAGGAAGGATACGCCATATGATAGCATATCTCCCATGAAAACAGGGAAATATCAAGAACAATACCCTCCCCCTTCCTTGTCATCTATTATTTAGCAGACACGTAAGTGTTTTCAGTTAAAGGCCATTCCAATAGCGCTTTCACATCCTATCCATTATTCAGCAGCGGGCAAGGCATTCTGCCCAAGCCCCGGTCCGACACACACACGCTCGGCCGAGTGGGGGCCCAGTGGAAGCCACGCCAATCAGCCCCTGTTAGACCAGTAGCACCAGTACCATTCCGCCAGCCCCCGCTACAGCTCCAGTCTCCTAGCATGGAGACCGTCATAGTGACCCCACATTCTGCCTCGCAACACGTATCAGTCTGGACCTCTGGCCGCCCACATTGATATCAGTGGGAGGGAGGACTCGTCCTGACAGACAAACTTCTTCAGTCACTCAGTGTAACAATCCAGTTGGAAGAACTGCAAAATGTCATATCTGCGATTGAGTCTATTTCTGCAATAACTGCACTCATGGCTGTGTCTACTAATGTTAAGGTTACCGCTCGTTGCTTCGGGAGACACCATTGCTATCAAGCCGCGGAGGCCTGTAATATACGGTAACTATGACGCAGTCCCTGATCGGCCCGCTTGTGTCACCCACTACCACACACTCCTTGATTGGCCCAGATTACATTGTCATTTCTGTAAACGGATGTGGGCGGCTAGAGCTCCAGACTGATCTGTGTAGCCAAACAGTACAGGGGTCAGGTGATCGGGATGGTCTCCAGGCTACGTCAGCCACCACCAAGTCCATCCTCTGTGTGGTGGGTGAGTGTTGTTATTTAGGTGGTGATCTGTCACTCTTATCCCCCACCCCCCACTCTCCCCAGTAACAGGAACTCTATCTGCAACTGAAATTGGACCGGCGGCCCCACCACCTGAGTGGAGGTGGCTGGGAAGAGAGAGCAATTTGCAGCAATCCGCCAGTCTTTGGAATATGTATGAGGGGCCACAACAATCCAGCGCTCGGCGCCGGCTCCCATCAGGGTCCAGCACTTTATCCGATGCTCCTCCACCAGACCTCAGGCCCGGCCGGCTTCCTCCCCGCTGTGGTCCACCAAGCGGTTTCGAGGGGTTTCAGTCCTGGTTCTGCGGGCTGGAGGTGGTTAACTGTTGATTAGAGAGAACCTGCACTCATTTTGATGTTACAACGCACATACACATTTCAATTAAGTTTCAGTTTTTGCACACAACAGTTACAGAGACCAACAATCTAACATAAATGAATGTTGCAAAGCATCCTAATTAGGTTTAAGTGTTTCAAGGTGGGAGTGAAGTTACAAACGTTTGGGAATTTGTATATCCGAGTTCTATGCAGAAGTAAACACGTCTATATTTCTGTGATAGGCCCCCTAATGTGCTCTAGGAAGAAAAAAAAAACTCTAAAGACATTTTGATACAAAATCTTAACAAAATCGTTTAGGATATTTAATCAAGTCGAATGTTCCGTCTTGAAATCCGAAGTAATCTGAACAAAATCTGATATTGAGCAGAGGAAATTTAACCTCACATCCATTTCAGTGCAGTAATGTATTGACCCATAAGTGGAGCCATCATCCTCTTCATTGACAGTATTCAATGAGTCTAAATTATGTATGGGGGCTGTGTGTTGTTTGACATCGAACAATCTACCCTTTTACACACCAACCAATATCAATTCCTTGTACTTTGTGTGAGCATAACAGAAGGCACACTTCCAAATCCTTTAATGACATAGTCATTAGAAAACAAGGGATGGATCCCCTTTCCTTTAACTTTAAGATGACCGTTTCTCTGCTGATATTATATCCAGAATAATACCCTGGCTTCAATGATAGTATGGCAAAAATGAAGATGTAATCGAACAAATGTTAAATCCTCTTTGGTTAGATCGAAATTTTAGCCTTCAGAAGCACAAAGACACTGACCAATTACCGTCAGTGTGCCCTTGTCAATTAATAGAGTTACAATTTTGTTCTGCAGGGGCTCTTTTAAATGAACACTAGAGCTAACTTATGTTCTGCCCTGGCCGGTGTAATGGCCAATTTCTAACTTGCGTTTTTGAAGTTTCTCCACGTTGGCGAACATGATCTCTTTTGGAGAACATATTCTACCTTCAGTAAATTTGCCTCATTCATCTCTGCACATGGATGTATTGTATGTAGGCACAGTGACTGTATTATCACCCTCTGATACAGCACAAGAGCATCGCATGGTGGCTGGGGTGGTTTCTACCCTCAGATGGAAGGTACTGGGCTATATCCCCAATGTCTGCCCACTGCCTATAGGGTCCTTAAGAAACCTGCCTTCTTCCTAACAACCTGTATCTGCATTCACTGCAAGGTCTGTGGATTAAAGTGTCAGCTAAATTAGTTAATAGTATTTGATGGTAACAAACTTTGATGATGATGATGATGGCAAACACTACATAAACATGCAGGTCAGCGTTCAAAGGCAATACTATCCATTTCTTGGTTAATCTAGATACTGTTAATACTGCTTTATTAAAACGTGCAGTTGAAACTCAATTGCTACGACCAATTATGTCAGACATGGCTGTTTCTGGATATAATCCCGCCTAAATCAAATTTTGTGCCCAAATCCTAACTTTTAAAAGGGAAAGTCCCTCACAACAATGTGGGTGGCCAGCCTAAGTGCTAAAAACACTGACCAATAAAGGCTCCATCCAGTATCTCCCAGCAGCAGCTTATCAATGGCCCGGTGCCTACCTATCTACCTGCATGTCTGAGGGAAGGGCTTCTCCATGGAGAGGATAGAGCTCCACGCAGACAACGCTGTTTAAGTGTCTGTTTTCATTAAGCCGCTTAATTCTGCCTCGCTGTGGGTCTTTGTGATATTGCTATACCACGGCCTTCTCCACTGACAGCTGTGCGCCTCACGTCTGCACAATCAGAAACGCCACATCCCTGTCTGGAAAGGAGTTGTTAGCGTTTCTGAGCTTTTGCACGTCAACTCGCGAGTTCCTGCAGGGATCTTTGTTCCATTTAAGCTTGAGTTGAGAAAAGCCCAGGTAGTGTTACACAAACCTGTTTTTCACACACACACACGCACATGCAATGTATATAGGCACATGCATACACTGTATACACACATATACACACCTACCCACACATAAATGCACCTCTATGCACACTCACAAACATTCCCAGTTTGGGACGTGTTTGAATAAAGAATGAAGCAAATACGATTGATGGTGGGATTCATAGCAGGCTCAGTCACATTCTGTTGGCATCGCTAGAATAATTTGTGCATCAACAACAATAGTCTCAATCTCAGTGGATTCAACATTGAAGAACTTTATTTTTTACATGCATACAGTACAGTGATCACTGGTTTGGTAGCTGTTCCTGCAATAGATGATGCAGTGCTGTGTTCTGCTGCGCTATACTCTGGCCCATCCAAGTACATTTAATAGTGAAAAGGAGTTTGAAGGATAATGACTTTTTTATGTTGGCCATATTGTCCCCCTCGGCATGAGCATATAGCGAGGTGTATCACTGCAAATGAGCAGGTAAAGGCATAGTTCCTGCCTAGTAAATCACCTAATCTCTCTCTCTCTCTCTCTCTCTCTCTCTCTCTCTATATATATATATATATATATATATATATATATATATATAGCCTTCCTGCTGTCTCTGACAGTTTTAAGATGTCAGAGGATAGCAGAAGTTGGACAGATTTTTAGGCTACTGCCTAGGACGCCTCCTCACCTCTGACAGAAATATGTTTGAAAAGATAAATCTTAACAAGGGCGTTTTGGGCGGTAGAAAAAAAATCTAATGTAAAACGCCTTTGGTACATCACTCTGTAGCACGAGAGAGACCAGCCTGTGGAGGAAAACTGCCGCTGGACTGAAAATCCTTATTCTTGTGTTCGTATTCTTGTTCTCATCATCCAGCGTTTCACCCCTTATCAGATTAGGAGTGTACTGTATGTACAGCACATCGGGCCGTGCATTCTATACCTAGCCCTCTGCGGAGAGCGTCGTCCATGGCCACAGCTGATCTGAGGAAACGGCACTGAAAGGGAAAATACGGGAGGAGAAAAATGGGGAAGGAGGAAGAGGGAAAGCATGAGTTACGGTTACGACATGGCTGTAATGAGCACTGCAGAACGCTGACAAACCCTCCAGCAGGGAACTGAGAGGCTCACCATGTTTCATCTCTTCGTACCTACGTACTGTATCTATATCTATATCTATATCTATATCTATATATATATATATATTTATACATATACAGTATATAGTGTCCTAGTCTTTCTTTATACAGCTCATTAGGTCTTGTCTGTCAGCGGAGATCAGGTAAAGGGGGGAGGGGGGAGATATGGGGGGAGTTACTGTGGGGAGGGGGGGGGGGGGTCACCGCGCATGCTCTTAAGCCGGCTTTGATGATGTCACAGCCGCCACCGCTGATCAAAGGCGGCAAACCATTTTGACAATCTCCTCTATCTCCTGCCACCCTCCCCCCTCCTCTCCCCTCCCCTTATCTCCCCTCCCCTCCCCTCCTCTCCCCTCCCCTATTCTCCTCTCCTCTCCTCTCCTCTCCTCTCCTCTCCCCATCCCTCCTCTCCCCTCCCCTCTCCTCCTCTCCTCTCCTCTCCTCTCCTCTCTTCTCCTCTCCTCTCCTCTCCTCTCCTCTCCTCTCCTCTCCTCTCCCCATCCCTCCTCTCCCCTCCCCTCTCCCCCTCTCCTCTCTTCTTCTCTTCCCTCCCTTCCCCTCGCCTCCCCTCCCCTCCCCTCCTCTCCTCTCCATTCTCCTCCCCCCCTCCTCTCCATTCTCCTCCCCTCCCCTCCTCTCCTCTCCCTCCTCTCGTCTCCTTTCCAATCCTCTACTCTCCCCACCTCTCCCCTCGCCTCCCCTCCTCTCCTCCCCTCCTCTCCTCCCCCCTCCTCTCCTCTCCTCTCCCCTCCTCTCCCCTCCCCTCCCCTCCACTCCTCTCCTCTCCTATCCTCTCCTCTCCCCTCCACTTCTCTCCTCTCCCCTCCACTCCTCTCCACTCATCTCCCCTCATCTCCCCTCATCTCCCTTCCGCTCCCCCCCTTCCATCCTCTCCCCTCCATTCCACTCTTCCCCCTCCTCTCCTCTCCTCTCCTCCTCCACCTCTCCTCTCCTCCCCCTCCTCTCCTCTCCTCTCCTGTCCTCTCCTCCTCCACCTCTCCTCTCCCCTCCTCCCCCTCCTCTCCTCTCCTCTCCTCTCCTCTCCCCTCATCCCCCTCCTCTCCTCTCCTCTCCTCTCCTCTCCTCTCCTCTCCTCTCCTCTCCTCCTCCACCTCTCCTCTCCCCTCCTCCCCCTCCTCTCCTCTCCTCTCCTCTCCTCTCCCCTCATCCCCCTCCTCTCCTCTCCTCTCCCCTCCTCTCTCCTCCCCCTCCTCTCCTCTCCCCTCCTCTTCTCTCCCCTCCGCTCCGGGGTGCTTTAAAATCCCACCCACTTGTCTGCCCCTTTCATTCTGTACCTTCCCTGACACTCTGGCGGCATGCTAACCTAATATAGAGATATACCAAGGGTGGGAATTTGAGAAATATCAAAAATGCACACTTTCCCTCACTACATACTCCATATGCTAACGCATTGTGGCAGAAACCTGTGCATGTCTACCTTAAACCTTAACCCTGCAGCTAATGAAGTCTTCGCTTGTACATGCTAACCATATTGTGTGTGTGTGAGTGTGCGTGTGTGTTTGTGTGTGTGTGTGTGTGTATCTGTGTGTGTGTCTCTGTGTGTGTGTGTGTGTGTTGTGTGTGTGTGTGTGTGTGTGTGTGTGTGTGTGTGTGTGTGTGTGTGTGTGTGTGTGTGTGTGTGTGTGTGTGATGCAGCAGGTCAATCTTTATGCTCAGTGTGTTGCTGGTCCGGACCGGGTCTGAGGCACCTCGCCTCATTTTGTTTTACCTGAGAGCACCTCTGAATATTAATGTGGCCTTCTCACTGAAGCAGCCTGAAAAGCCTGCCAGCTCTTTCAACATTTATCTACCTCTAGTTCACTCTCTCACTCTCTCTCTCTCTCTCTCTCTCTCTCTCTCTCTCTCTCTCTCTCTCTCTCTCTCTCTCTCTCTCTCTCTCTCTCTCTCTCGCTCACGCTCTCGCTCGCTCTCTCTCTCGCTCTCTCGCTCTCTCGCTCTCTCACCCTCTCTATTTCCCTTTTATTCTGTCTCTTTCTTTGTGTCTCTTTCTCTCTCGTTCACACTCTCTCTTGCTCGTTCATATATACATATACATATGTATACAGTATATGAACGACCATGGCCTCTTAAGCATAATCCTTTTCTGTGTTTGACAAAAGAGTTAGGTACTTAGAAGCATTCAGTTATAACTAGTGAAAAGATAGCTGTGGTATTTGTTCCTTCCTCGACCGTCCATACAGTTCTCTATCCTACAAGCCTGTATAGACGGGGGATGGTTGTTCGGAAAGAAAGTTTCTAACTTCAAAAAGAAAAACACACACAGACACAGAACCAGACACACACACACACACGCACACACACATACACACACACACACACACACACACACACTCACACACTTTTTCTGAAAGCGAGTAAAGTAAAAGCCGGTTTCAGTCCTAGCTGCGAGTGGTGAGTGTCAAAATGCCAGCCAGCTGACCAGCCCTCTCGATCAATGTCTGGGGGATCGAGAGCCCAGCGGGTAACTGCTGGTTCTACACAACCTCACCCCCCAGACTCCCACCGTGGCCTCTTGCTTTATACGCTCAGTGTAATCAAACCGAGCCACTTCAGCTGGTTACGGGATGATTAAAGTAATGAAACTCAGCCCGGATGGGTGGAGCTCTCCAAGGTTCTGAAGCGGTGACCTGCCAATCCGCGAGTGTAGGGGGTGCTGAATGTCTGTTGAATAGGCGAGAAAGTCTCTGGCCATCTGACTCCACCCTAACCCTTACTCAGACTTCATTTTCCAAATCAAATCAAACTATATTCAAGTGGGACTTTTTGTGTAAAAGCGCATTACAGCGTTACCATGGGAAACAACACAACAATAAGAAATGTGTTTGCAGATTCAAATCTGAAGAAATGACATTTGAGAGGTAGATTTAAGTACACATGATTACTCAAACTTAAAACAAGAGTTGGCAATTTGGAGAAACAAGCCAGAGTAAGTACTTAGACGGGTGGCTAGGTAGACAGATAGGCCATCCAACATATACTTGGGATGAATGAAATTAAACAATTGGATTATTTTCTTTTCATAATAATCATAATATTGCACCTCTTTAATACACTATTTAAAGAGAGCCTTATATTCATTACTTTGCTCCAACCAATGTCTTCTCCTGCATGAAGATTTCCAACATGATAGACCTAATTGTAATAGAAGTCCAAATTGTTCCACGAGTGTCACAGTCTGAAACACCAGCCCATTTATATAAGTTAACTTCCTTCTTGTCGCAAAACACAGATAAACAAATCATGAATCTTGGTGTGTTTGATGTAGTGGAGGGCTTAATTAGATGTGTAGGGGTCGCCTCTCTCCCTTTCCTCCTGTCCCTGACTTCTGAGGCCAATTAGCTGGACCACCCGCCGGCAGGGTGCTGGGGGCTGGCATTGACCGCCTACTTCATGTTGTATTTAAAAGCTGAGCCACTCCCCACCCCATCCTCATGAGGCGGGCGTCCGAGAATGTACATGTAGACGTTTAGTATGCTGATGATATGCTTCTCATGTCATAACGTACCAGCTCTATTCTGTGTAACCACTACTGCATGCCCTCAGATGAATCCAGCATGTTGCACTCCTAACTGGGCCAGTATGCAGTAATGCCTCTGTGTATTTCTTCCTAATTGTTATTTATCCCTTGGAATATGGGAGTTTGTAATTGCCCTTCATATGTTGTGGTTTAGGGGGTGTTGTATAGTGTGGGCCTGTTAATCCCAATTAGACTGCAATTATCATTAAGGGTAAACAAATGAAATTCACTATTATTCAGTTTCAATTGTTTCTCTCCTCCTACAACATTTCAGTTTCATTTGTTGCAGCAAGTTCTCAGTTCTCAGCGACAGCAATGTCCTCC
>NC_136937.1:18263157-18278157 GCF_949987615.1 Pollachius pollachius | reverse complement strand
CGTATTGCTCAAATGTTCCTCACAGTTAACCCTTTAGCGTTGACACAGTGCTTGGAAGTGAGAGTGTACGTTCTGATACATCTCTGGATCATCTGCGCCATTTTCCCCCCATTTTTGCAGCCTGAAAACATCAGCGTACGTCTGCTGCCTCGTTTTGTGTTTTCCACATAAAGGATGAGTGTTATGTGTCTCCTTTCGACGGAATGCTTTTGATGTGTTTCCTTTTTCTGAAAGTGCTGGCAAAAACCTCCTGCGTTTGGTTTTTAGCAAGGCAGTTTTACCCTATTTTTACTTCAGACACCCAATAAAAAGAAAAACCCCAGCTAAGAAGTACAGAGTCGGAATGGCGGTGCCGTCTAATAATCGAAACCGACTTTAGAAAATGGAGAAGTCAGACAAAGCTGGTTTCCCGCTAGATCTGCTCACATGTCAAAGGTGTGACAGCTCGTCTTCTGTTCCCCTTCTCCTTCCCTCCCTCTCTCTCTCTCTCTCTCTCTCTCTCTCGCTTGCTCTCCTTCTCTCGCTCTCTCTCTCTCTCTCCCCATCGGGTGTCACAGTTGACTCAGGGGACACCGCGATTCAAGAGTTCAGTGCACACCTGTCTGTGTTGTGCTCCTCCTGATGCACCCGGTCTTTTGATGGTTGCTGGGGTGGGGGCGTGGTGGGAGAGAGACAAGAGAGGGAGAAGACTGAGAGAGAGAGAGAGAGAGAGAGAGAGAGAGTGAGAGAGCGAGAGAGAGATAGAGATGCTCCTCTATTCTCTCTGAGAGGGGAATACAATGACAAGGATGATTACGACAGCAGCAGGCAGTTTTTTCCGACAGACATGTGTTCAAAGAACCTCAACCCACTCCCCCCATCCCATCCCATCCCATCATACACTGTCACACACACACACACACACACACACACACACACATACACCCTAGACTCCCTAAGAGCCTCAATGACCCTCGACGTCGGTACTCCACACAAGCTGCAATCAGCGGCCTCTCCCCCTGTGTGTATGGAGATGGTAGCCCCCACCCAAAGACTCCGGGCACTGAGCAACAACATGGATGAACATCACAGACAAACGTTAAGAACGAATCCGAACAGAAAGGGGTAAGAAAAACGTATTATTGAGTAATAATCATAAAAGGAGTATAAAGCACACAATAGGGACGAGATGGGTGGGAGCTCTTTTGTCTCGTCTTCCCCTTCTCTTTATTCTTCGTTCTGTTTGGTTTCAACTGTCGGAGGAATTGCCTCCCAGACTCACAGAAGTAGAAAAAGCAGTATGAATTATTAATTGAGAGAAATGTCGCAAGCGGCAGAAGGGAAGCGTAATCTGAAAAAACGTGTTTCATCCTATTTCTCCTAACCCTGTAGCGTTGCAGCACTGAAGAAAGAAGGGAGGACCACAGGGTCACAGCCCCCTTAAAACCATCCAAAATGGGTCTCTACGTGCTCCATCAAAGGCCAATAAGTCCATAATATTTGGGTTGTTTTTCTTTTGGAAATCCAAGAGATGTCCCACCCAAGATATCGTATGAATTTTGAATGGGATGACACTAATGTCTGCATCATTAGGCGTTAAATCCGATTTAGGGAGAACAAATCCATGCGGTAATGGTTTAATCAAAGTGGGGAAAAGTTGTCATGTTGTCTCATGTTTAGCAATGCAAAACAGGTGCGGCTCTTGGAAACAGGGAAACCAAACGCAAATGGACAAAACATCTGGCCCGGAACTCGAAAATACTCCCAAGTTGTAACTTGCCCTATAAACCTAGCAACTGGAAAAAAAATGAGTTATAGATTTCCATGACCCAATTTAATGAAGTAATTGCCCATATTTATCATTTCTGTCTGTTTTTCAAAAGATCATTACTGCGGAGAGAGGCAAAGTTCGGTCCCACATGTATTTCAGTTCCTAAATTTAAAACTGGCCTGTTTTAAGAGGCCTTAGCTTTTCCTATTGTCTCTCTTTGGCTGTAATTTGTCATGATGGACAAGAGAATAGTGTTGAATTGGTCAGTTTTTTACCTTTTCATTCCTTGAGAATTATTGAATGTTCAGGGAATATGAAGGTCTGAATGTTAGCAAAGCATTACACATTTTGCATTATAATTATTTTGTATTCATTTTTAATCCTGGCCTTAATACATGTTGTGTTATTCATTTAAACCATATTTTTATTTAATTTATTTATTAATTAGAAATATATTTATTCAGGCAATTCTTTTATTAAAATCAGTTGCTAATTTGACCTTTGTGGCCTTGTTGTTATCTCCTTCAGAATCTTTTAACCGGAAAAGTAATGGCTTCCATTTTTTGTGGTGGTGAATAATTGGTCTCAAGTCGTTTCATTCTACTTGTCAGGAGCCTAATACACTACTCAACAGGATATACCGCCCTGGCTTGGAGCCACACAGTCTTTCTCAGCAGCAGCTTGACAACATCCAGGCAATATACTGTTATTTCCCAAGCTTTGTTGTTCTTTACTTAGAGCTCACCTATGCTACCTGGTGCAACCGTTCTCTCTCTCTCTCTCTCTCTCTCTCTCTCTCTCTCTCTCTCTCTCTCTCTCTCTCTCAATCTCCGGATCTCTTTCTCCCTCTCTCTCAAGACTTAAAGGGTTGTATTGGCATTGGAAACACAAAGCACAAAAGCAAACTATTCACTGAGATGAGGTCTCTCTCTGTTCCTCTCTCTCTCTCTCTCTCTCTCTCTCTCTCTCTCTCTCTCTCTCTCTCTCTCTCTCACTCTCTCTCTCTCTCTCTCTCTCTCTCTCTCTCAGAGATGAGTGAGTGAATGTCTCGGCGTCTCTTCATATTTTCCATAGCAGGGTTTATTTGTATCAGGCAGGATTGTCTAGGGATGATAGCTGTTGGAATCCCTTGCCGAATGATTGGAAACCTAAACCCTACTCGTAGATCCCTGAGCATAGAGGCCTCCAACCTGCATGCTCATTAGTGTCAAAAATATTCTCTGTAAACCGACTTGGTTGAGAGCTTCTGCTTAAAGACTGAATAGTGAACGCTATCAGTTGCCTAACTCATGTCATACCAGACAGCTCAAGTCTGTTATCGGGTAAAACACTAAGACAATCTCAACTTAGCTTTCCTCCCCTGACCTCATTTCACACCTCCATTCCACCCGTGGAGATTAATGTGAACACAGCAGTTTCACAGCAGAGGAGCCCTCCATTTCACGGAGTACATGGAGCTGAGAAAAGAGCCATGAATCCCGTCCTGATAGGGCTGTAAGCGCTTAAATATAACTTCTTACACGAAGCCAATTAATTATGAGCGGCCGCCCCCCAGTCAGACTCCAGGTAGTGGGCGGGCTGTGAGAACGGCTCTCTCAGGTTCCGCTGCCATTGCCAGGACACGGTAGGTATGAATGGAGGCTAACCGCCGGTCGTACGCACAATGGAACGGGGACACGTAGTTTCCACCCACTATGGAGGAGAATTTGCTTTCACAATATATGACACCCACCCACGCCCAACCCCACCCCCAACCCATTTGAAAATAAGCAGCAGGTCAGACGTCATGTACCCGGCTGAATCCGGTACCGATCGAGGAGAAAGGAACACCCTCTGTGACCACAATGACACAGCCAACCCTCTCCCAGGGCGACGGGAAGTGAGGGTGGTGGAAGTGTTTGGGCCCCATATGCTCACAACTTGGGGAGTTCACAATTATTATGAGGGGAAATAGAACGAATAAAGGCCTGAGGTCCACGGTGGAACATGTACTGTATAGAAGACATATGTGTTTTCGGTTCTCAATTGGGCCTGTAAATAATGTCAGTCAGGACAAGTGTAATGTTCAGTTTCCACTCAACCAGTTAATGTCTATCTCAACCCTTTTCCTCTGTTGCTAGTAACGCATAGCATATAGGAAGGGTCTTTTGTTCATTTCAAATGAAAAACACTTTGGAATGGAAGGTAAAATACTCAACCTCTTCTTAGTTACGCCTTGTAATTTCAACGCCATTTGGACGAGGATAATGTCATGTGTTTATCATCTGTTCAGTGAAGGCCGCTACTATGAGAGAAGGCACAATGTTGACACTTTTATCCCCCAAGGCCCACAAAGCCAAATAGCCCCACAGTTATTTCCAGAAATGGTTGATGTATGCATGCTATTTGAATAAATGGAAAAATTGTTTCTCTCAGATGTGCGTTAATGTAGCGCAAGTCTACATCAAAGGGACTAAGGGAGGAGAGAAGCATGCAAACCTGTACCACTCTCTTTCCTGTGTTTATTGGCAATTCCATCGCTAACCTTCACTGCCCCATCCACCCATAGGAGGAGAGACCTTATTTAATTCTCAACTTAGCCACTAAACGGTAAGTGAGTGAGAGGGGAAACACGCATCTCCCCTACGGAGCAATCAGTATGTTAATATACTCCAGCAACACAGCCCCTATCCTCACTAGAGTGCGGAAGACATTTAAATAACTTAACAATAGCGCTTTAATTAACCGACGCCCAAACACCTGAGCGTTTAGATTTAAACCAAGGAGGAAGTATGTTGCTACACCGATTGTCTTCCCACTTTAATTATTCATATTTGGAACTTGGAAGAGGTTCCCCCTAGGGATTTAATTAGAAACTGAATTGAAGTTATGTAAATGCAGTTTTAATCTAAAGAGGTTTTTTTTTTTCTGAATGTCTAGTTAAATCTGGTATTTTATTTACATTTATTTTTATGATTTTTATTTTCTTTTTATACCCAAGTCTCTCTTTTGAAGATGAACAACAAAATACCCTTGGCATGTTCCCTTTGGTGTCTTCTTGGATTGCCCTTATTCCAGCTATGGCACAGAGCTATTTGGATGGCGCTGCACTGCATGAATGTAAAATAAGTAAAAGTTAAAAACCTTGCTGCGCATCAACGTTAAATTTCCTTAAGTCACTCACAATGGCATGAAGGAATGGCATTAATAAATCGACATCCCCACAACTTTCCAAAATATACACTTATTGACCCCCCCGTCAGGGCTGGAGACTGAGGCCTGGCTGGTAAGTCCACTCTGAATAATAATAGCTTACTATGTTTGCAAGCAATTTGGCTTTTTTTCTTTTCTTTGCAAAGAAGTACATTTACGACTCAAATGACCATTATTTGATTGAAAATGGTGAAGGGGAAGTAAAGTAGGTCCGAAATAACACCCCCTTTTGTCTTTTGTTTAATGTTCCCCACTGTAGACCATTAGGCAAAGGAGATGAGTGACTTGCACCTCAGGAACCAAGGGAAGTCCAAGATAAAAGTACAACGAATGAGAAAACAAAGTCCAGAGATGAGTAGGAAGTTTGGTGGATATATGTTTTAATTGGACTATGTCTTGCAACACACAGTGCCTCACAGATTTAAGAGTAAACAACATTACTAAGGAAAAGTAACCTTGAGCTGGGCAAATGGAAAAAAATACTCCAATAAGACAAGATAACACAAAACCAAACCACAAGCTTGGTTTTGTCAAATCCATCGAGGACTTCGGCTTTCGTAATTGGGCGGGGCTATCCCTGGCGGGACACTCAATTCATATGCCCCCTATCAGCTGACGGCTAACGTGGTCCAATCAAAAGCACGTACACTGACAGGCGGTCCATTTAAGACCTTCCATCTCACACACACTCTGCCAAGTTAAGAGCGCTGAGCTGAATCTCGCCCTCCCCCACCCCAGCCTCCACCTGCCTTGGTGCTGCTCTGCATCGCATATAAAAGATAACCTCCGCATTGGGTTGAGATATCTGATGCACCCCATGGGGGATTGGATAGTGCTCCCTGTGGTCAAATGTCGGTATGCTGTTGGTATTCTGTATCTGACACCTGGATGTCATCCTACAGCAAGGAGAACCCTAAAAGAATATAACCATATCGCCAAACTAAATTGAATTACCATTTCATGCAATACATGGTTACATCTGTGAGTGACTCCTGACAGAACATTGCCAAACAAAGGATATTATTTTCCTGAACACCTGGTATATCTGTGTGAGAAGTTAACAATATTTTCACAGTGTATAAAAGATTATATATATATATATATATATATATATATATATATATATATATATATATACAGCATCACTTTTTAGGGTTGAAAGGTATCTAACAGCCCACTACAACCTTTGCCAGCATGCACTCCTTTGGAGGACAGTCAGGCTATCATCAACATTTGACCAAAAGCTCAGAAAAGGTAAGCCATCAAATAGAGATAGGGAATGTTCCCTTCTTATTCATCGTGTGGGAACATTCCTGTATTCAGAAAACCAATATGAGGCATCAAAGGTTGGCTGAGTCTTTCTTTGGCTAGGTCTATGAAAAACCTCTAACCTGACAGTAAATGCTTGGTTAGGTTTAAGGTGTGCCCTAAATCCAAACAGGATACTTTATCTCTTTGTTTTTTGTTTTTTACATTTAAAAGCAGATGGCTGATTCACAAGGTTAGCAGTTTTTGTGTTATGACATACATATCTTACCAATGAATAGTTTCTTTGTGCAAATGTTCACATTTGCTATTACAACATCCAGAGGGTCGGTGAACACGCGGTTTCACTGCAGCGTTCTATCATTCTCAGATGCTTGTTTGTGTTTTTGCCGATGGATCCGAGCTCTTGGCCGTGTCCGAGGGCGGCGCACTCCTCCTCTATCTTTGATCAGTTCCCTTAGTGCAAATCTCACTGTGGGGAGAGGCTATCAGTTCACTCAAAGCACTATTGGTAGATTGCAACAAAACTCTTTTGTCTCTTGTTTTTTTTTCATGCTTTCTGTGGTTCTTTTAAGAGATGAGAATGGATTAATTAAAAGCGCATTAAGGACATCAGACACATTGATGAAACCCATCCAGTCTAAAGCGGCTGAATCAGACGTTATGGGGAACTGTGTGGGGAACCCCTTCCTCATCGCAGAACGCTTCATACTAATAAACAAAGTCAATCTTGCGATTCATGTTTTCCATGGTTACGTCTGTATTTAATATCCACAGAGTCTGGTGGATTGTTTATTAAAGTCGTAATGTGTAACATTCCAAGTTAGTAGGATAGAGACTTTCAGAATTCAAATGACTCAGTTACAGTGTGGACAGTGTAACATTCCACACTGACTGGCTGTGCAATTGGTAATTTAAGTGGCTGGTCAGGTCATTTAAAAATGCGAGCTAGTTGAAATATGACACAATTAAGAAAAGCTTTTTTGATGGAGGTAAAACTCCAGTGGTGTGAAAGGAAAATAGGCAGATAATTAAGATAAGTAGATGGTATCGGTTTGTGTAACAGGAAGGACATTTTTCTGATCTAGACAAGCTTACAACTCAAAGTGGATGTAGGTAAGACTAGAGAGCCGTAAAGAGTGAGAGAGAGAGAGAGAGAGAGAGAGAGAGAGAGAGAGAGAGAGAGAGAGAGAGAGAGCGAGCAGAAAAGAGTGGGAAAGAGAAAGATTTTCAAACCAAACCACAAAAATGTCCCCTCCCTAAAAAGAACACTCAAATAATAGCTCATAAATTGAACCTAGAGCGACTTTAATAAACAAGATAAGAGGTATGGTAACACATTCATTAGATTAAATATAGATATAAAAGTGCAGTCGCAGCAACCTCCGATAATCATCTAACTGAGCAGGGTTGCGCTTAGAGGGGGGCCGCGGTGGTCTGCCATGAGACTCCAGACCCAAACCAATACACATCATTATGTTGTTAGAAGGACAGGATATTTCACATTTGTGCTGGTGTGAGCAGAAAGAGTGCGGTTGGTATTTCAATTGTGTGCAGAGGACACACCAGTAGTTTAATGGCCGCTGCATATTAATATGTAATTGGCACATGCTCTCATATATTTGAGATAAGTCTATAAAAGGTTGTTCAAAACATTTTTACAAGTGTGAAACGTTCCATGTCATGGCTAAGTAAAGGGCTTTAGGACTGTCTGCACGAGAGTAATTATAGTCGTTATGTCAGTATATAATGCTGTAAAAATTGCTGCCTGTCACCAATTTCCGCTTGATTCCCAGTATTTGGGGAAACAGCCTTCCTGTAATCCATCTCCGATATGTGCTATGCTCTCGTCTACTTTTTTACATTCTTTTTTTGTTCCACATTCATCTTTTACATTTCACACTACATTTTGAGTTGACAAAAGTTTCAGACATTCCTTTCAAAGTTCCCTGCAGCCGAGCAAGGTCATTCCTGAAAGGCCCTTCCTCTTGAGGACTCCATTCCATCTAGCCTTTTTCCCTTTGTCCTCTTCGCTACAGTACACCTTACGTCTCGCTCTTTCTCTCCCCCTCCCTCCCTCCCTCCTCCCTGCAGGTCTGAAGCAGATGCATGCCCTCTCCATTCAAGGCAACTACGAGCTCCGCATCGACATGGAGGACTTTGAGAACAGCACAGCGTTCGCCCAATACGGTACCTTTGGAGTGGGCCTCTTCTCAGTCGACCCCGATGATGACGGGTACCCTCTGACCGTGGGGGACTACTCAGGCAACGCCGGTAAGACACGGGGAACAGCTTTGAGAGGGGCAGCATGTGAAACCTGCTAGCATCAGTGTTTCAGTGTAGCGAATACTGCTGTTAAACTTTAACTGTGTTGCGTCTGTATATTATCACGTGGTAATAGGCAGCGTTATTGATTCAATCAATATTAATACAGGAATATGTTTACAGCGCGAGACGCCAGTGAAATGAAAGAGACAACCATGTGGAACCATCTGAGGGAACATCTGTCTGCCTGCATCGCAGCCACCTAATTACGTTTCCAATTACTGTAAACCCACAGCTGGTCGGTCCGCCGTAACGCGAGGGGCTGTATCTTCTGCCTGTTTGTTTGTTTGTTTGTTTGTTTGTTTGTCCACAAGTGAAACAAATCTAGATAAGCCAAGTCGCCCGCACCTTTATCTAGAGAGCCTCCCCACCGTGGCCAGCAACCCGTCACTCTGACGCCATGACTCCCAATGATTCGCTCGCCTTGACCCAGCATGTAAACACTCAGCCCCCCCCCGCCGAGACAAAGGAGACATCCCTTCAGGGATAGGAGCGTGGCGGAGGGGGGGGCGGACCGATGCGCACCACGGGCGTCCGAGTGTGGGATGAAGTGTGAAGTGTGAGGAATATCATAATAACAGTGGAATCAGAAGGCACCCTCAACGGAGGACGGGAAGAGAGGGGAAGGGCTGTGATGGCAGGCCGACATGACAGGGAACCAGAGGTGAAGTGAAGTGCAGAGAACCTGCGGGGAGAGCGTTGAGATTCCGCCGGGCTGAGGATGTCGGCTAAGAGGTTTTTCATGGCGGGAAGCGGGGGCGGGCGGGTTGGGTGGCCCGGCCCCATAGAGGACGACCTTGAACCGGCCCTGCCTGTCAGGCACTGAGACCCAGGCCCGTCCAGCCCCGTCCTCGCCCTGCCCCCCCTCCCAGGCCCACGACAGCATTGCTGTTGCTAGTTTGGTGGCAGAGCCAGCCGCACTATTGTTGTTCTGTGTCTTAATCCTTCTATTATTGTTATTCTTCCGCCCCTTTTCCTGTAATTACCTCCTCCTATAGTATTTAATGTGTCAGCACCAAACCACTACTGAATACTCTTGTTTATATAATTACCGTTATTGAATATAACCATTAGTGTAAAATGTGGCGCTAATAGCTTAATTATGTCAGTGCTATTTTGCATGATGGAAGTCGATAGAGAAAGAAAGCTGACTTCAGACACTACGAAGGTGAGCAACTCAGAGTGGTTAGGTTTTTAGAAATATTAAAAAATATGTTTCCTAAAAGTTAAGTACAACTTTGACCACAGGGGGGGTTAAAACCTGTGGTTGTGAGGGACGATCAGCCTCATTATTCAATCAAACACAAGTCTGCTTCAAAGTGGACCAGGGACTCGATACTTAACGTTCTCTCTTGCATTAGTATGTTAGAAGGCTCAGGAAAATTGAGCCGACGAGTTGGCTCATGCAACCACACACATTTATCAAGAGAATGCACATCTTGGTATTCCAAATGTATTTATTCCTTTTTATTTTCCTCCCTCCTTCTGTCCCTCCCGATCGCTAGACAGGTAGTAGTTTTGGATGGTGAGGGAGGATGGGTGGGGTGTCTGTGGTGTTGGTGGCGGTGGGGGTTCGGGTTAAGATGGATGCTAATGAGCCCGCATGGACCCCCGCCACCACCAAGGTGACACACGGAGCCTTATAAGTGGGCCGCGGTTAGCGCTTGACTGTTCTTGCAACACGGGGGACGCACGATATTATTGCCCCGTCGAAGACATCAGCTGCTGTCCTCGCCTTCTGGGGGATTTGTGTTTTGTGTTTTGTAAAATCATCATCAGAGTGATACTGTCAGAGGTGTTGCCATGGTAACGGCAATAATGATGGGCTCATTATTGCCGTTACAGGGGGAGGAAGGAAGGAAGGGGGGAGGGACTGAGGAAGGGAGAGCGGGAGGAGGTGGAGGACTCATGGATGGATGGACAGGTGGACACATCCAGGGCAATCACGCAGCGTTGGTCACCGGGATCAGCTCCTGGCTGCTGGAGCCAAGCCTCCATTGTGCAGTCAGATTGGTCCCTGCTATCGACCCCCCCGGTCACAGCGGGGATCGATTATCTGGCAAGGAGAGGAGGGAGGTGGGTGGGGGTAGGCTATGCTACATATGCATCTTACCTTTGAAAAGTGTGTTTTACCATTAAAATCAATTCTCTTTCAACGGCGTCTTACATTGAAATCTAAAGAGTTTCAAATGGATTTTGCATTTTTGCAGTCTCTGCAAAATTCTTCTTTAATGCACATTTTGTTTTCAAACAAATGTATTCCTGACCAGATATGGGAAAAACAATCCTGTGAAACGTTTAGCCTTTAAACGTTTAGGGAAATTGTTCCACTTGGAAGAAATGTTCTTCTTCTACGGTGGCTGAATTGAGTTGTACAATGCTTGGTCATTGGCAATGCCGTTCAAAATTCATTGCACACACAGCTGCACAGCAGAGTAAACTTGAATGCACATTCAACAGTGGGCTTATTGATGAACCCATTGTTATGTCAGTGGTGAACAATACTAATACTAAACTGTACAACTGTTAGTGATGCAGAGAAAAAAACAGATCCGCTCGATGGAAAGATGGAATGCGTAATAAGCCACAAACCTGCAAGACTTGCAAGAGGCTACATTGCAAAATATGCGTTTCTCATTACAATTTATTTTATTGCCTCTTTCATCATTTTGTCGACAACGCTCACATGAATCAATCATGGATCAGGCTGTGGATATCGGGCCGGCATTGAATAGCTTAGAGTAGTATTCCCCATAGCCTTCAGCCGTGTACAACCAAGGTGCGACTTAACTCTCCGCAACATTACGCAACGTTATACAACAGGTGAACCTGTCCTGCTAGGTCGAAGTGCACACCAATCACACAGGAGGTGTTCTCCTCACATCCTTGCTTGCTTTCATGTTTCAAAACACTTGCAAGGTCAAAGAAAAGCGTCATCAACTAATGACCTATACACACGTACTCACACAACCACAGAGATAGAGAAACAAACGCCCCCCCCCCCCCCCACACACACACACACAACCACACACACAGACGGTTATTAAACAGATACAATCCTTAGCTGTATTTTCATTCTTATGATCATAATAAACGTGTGTGCGCGTCCACCGACTTCATTAGAGATGCAGTGTGATTAAAAATAAAAAGTAAAGTAAAAGAATGCAGCCCAGTCTCGTCCGCGGCGTAACAAGGGATGACACTCTTTGGAGTGTGGAGGCCCGTTCGGCACGCCTCAGTCCCCCTATTCATGTGCAAGATTAATGGTAACAATTACTTCCCATTTGGATATGAATTAGACAACAGTTGTCACTCTATTTGCTCCCTAATTTGCTGTTTCGATCACCGTGGTGATTTCTAGATGACAGTCGTTAGTTGGAGCTTAACCAAAAGCAAAAGGAGGGGGAAATAGCGACACTTTAATTAACACTTAATGTAATCTTTGTCTTTCTCTCTGCCTCCCCTTTGTGCCATTCTTTGTTTCCTTCGTGTTCATCTCATTCCCATTATATTGGTTTGATTTGTGAACACGTTGACCATGTCAACATGGAAATTAATACAACTTGCATGTTTACGTAAAACATGTTAATAACCTCAACAACCCCCCCTTGTTCCATTACTCCTCAACCACTGTCCATCTTTCATCCCCTTCACCTCCCCATTCTTGATTCTCTCCATCTCCCCCTCCTTCTCCACTTCATCTTCATATCCTACCACTCCTCCTCCATTTTGATCTCCTCCTCCTCCACCCTCATCTCCACCTTCATATCCTTTTACTCCCCCTTCTCCTCCTCCACCTACCCCCACAATCATAACTATCTCCTGTTCCGGCAAACCCTTCCACCACCATCAATCCATCATCCATCCATCATCCATCCTCCTTTACCTCATCTGCCAACACCTGCACCACCTCCATCCATCCTCCTCCTCCTCCAACCCCCTCCCCCACCCCAGGCGACTCCCTGATGAAGCACAACGGCATGAAGTTCACCACGAAGGACCGGGACAACGACCACTCGGAGAACAACTGCGCCTCCTTCTACCACGGCGCCTGGTGGTACCGAAACTGCCACACGTCCAACCTGAACGGGCAGTACCTGCGCGGACAGCACACCTCCTACGCCGACGGTATCGAGTGGTCCTCCTGGACGGGCTGGCAGTACTCCCTCAAGTCCTCCGAGATGAAGATCCGGCCCACCCGCGAGGCCGAGAGCAAATGAGACCCTCGGAGAGAGCGCCAATCCCCCCCTTCCCCAACCACCCACCCACCAGCCCACCTGAGGAAAACATGACAAGGAGAGGATGAGGACGCAAACGCAAAAAACGCGACCAATCACAGGTCTCGACACAGCTAGGACCGGGCCGTTTCTGATTCATCTGCTCTGGAACGGACCGTCCACACATTCAGCGGCCTGTCTGCTCATCGCCAGGTCGCACTTGTGTTTTTTTTTTTTTTTCGTTCTTTCTTTTGTATCCACTACCTCTCACCCCCCCCTACCGGGCTAATTCTGATATCATATTATAGAGCGTGTCCGGATTATTTGGAAAATAACTTGATTTCCTTATTTTCCCTCTGTCACCCGCATCGGACCGCTATCACACTCCCTCACGTTGCCAGTAAGCAGTCGTTCCACAAAGGGAAGGCTTATGTATGTACATTTCCTTCTTTTCGTTCCCTCCCGCCTGTCCAGACACATCGTCTCGTCAGCCCCCCGTTCTCTCCCCCGAGGTCTGAAGTGTGTCGCAGAGTTCGCGAGATGATCTGAACTAGTGCTCACCCTCTCTGAAAGAAACTCCCAAAGAATGAGTCCTGTCCTAATGAATAGTCGCACTATCAACCATAGAATCGGGCCCAATACTGACCCTGTGATTAAATATACATTCAGCGCCTGTTAGCTGGTATCGGCCATCAACACTGTAGTGGGCGGAGGCCGTGCTAGCAGCGGCACGGGATTGTTTGTGATAAAGAAGAGTGGATGGGGGAGATAAAGGGAGTTCCAGTGCTCGATAAACGTTGGGGGAGAGAACGCAGTGGTCAAATAAAAAGGCGGGACAGGGGAGGGGGAGAAAAAAGGGAAAAGGAAAAAGGAGATGACACTCATACAAGAGGAAGACTCTGCATATCTGTGAGAGAGAGAGAGAGAGAGAGAGAGAGAGAGAGAGAGAGAGAGGGAGAGAGAGAGAGAGAGAGAGAGAGAGAGAGAGAGAGAGGGATAACACAATAGAGGAGAAAGCGAGCGATCCCAACGTCTGACTGGGGCCATTAGGGAGTATATTGGGCACTTTGTCTCACGCCAGCTGAGCACCAGCCAACGGACGCACCTCTCACAGATTGTAGACTTAGTGTGTGCGTGTGTGTGTGTGTGTATCTGTGTGTCTTTTTGAATGTGTGAGTGCGTGCAAAAATTGTCTGTGTTTAAGTTAGTGTGTTTGTGTGTGCGTCTAAGAGTGTGTGTGTGTGTGTGTATGTGTTTGTGTGTGTGTGTGTGTCAATATCCAAGGGCGAGAGAAGGAGTTTGTTTCTAAACGCTATTAATGTCCCTTCCCACCGAGTTTAGCAGACCAACCTGGACCATATGTCTGAGCAGAACCAACAGATTGAGTCAGTGAGTTTAGTGTTTTCTTTCTTAGCTTGATGAAGAGTGTTTAATAAATATTTATATTTGAATACTTATTAATATTTGAGTGACAGAGGTAGAAATGAAAACAGCATCAACAAGGGTCAAATACATGGGGGAATACAATTATACGATTACCATTTGCTTTGACAAAACATTTAAAGCGAATTAAAAAAGTTAAACAGGTGCCAACAAACAAATAAAGCGGTATATTACCTCAAAATTTATTGAGGTTGAATTGCCCTTTAAAGCACAGTTAGTTGAGGAGTTGCAGTGAAGTACAGGGTTTGTGAGTGCAGGTGGCGTGTGTTAGCTCTATTATACAGATATGCATCGAATCAAATAACAAACCAACCAAACATGTTTGTGGGGAAGAGGTGTTTAAGGTTACATTTGGAAATGTCCTCATGGAAATGTCATCGTCCAATCCTGTTCAAGCCGGTTCTGACTGATTTCAGTTATTTCTGTTAGGCGAAGCACAATTTTATGTTGTCATTCTCACCAACGCATACGTACGTTGCTGTAAAATAAGGTTTGACTCGTTTCGAGCCACTGTCAAAAGAACTCAACGCGTAATGTAATGAACAAGTGAAAAATTGTTAACAAAAAAAGTGTGTACAGTATATGGAGAGAACAAAAAAATGTGGATGAAAATAGTGGAATACTAAATATTTTTTTAGTTGTTCGACCAACTGTTTATTTCTTCTTTTTTGAATTTGTCAGTGTCATCAAGGGATTCTTTAGATGTACTGGAAGCTTTAAAAAAAGAGATAATTCTGTAGATTTTATTGTACAGCGTGTTTGACTTTAGAGCATGTTAAGCCCTTTCCGTACGTCGAGCCGACCGCA
>NC_136937.1:18235657-18260657 GCF_949987615.1 Pollachius pollachius | reverse complement strand
TTCTCTCTGTGAAGTACTGTAGATTGTTTTGCTGAATCTTGATACTGTGTTTTAATGTTCTTGTCAACATTTAATAAACATTCACATTTTATAAATGGCACCCCCCCCCCCCTTCTCCCCCTTGTTGTCCGTCAATCAATCCAATCAAATGGGGGGTGGAGTTTGTTTGAGATGTTACAAATACAACGAGAAGCACATTCATACTGACACACTTCAAAGAGGCTCAGCTAAAACATGCTAAGAATGGCTGATCATAGAAAGAGTTTATATTTAAGGCGTCTGTGTCTGTGTCTACGCGTGTGCTCCTTTGTGTGTTCAGGAATGATGTGTTTAACCTAAGTCATGTTATTATCTAGCACATTTTGATTCACAAAGCAATACACGCCGACATATGACAGTGGGTCTTGAACCGCGTTCATCATCTCTTCCATGAAACAGGTTATGGATGCGTGTTGTGTTAGCAGACGGGACTAAATGCCTATTTATACTCCTGGTTCATAAGGAGGATGCTGCCAAAACACCACACAAATCCCTTACTCCTCACTCAGGTCTGACGGCTTCCGTGGCAGAGCAAACAGACTCACGACTGCTCAGACTCTCTACGGATGAACTAAGTGAGAGCTAACTTGGTTTTAAACCTTTTAAAATGAGCAGCAATCTTCACGGCCTCTGCTGTGAATCAGTCGACATTGCTTTGTGTGTTTGGCTTACTTGAAAGCAATCAGGGTAAACTATATTCTCTTTAAGGGCGAATCAGTATTTCATAGTCCTGCTGTATCATTGAGCCCCCACTGACAATTGTGTCTGTTGTTGTCAATCCTTTTAAAGCAATATTGCTACAACACCATTTGTTTGATGGAAGCTTTGGAATAAAAAATTGGTTTATTGCTTTTATCTTTATTTCAGAGGGAGATGTTTAAAAATGCCCTGATAAATATATAAATTGTTCGAGACCTGTTAGCTTGTTACTATTAGCATGGAGTGCTTGAAGTATACAACACACTGCCACAGTTTTGTGTACCACCAAGTCTGCCTTCCAGCCACGTAAGCTGTGGAGCAAGCCCTTCTGATCCCCTCAAGACCTTTCTTCAATGGACTCCGAGAGAAGCCAGATGATGACATTTTGAGTCGTATGAAATTTGACGCAAGCAAGATTTTTCTTCCGCACAATTGCATGCGACCATGTCTTCCATCATTGTCCTCGTCACCGGAATAGAGGACTTTGGCATTGACCCTGGGTGTCGGACGCCAATGGTAAAGGAAAATATAAATGACAGCAATGAAGGTGTGTGCGTGTATGTGTGTGTGTTTCTGTGTGTATGTGCGTGTGCCTGAGTGTGTACAAATGCATATAAAACATTACTGTAAGACGTGGGACATGTAAACACTTAACCCTCTCAATATTCCCTGTAAATCATTCCTGTATGTGTATACAAAAAAAAACATATCCATGTCATATTTTTGCATTCAAAGCCACTGAGCCACTCTCTCTCTCTCTCTCTGGCGCTCTCTCTCCCTCTCTCTCTTGCTCTCTCTCTTTCTCTGGTGCTCTCTCCCTCTCTCTCTCATATCTTCAGCTCTCTGAGAAGTCTTTGATGCCGCGGCTCCAACTTCATGCTGACTAACCTGTAACCCGAGGTGGGGCTGACAGATTGAGCGGTGTGGAGGGTTAGGCGGTGCGTCGGGGTGCGCGTCGCCCTGATCTCTCCTCCAGGACTCAGACACAGCGTTTGATCTGTGCACCAGTCTGCAGGGAGCCCGGGAAGCCTGCATCTGGAGAGGGACCTTGAGGGGGGGGAGCGTTGGTGGGAGGGACCTTGGGCGAGAGAGGGAGGGGGGGACCTTGAGAGAGAGAGACGCTGTCATGCGTGTGACACGATATCGCTGCAGGGATAAGCAGACAGGTGTTTGTGTAGGGAGGGGATGTTTTTGTTTTGATTTATGCGCGAGCCGCCTGTCATTTGCCAGTCGCGCTTCTCCCACTTTGACCTTCCTACGCCTGGTATGTGATGGGGCAGGGTTATCTGTATAAAGAATAGTATAAAGATACTAGATACATGAGATATTTGGTAATGTAAAGTAATATAATCACTTTTTCAGCCTTAATCAGTCTTAGTCTTACAAGTATAATACTGTGTTTTGATACAGCTATATTTCATTATTTTAAATATTTATTTGTTTTATTTGATACTTTTGATTACAAATCTAATAAGGAAATAAAACCCTAAAGATTAGTTGTCATCCCTCGCACCTGCGCAGTGTGGTGAGCACTGTGATAAAGACATCCATCCCTGGGGAGGATACACATTGGTGGTGGCAGACCCAAGGTAATATTTAGTGTTTACTGACGGCCATAAACATGTTGTTTATGAATTACATCAAGCTAGATAAACCCCAAACACCTTCATTTCAAATCATCAGGGACTAATTAAGGTGTGCAATGGAAAATATGTGGTTTTAAAGGTGAATCACAATCCAAACTACACAATATCAAGGTTTCCTGTTAACTGCAAAAAGATGGTTGATATATTTTGTTATTGTTGGTTTACTGATTGACGATATCAAGCCCTTATCCAATCAGGTGATTGTTTCAAGCGCTGTATAATTTTCTTTTCTCTATGAATAATTGTGTTTATTGTTGTTCAATTTGCCACAGGTGATGTAATAGTTATGACTCTGTTGTCTCCCAGTCTTCTGCCCAGGTGTGGTAATTGATAGTGATGGGCATTCATTTAACTGTCATGTTCGTTTTTCGACAAATAGGCCAGTGATTTAATTTGGGGTCAGCAGAACGCCCCCAAACCCTTCCCCCCCCCTCCCCCCTGCATAGATCTCAGACGACTTGAGGAGGGGTCATCAACCTTTTCGGGGTGTAGACGCGCCAATCACCTCCACCAGAATTTCAATTTAAAGTTGTCGGGCATGATTATGGAAAATGTCACACACATTACCACTAGGATGTTTTCGTCAATTATCAAGCGAAACAAGTGTCTCGTTAGATTTGTGAAAAGATCGATTCGATCCACACAATGTATGCACATGTATGCTACATGTAAGTTGATGGTTGCCTTGATATTTTGCAGAAAAATACGGCATGTTGTTCACTGGCTACCTGCCATCGCTGTACATCAGGAATATGTGTTCAATCAACAGTTCATGTCCCATCCGGCCTTGACCCAGATGCCCACAGGCGTGCCTTGAATCAAGCAGTGTTTGGCGGTGGCATTGCTACAAGTAGTAGCATTTCTCAGTAGCGTGGCGGTAGCGTTGCTTTCTTCTGAATTAAATAGCTCTTCAATAGCGAAACTCTTTAATTGACCAAGAAGAGCAATTTCCCCGAGAATTTCTGAAGCGCCAGCACAGCGGAGCATTTGGAAAAATAAAACTACTAAGGATCAGGACAACTGACATTCAGTGAGTACCATTGAGTACCGTGAGACCATTCAGACATAATTCCCTAATTTTAGGACTTCCTTCGACATTGTGGTAAACTCCCACAAGCAGCAGCTAGATAGGTTGCGGGGCAGTGCCATGCAACCTCCAAAAGGAGACCCCGCATTTGGTGAGGCCGAGCCGTGATGGCTTTTCCTGCTAAACTTTCTACAAGTCCTGCCCTACTGTCAATCTCACCGGCCATTGGCACAATACTGTTTGAAACACGCTGCCTCTTTCGCATGTAAAACCTGATGATTTAGCAACTCTAGTAATGATCTGAAACTACCAGGACGGAGGATGGAGAGGAAGCTGTGAGCACAGGTGGGACATGGCTGATCAATACATTACATGCACCCATCCTTGCTGAGTGCTTCAGTCAAATTAGACTGTTCCTGCAACGGAGTGAGTTTGAGGGGAGGTGGGGGGTGAGTTAGATAGTTAGACAACTCTCAATGATGTGATCCTTTGTGGAGGTAGGAGGCCTCACATCTGTGATTGCGGATGTGAGGTGTTAATGAAGACGCTGGGAGGTTTTGTTTTCAGATTGACAGCCACAGAGATTCTCTGTGCTGTGATCGCTCAATAAGGACAATGGTGCAACTCCTGAACCACGAGACCCTGAGCCTCCGAAAATGCTCGCATTAATGGTTCTGCCTCCGTGATTCATAATCCGCCAAAAGTCACAAATGAGTCATAATATGACGATGATGAATCGTACAAATGAACGTATTTGCTAACCGCCTCAGCTTGTCCATCATAAACAAACCAGAAAGAGCTGCAGCCGTTGCCCTGATGTGTATTTACATCTTTGGAGAGGTGCAGCCCTTCACCTACAGCCTTTAGTGTGAAGAAATGCTTAACTCTGTAAACAACCTGCAGTCGTTTGGATAAGGTCAAATACACAGCCTTAACTGAATGGATGTCAGTGTTTATGTTCTAAAGGAAAACCATCTCAGGTGGCGCAGAGTGCACTCCGCAGGGGGTGAGCAACGGCTCAGCAGTTTGACCACCTGCTGGTGTCTTCACCTTGCACCACTGAAGCTAAGAGTTAGTTTAATGTCCCTTTCCTATCGTAAAGTCTCCTTCCCATCTGTGCACTTGATCCATGTCTCCATGATCCGTGATCCATCGCCTTCCCTTCCAGTGTAGCTGTGAGGATTGGTTGTGCAAGCGTAATACAAATGTGTCAAACGCTCTATTTGCTCAGGTGAAGGAAGCAATCGGACGCTCCTATGCTGCTACACTACTGTACGACTGCTCTACTGCTCTTTCACTTTCACGTCTGCTGCTTCAATGCTTTCCATGGTACTTCATGATTTTAGATTTCTTAAGACCCTAAAGTGGTTTGTCTGTGTCCTTATTCTCAAAATCCCCCACCCACCCCCGCCTTGCCAAGTCCGATCCTCTCTCCGTCGCTCTCTCTTTAACTCTCTGTCTGTCTAGCCCCCTCTCTCTGAGAACATGTAGCATTATTGCGCAGGGCTTGGCTAATTGCTGCTGTTGGCAGGTAGCAGGGCTCCCAGTGGGGGTCCGGGTGGAAGCAGTACATCCAGTACCCTAACTGACAGGCATGGCCACGCATGGCTGAACTGGGGAGCCACTGCATATTACTGGTGACACTACACAAATACCAAGCACCAGCTAATAACTAACTGGGACCCCCAGGAGACCCCCACCCCCACCTTTACCACCCTAGTGATGGAGGGATGGCGGGGGGATGTTGGAAACCGAGGGCCTTTCCCTCCGTTGCTGGGGAAACCTGAGGAAAGATGGGCGGTGGAGGAACAGCGACGTGGTTGGCGGGCGTATCATAAATGTATTCATGGGGTGGTCCCTTCTCTCAGGTCATTTGTTTTCATCGTCTAATTGTGTCTCCGGTTCGTATTAATGTTGCAGATTGTGTCCTCTTTGGTTGATGATGCACTTTGCAAATACCAACAGACCATCGGCAATATCGATTTAGAACGATTTACGACGACTGCTTTTGCTCCTCCGTTGGAGGATAATCCCAAACTCTGGTCTCAAGGGGATGTGGGATGTTTAGTGAGTCAGAGATGCTTCTGTATTATTTATGTATGTGTGGATGTACGTGCGGATGGAGGTATGGATGAATGGTTTCATAGTGCATGCTATGTATATATAAATTGGGTTATTCTCCCATCTGTGCTGTTCATTGTGACAAATGTATTCATACATTGAGACTTAATCAAGCATATACCAACAGCAGCTCACATGAAAGGGAGAGAATGGAACGCCGGGGGCTAACTTTGCCAAAGCAAATTTATTTCCCCGATTATAATTTAGAAATGTGATGCACATTTTCCAATTACAGCAAACATATATTGGCCAGAATCTGTGCTGCCAGTAAATGTTTCATTTACTTCCAGTGGTTGTGGATGCTGCTTGCCTTTGGTTAGAACCTTCCTCTACCTTTTTACGGTAGAAACAGTATAAAAGGTTTGTGGTGTACCTAGCCAGTGCCCTCTTGGCAGTTAACCTCAGCCTTATTAGCCAAGTGTGGGTACACTTACAACTTGAGTCAGTTTTCTTCTCTGTTCTCAATGTAATTACACAGAATAGACAAACAGCCAGACGTGACAACAAAGCTAAACAAGGTGAACACATAAACATTGAACTATTGTGAACAGATGTAACTACACCAAAAAGAGTATACATAAAATACAACAATGATGTTAGTTGCAATGATTCAGAGTGCAAAGATACTGGAATAAATATAGGATGATTTACAGGTTACTTTAGTTCCATCGGGTGTCTGAAAATATATGCATACATGGAATATATAAATGCTTTCGTTTATTTAATAGGTGTACAATCAAGGGATGGCTTGGAAAAAGGCTTGCAAATCATATCATTTATTGTTGTTAAGTTATGTATGGCCTATGGGCTGCTACATCCATCAAATGTGCAACTAGAATCCAACTCTGAGATGCATAATTTATGAACTGAGACTAAGTGAGGAAGAGCATACTTTCAGGGAGAAAAAAACTAAATCGTACAAGCAATCGAATCATTCCAGGGACGGCCCCAACCGCACTTTGGATTCTGGAAAAATCAAACATTGTTTTTCTTCCACAACCCGCCATTACAAAATCTCAAGCAGGGAGGGGGAGGAAAACTCTACTATTAAACTTGTTTTTCTTTCACTTATGTGGCGATAATACGCCGGCATCCAGCGTGGCGCTATAATTGGGAAGCATATTGAAGACAGTCACTGGCTGTGCGCCCCTGGAGCGAGTCGATGTAAGTGGGAGCAAATATGCTGTCCTGTGTATAATGACGGGACAATGGTGTTCGGTGGGATCCTAAATCTACTGTCTGTTTGACCCTCATTGGTCCAATGTGATTCCTCTGTGAATTGATGTCATTGGTTTCTCTGGTATGTTTCATTGGGAAAACTGTCTGACACCATCACAATTAAAATGGTCACATCACCAGTTGATTTCAAGGTTTTGGTTGGGATTTCCATAGTGAAATAAAAATTGAAGACTCTTTTAGCAAAAACAATGTTTGATCGATAGTATATTAACGTTTGGGCAAATAAAACGTTAATTATTAATTCAATAATGTCTCCAGGCTACATACACATACAGACACACACACAATAAACACTTTTGAACACAATCTGTAGGACGGTGTCACTATGGATATAAAGGGCAGCACCTCTTCCAATTGCCAACTACTGCAGAAATTGGCTCTGTACTACTGCCTAATGCTTTGCTGTGACCGGTCATGATCCCTCATTTCCGCTTGCATTCAGAGTCTTGGTCGTGGCCAGCCATTGGTCCATCGAGCTGCTTGTTAAGCCCATTGTCTTGTGTCAAGAACAATCAACCCAATCAAAGCTTGAGCACCACCCCTGACTTGTGATTGGGCCGAAAGTGTTCGGGCCAATCCAGACTCTCATATCCAACAGAAGAGTGACAAGAGAACCAGGAGAGGAAATCGAGGCAACACAAACAGTGATATATGGACACGGTTTTCGAGAAATATGACAAGAATGAGCAAATAACCGCAATTGTGTTGCTGAAGAAAAAGGAATGGTAGCAGGTAGACATTGAATAGTACAGGAAATATGCCAACTATTCATTCAACAATGTAATAATACTCTTGAGATATACAAAGCAATGGTAAAAGACCAAGCCCCATAGGGACCACTTCTGCACCTTTTCTCACTAGTGGAGTAGGAGGAGACACTGCTCTTTGCTGAGCTAAAGAGGGTAACAACAGGTCGTTCTATTTCATAGATTATTTGAAAGAGTTCAGCACTTGGGTGAGATTGCTTCGCACTTCAAATCAAAGGGACAACAAGCCACTTCAAGGAGAATAAACATCTCTGGTGACCTCGTTAGCAACGTCTTCTGAAGCACTACGCTATAGCATGATCAACAACATTAGAGTGAATATACTCACATACATTCACAGTCAGACACACATGCACACTTGGGTGCACTGCACACACACACACACACACACACGTGTGTGTGTGTGTGTGTGTGTGCGTTTGGCTTTCACTGCAATCTGTAATAGCCCCTCTATGTCATGTGATTACAGATCACGAGCTAGTTAACATTGCATCCGGCCATGCAGGTGACTTAAGCCCAGTTCAGACCAAAGATTCGCCTCGCAACGACATGCAACTCGCAACTTCTTGCGACTCCTTGCGACGAGACAGGCTGCGACGTTCTAAAACTGGGCAGTTCACACTGCTGCACCGGGCGGCGATGTCAGGTGGTTTACCTAGCAACTGTGGCCGCAACAGCATCAGCATCAGCATCAGGCTAAAAAGTAGCCTAATTTAGGTTTGCGATCAGGTTGCTTGAGCTAGCGCCCCAATTTACCCTCCCGGACCCTACACACATTGGTGGTTTATTGGGTTTCATTCTGATGTAAATGCGACAGCTCCGCGGTTCCGGCGGGGGGGGGGGGGGGGGTGCTTGGGTAGACGTGTTGCTGCGCTGTCTCCACAGAGACAACGCAGCGATATCATCATGAGCAGTTCTAACTGGAGAGAAAGTGAAACCGCGGGCTGCTGATCGTGTAAACGCATTGAACAAAGACGTTGAAAGATGCGATCTACGAGAGAGACGCAGAGGAAATGTCCTTAGGAGGCTTTTGTTGGGATAAAAAAAAAGCAAGTGGTCAGCAAAATAAAGAATATGTTGGCGCTTTTGCACTAAATAAGCGTTCGTAGCCTACACTCAGACGTGAACTCATTCTTGCATGCGGGTGTCTTCATTCATAAAAAAAAAAAAAACATTCGGGAGTATGCAAATTATTCTAAAGAGGTCTGGACTCCGTGCGCAGCCCCGCCTTCTCCAGTGAACCAAGAAAGCCCGCGCCGTGACGAACGGGGGATTTTAGCCCCTCGGTTTTATACAGGAAACTTGAGACCAGACAGTGAAATCGCCGGGCGTGGGGCAAGCTGCGATCGAACTGGCTTGGCAATGTAAAAAGGCCTAATGAAAAGGAGAAGACAGCAAGTTAGAAAGCCGAGAATATGGAGCCGCAGCCTACTTCAGCAGCAGAAACAGGGTGCCTACGCCAATCTTTGTAGAGAGATTTCTATGGGCAAAAACTGTTGTTATATTTTTATTGATTCCCTTCGAGAATTTGTGTGTAAAGGGGTGGGTCTAGGCTATATTTTCGCCTTTCTCCTTTGTAAAGCGCATTGTAGGCCTATTGCTTTTGGGCCGATACTGCGCCCATTCCTTGATTGTTCTGCCGCAGCACTCAAAACAATTAATTTCGTTCAAATGTTCTTCCAATCCACTCCAATAGTGGTCCTGCATTGAGTTTAAATCCAACTTTAACGAATAAATGGTCCAGTTTTAAGTTTCATAGAATATTTATACATTCCCAGGGCATGTTAAATGAGTGCATGCCCCGCCACTCGTAACACAGTTGTAAAATGCAGTCGTCAATTGATGGAATGGGTTATTTCATATATCATCACAACCAAAATTTGGAATTAATCAAATAAATTACAGATAAATAATACTGAAATGGCTACTTTTTGGTTGAACACATTTGAACGAAATATTTATGATCCCCCAATGTTGACCTGAAGTTGGCGCCACTGATTGGTAGACTATCGGAATGGTGGTAGGCCTACTAAAAGGTGTCTGAATGGGGGCATGTTGGAATGGCCACATGTAACCATAACAACGGTTATAGCTAACGTGTACTATGGACAGTACAGGACCGGGGCGGAGAAAGGCCGTGACGTACACGTTGTTCTGTGCTGTGTACTGACTGGCTGAAGAGAAATAGCTACGTCGTTGTGTTCTAAAACTGGATCTGGCGATTTGACATGTACAATCTCTGGCAACTCCTTGCGACTCATTACAACGCGCTACAACGACCAGTTCACACCGTTGCAACTTTTCCCTTGCGACGTTCCAAAACAGTCTCGTTGCAAGTCGTTGCGAGGCGAATCTTTGGTCTGAACTTGGCTTTAGAAGAGTGGCATTAGGATGGTTTTCTTACTACTATATAATAGCAGGCCTGTCGGACAAGTTACTCAAGTTGGTCAGTGCGCATGTGCCAAGCAGCCTGCAGCTCACACACACACATGGCAACCGCATACACACACACACACACACATGCGCACAAACGCACACGAGTGTGCTGCTGCATACGTTTCAAGACAAAGTCAGTGCAGGACATCGCAAAGACACACACCGCACACACATGCACACACGCACGCACACACGCGCGAGTTGAAAGACAACGCCAAGATCAATCCCGCATCCCGCAATGTCTAGCGATGTTGCTCAAATGTAATGCTACTCTCCTCCTTGAGCCTCCCGAAATGTCTTTACACTTTGTTGCTCAAACTTAATATTTCTCTCCTCCTTGTGCCTCCTGAAATGTCTTGCGATATTGATATCCCCCTTCCCCCCTGCGGACTGTTTTGGTTGCTTTATTTTTCTTATGTTTTGTGTGTATGCTATGTGTGACTGTAGGCTACTGCTGCCTGTCTTGGCCAGGACACTTGAAGAGATGTTTAATCTCAATTATGATTATTATTTTCAACCAGCCAATAGTAGTTGCCATGCATTTTAAAATGTCAATGCTCTTTTTTTTGCTCTGAATAACAGTAAAAGCTATTGAATAATTGATTTGCATGCATAGTATACTAAACTTTCCATTGAACAATTACACCTGTTACCCATAAATTGACTCATTTTATAATGTTATCAAATGCTCACACACTAGCTTCTTTCAGACACATGTGTAAGCCTGATATTCTCTTGATAGGCCGTATGAGTGAACAACATATCCTGACATTTGTACCCTGATAATCACCTGAATAATACTACCCCTGAGGTAGTATTGTCTCCGTAGGAAATGTAAATTACCTTATATGTGAATGAGGAGTAGAAAGTCTGTATTTCTCTCACAAGTCCATTGGGCGCGTTGATGACACTTCTGCATGTCATTGAGTGGCCCCCTAAATAATAATCAGCCTGTTGCCTTTTGTTCACTGAATAGTTCAAAAATATTTAAATGTTGGCACTGCTTTTAAGAGTCATTTGTGGTGAACGCTAGAAGATAGGTCTTATCATAAACCTAAAAAAGCACATCATACAATAAATTACAATAAATGAGCTCACAGCTGCAAGTGTATAGAAAATGTTTTTTTTATTATTATTACTGACAACAGTCAGCTGAACATTATAGGGTCCCGTCCTTCCACTCCCTACATTTGTCCAAGTGTAAGTTATATGTGAAATGAAGCAAAAAAAAATGACGCTCTCTTTCTCCGGTAACACAAGGCAAGGCAAGGCAAGGCAATTTTACTTGTATAGCACATTTCTTACATCAAGCAGTTCAATGTGCTTTACAGAGAAAAAGACAACAGTATCATTTAGAGTGAAGAAATACATGCAAACAATATAATGAAAGTCCTTCAATGAAATTACACATGTACTATTAAAAATAAAGGGAGAAAAAGATAAAAAGGAATAAAAAATGTAAAAAGACCTTCAGTAAGGTCAGACATTTCAGATATGAATCCGACTTTAAAATATAAATTGATTAGAATAAAAATAAAAAAGAGAAGTATAAATCAATTAGAATAAAAATATAAAAGAGAAGGAAAACATTAGAAATGTTAATAGTATGCATCACTGAAGAGCTTAGTCTTTAGTTTTAGAGATAAAAAAAATAATAGTTGTGGCAGCGTTTTTAATTTCTTCTGGCAGTTTGTTCCAAAGTTTCGCTGCATAAACACTAAAGACTGACTCACCACATTTTGTTTTGGCAGTAGTTTGAACCAAAAGTGTTGAGGTGTTAAGACGAATGTCGTTGAATGTCGTTGAACAGGAATGTCGTTGAAACAAAAAACTGAAAGTTAACTCAATTTAAGATTACCTTTGTTTCAACTCTGAAAATAAAGTTCAAAAGGTTGATTATACTACACTGTTCTAGTTGTCACAATGTTGTTTTTTAAGTTGTCAAAGTTGACTTAACTTTTAATCACTTGTAATCATAACTTGATACCATTAGTTGAAACAAAATATAATTATACATCATTGATACATGAAAACTTTTAATCACATCTTGTTTAAACTTGATACTGTGAGTTAAAACAACATTTTTTTAAACATTAGCAATACAATAACATTCTTTAGCTAGTAAAACAAACAGATATTTCATTATTATTGTAACTCACAGTTCTGAGTTAAACTAACTTAGCCGTATTTATACGACTCCTCATTTAAAGTTAAGAGGATTACAATTCTAAATTTGTTTCAACTTGCATGGTAAATGACAGAGCTTCACACTGAATTCTTGCAGTTGTCCAAGAACATTTATTTTATAAATACATTTATATAAACTTTAACAGAAGTTAAAGGTTTTAACATGCCATACCCAATGTATGTCTCTGTAATGTACAGAGGGTGGACTTGCAGACAGACATGACAGTCAGACAGAGGGTGGACTTGCACAGACAGACAGACAGAGGGTGGGTGGACTGACAGCGAGTGGACTCGTAGAAAGAAAGTAGGTGAGGTGGGGTTGAACAATGACGTATGTGAGATAGTAAACAGATAATCATAAAATCTCGACATGAATATGAACAATGTGGAACATTGATACATCTTAAACATGTCTTTGCATCAAAACAGGCCTCACTGAGGTTGACAACCGAGAGTGCTGAGGAAAGGGGGACAGATGGGCAGGTGTCATAAGAGGCAAAAAGTGAGATAACCGGTCCATATCATCATATGAACAAAAACAATGGTGTACATTATAAATACTTACTTACATTTCACTTAATTTAACTGTTAATTGAACACAATTTTAAAACTGTGAATGAGAGAATAAGTATGGCGAAGTTGTAGAGGAAAAATGTGGTATACGCAGAGCTTTACAAAACATCAACATCCACGTCTAAAAGATTCTTTAACCACAATTCGAAACAAAAGTTTGTTTTCATTATACATTTCATACATTTCATTATTCATTATTTTTCAACAATTTCAGATTTTTCAACTTCACAAGTGACACATCTGTCACGCATACCTGACTTGTGCTGAACAAACTAAGCCGATGAAAACCTGTATGCTAGTGTAAAGAACAAGGCAAGCTTCCCAGATAACTGCTGCCTCCTAGTAGTTGCTTGACAAGTGCATTTCTTTGTTTACATGCGATATCTAAGCATTTTATTTCTGAGTCCATGGATTCTGGCTGAACATTGGTCCGGTTTAATGTTCATGACAACCCTCTGAAGGAACTCAAAAGAATACTTCATATTACGTGGGTACTCAAGGTTTAGGCAGTAGATTGCACCCAGTAACATGGCAAAGCCTGTGGACACATCTCGGACGTCATGTAGGATTATCTTCTCCTCTATTACCAGAGCCACGTTGAAAACATCCAATGGAAATGCATCATGCAGAGGGCCTTCGTGTCCAATCAACAGTCCAACTTGCATCCCGCTCATTAGCACGTCAAGGGTTTCACCATGAGCCTGAAAACATAAAGACAAAAACACACATCTTAACTGACTTAAACATCACTGCTAGGCTAATAGAGAAAGGCTACAAATGTCTTTGACATTAATTGAGTGAGTGTTGTCATTGCCTTTCTGAATGTTCATTGTTAAGCCCAAATAATAAAACAAACCAACAGTAATTTTGGCCACTAGGAGGAGCTAAACTGAGAGAAAATGTACTGAATGTTAGCCTGGCGATGTCATACTCATAATTCTAGTCAGAATATGAGTCTGAGACCGAACCATTGGGCTGTGATTATAGGGCGGAACCAGGAAGGAAAATGCCTCTTCGCTCAATTGGATAGACCTAAAACCAATCAGAGCAACGTAGTATGTGACGTATGTTGTGCGAAGCACAGCTATTCTCAAACTAACTCAACTGAGCGCACGTTCGAAGTAGAAAAAGAAGATGGACATAAACGATTTATGCCTGTTTTGTAAAAAGAATTTAAGGATACACGGACAAATTGGCAACACGGTCAGCATTTTTGGGAAAAAAAGTAAAAGCGCTGAGCGCTCTTTGGTGACGTGGTTGATTACGTTAATGTGTATCATCTGTCCATCAACGTATAAAGCCCGCCCTTACAATTTGATTGGTCAGACCACTTTTTGATCTGACCTAATACCTCCCAACGAGCTCAATTCCAGACTGAATCTCCAGACCAAATATTTTGTGGGCGGAGTTCAGGCTGGTATCCAGGCTAACTGAATGTGCTCCATTTCTCAAAAATGTAGTATATTCTGATTTTAAGTATGAATAACAATTCAATGTTATATACATTGCATTTGAAATGAAAGAATGATTATAATAGACTATGCATCACACAGCTACATGCACATGGACAGAAACTCCGGGACACACCTCTTAACTAGCATATAACATGTGGTCCAAAAAAATAAATCTAGGATGCAGCCCACTACTTTATCATCCCAGCAAACCCTTCTCTGATATACTATACTACATACTAAGCTATTTTAAAAAGTAGCCTAATGTGATATGTTAACATTCCATTATTTAAAAACAATATAAGTCTGTATATTTTATTACATATTGGTTAAGTTACTACATTTTAGGTTTCATTACATTTTCAATTTAAATTAAGGGCACATTTCATTAATTTTTCACTCATTTACTATTTTATTTGTAAAAAATTACCCCTTACGACTTATGAAAATAAAAAATGTTAAAACAAAACAATGTCATATAAAATGTGTAAATACGGTGTCTTACATCACACATCCTGATTATGTCAGAGGAATCTTCTGCAAGGTAGCATGGAAGACCAAGTAGGACAGCTGCTCTTTTGTTTTGGTTCGTGTCCTACAAGAACAAGACAAGAGTTTGTGAATAAGATACCCAAGCCAGAATACTAATTTTAGTACATTAACAAGAAATGATTTCTGTGCAGTACATACCTCCTTTTGAAGACAACTGAGAATACTGCTCAGGCGCACCCTCCTGCCTGATGCAGCAGCTTCTCCGTACATTTGTAGAACACCTGGCACCAAGGCATCAAGTCCATCCAGGAATGACTCCAGCAGGTCTTTGGTGACGATTCTACTGAACTCAGCACTGAGCTGAAACCAATAATAAAACAGCAGAGAAAAGGGCAATGAGTGAGGGAAAAATAAGAGCAGCATAAAGCTCTAAGGGACACACAAAAAACACAAATATGATTGAAACATATAGTGCATAGTTTGACTACCTAAAACAACAAAATATAGGATTTCTATGCTGTACTCAGTTGGCAAAGAATTACCTGTCTCTCACTAAACAATGCAGGCCACCTGTCCTTGACTGCAGAAATGAGTGGCTCGTCACCAATGATCTCTTGTCTTCGCTGGGAGAATGTTGCAGTCATCAATTCATCGAGCAGGTGCAAATCTGGCTCTCTCTTCTGCACTTCCAAAAGCATGGTCTCACGATCCTTATCTGATTTAACAGTACTTTGTCCATCAGGTGGCTCTGATAAGTAGTTGATCTCTCCCTTTTTTGCCTTCTTGACTGGCTTGGTGTTTCCCTTTCTTTTTCTTTTATTTACAAGAACTTCAGGGCATCCAGCTGCCATCATCCTCTGACGGTAATTGCCCATCTTGAATATCAGGCTGAATCTCCAGCAGTACCATCCTTTACCTGAACCCGGCTCCCTGAGACAAGGATGCTTTGCAACAAGAGCTTTGGCTACGCTTTCTAAATTGTCTTTACTTGGATAGCAAGTGATTCTGGTTATGCTATCAGCCAGTCTGTCCAGTATTTCACTCTTCACACTCTTTGAGATGACCATCACAGCTCCATCCTTGGCATAGGCATCATTTGCTACCCTCAGCTGAAACTCAACGTCATGGGAGAAATCTGAAATAACAAAGTGATCAGGCCATTCTGAAGAATCACCACTACGAGGGGGCTCGGGGCTTGCACTATTCTGGGAACTGGGGCTTGCACTATTCTGGGAACTAAGGCTTGCAGTATCTAATGTCGAGTCAGAAACTGGTTCAGAAAACGTGAACAGAACTTTCAGTGTGGCTCGTTCAGTTGGTAGGTCCTTGATGTCTGTCAAATTGCAGAGCTCATTCCCAAAGTCTGGATCTTCAAACTGTAAAAGGAACTTCCCACGGAGGCCCAGAGTGTTGCCCAGAACTACACATAACTAATCAACTGATGGGGGAACCTCCTGTAGGGTGACACGTCTTATTTCCTGAGGTGAGACGATGACTCTGAGAAGCATCATTGATGAGATACCAAGAACTGAAACACAGTGAACAAACAAGAAAACGCTTCATTAAACAGTAAATAACATAAATCTAAAAGAAGCTGTGAATGGAGTTAAAACAGCAGAGAGATTACAACAGATAGGGAGGGTGAATTCAGAGATCAGGTAGCCATTTCTACACTACATCGTTATATAGCAAATAGTGTCGTCTAACCTTTTAAGTGCAGTTTATATCCCGTTATGTGGTCCAAAGATTAAGAGTTTGTTTAAATGTATGACAAACCAACCCAATCAAATATTACCTTAATGTAACATGAATGTCCTTGGAGTGACGAGCACCTTTTCCTCAACAGGGTATGCAGCAAGGGGAATGTAGTCATTCAGACGGTCCGGATCAATGACCACAATTGTTGCAGGATCTCTTCTGGCGAGCTGGTAACACCTGAGATGCTCTTGGAAGGTCGCTGTGAATAGTTCAGTAATGAATGATATGCAACCATCCACTACACAGATCTCCAATACTCTCCCAAAATCTGGCAGTCCACACGTATGTCCAACTGAGAGTACCATGCCTTTAGAATATTTTGTCCCATTCAAGTAAGCAATGGAGGTGAGTGAAACAGAGTCCAGACCTTCAAACTTATTCCATACAGCCTCTCTGATTGCAGCATCTAGGATGCCCACAGACACAACTGATACTCGTCCAGTCTCAATGCTTGGCTTGAAAATAGTTGGCATCTCCAAGTAATATGACAACATCAGTTGATGTCTTGTGGCCAACGTGTGCAGAATATTTTTGAAATTGCCAGTATTGTGAACCATTCTTTTAAAAAAAGAATGTTTTGCCTCAAATCGTATTGTCCAGAACTCAATTAATGGTCCAAATTTCTGAATCAGAACAGGATAATGTTCAAGATAATGATGTTTAGGGCGTAATTTAGTACCAGGAAATAATTCTAAGAGCAACTGTCTGTGGTCAGAAATTTTGGCTTGTAGGTAGCACAGGGTTTCTGTTGTGAATGAGGGGCTTGATAACACCTCCACTATGTCTTTCAGTTCAAGGATCACAGACCAAGTCTTTTCACTCTCTGGAATATGATGGCCAATCAACAGTGGAAGAAATCTCAGAAGTGCCCAGTTCTCAGAAGTGCCCAGGGAACGATTTCGAACACAGCTTCAGTCTCTTAATAATGTCCTGGGTAGCGTATCGCTACCGTGACGGTAGCCATGCTTCCCGTCACACAAGCTCCATCTGTCTGTGTAAAACATACCGGTAACAGGGGACCGCGGAAAAAAACAGCGCATGCTGCTCATTATTAATTATCGGCATAATATCCATGTTAAAACAACTTTACTAAATGAATTGGAGTAACTAGTCAATATAAAATACAAAGTGAGGAAAGCACGAGCACGAAGTGACAGCAGCCCTAACACGCAGCCTCAACCGTTAGGTGGCTAACTAGCAAACTAGCCAACTCATGTCGGGCTCGAATAAAAACTAATGTTGCAGTCACATTTTCCAGGCTATTAAAAAAGCACAACCTACACATTTAACGTTATTACGTTACTACACATGAGGTTAATGTTAAAAGACTTAATTAGAGATAGATACGAGGCTAAACTCACCTGCTGTTCCTCAGCCTCGTGTAAAGAAATCTACTTCGACACGTTCACCACTCGTCACTTCGGCCCCCGCGTCGTGTTACTCCGCCTCGGTTCTAGGCCGTTGTCAGGCATAGTCTCTTCCCGCGTGTCGAAGTAGTCCTTGATCATTTACTACAAAGTGTCTGTATTTCGATATGATATATGACTTATCTGCGGTGTTTAAATTATTCTGTTCATGCTTCAGCCTTGCCATGAATTAAAGAAGACAATTAAACTCAAAAGTCCAAATATTAATTTTGCAGCTCTCATTGGCCCACTCCCGCCTTTTCCCCCACGCCCCGCCCCCCCATCTGATAACTTTGAAACCCAAGTTCAATCAACACACACTTATCTGATAACATTTTCAAATAGTCAACACAATTAATAACAGTAAGTTCTACTTTTTAAAACTCACGCAGATGAGTTCAAAATCCAAAACTTGTTAGAGCTCTTTGTGTTAAAGAGAGGAAGTAAGTGGACTTAACTAAACGGAGCTGTCCTGTTTTACAGTGAAGTTACGTTTTTTGAGCAGGGGCTTTACGACTGCTGTTTTTAGGGACCTGGGAAAAGTACCAGCTTGTATTGATGTATTTATAATCTGAAGCACATCTGTTGTTGAGATGAAGGACAGATTTAAAAAGACTACTGGGTAACATATCCAGTTGGGAGGTAGCAGAGCTGAGATTTGGAACGGTTTTAATTAGAGTTTCATGGTTGATGGAACTTAATTCTGACATTTGGTGTATGGGCCCTCTTTCAGTATCTGGTAAGTCCAAAACACGAGTTGTTTGCAACTGTGTTGTTATGTTCAGTCTTATTTTTCAATTTTACTATTGAAAAAGGAGGCAAACTCTTCACACTTGTGATCTGAGAGAAGCTCTGGCGTTATGTCAGTTGGGGGATTTGTTAACCTCTCAACAGTAGAGAATAGCACACAAGCATTATTTATGTTTCTGCTAATAATATCAGAGAAAAATATCTCCCTTCTCTTGCAAATTTCATGGTTATACAGCCGTAGCATGTTTTTATAAATTTGGTAGTCAATGTGTAGTTTGGACTTACGCCATTTTCTCTCGGTCTTCCTGCATTCCCGTTTTTTTGTTTAACCTTTGGATTTTTTCTCCATGGAGCACTTTGCTTGTTTATGACTTTTTGAACTTTTACTGGAGCAATGTCATCGATGATTTGTCTCATCTTTGAAGTTAAATTGTTCATCAAGTCATCTACCGAGTCAGGTGTTTGAGTTGGGTTTTGGGAGAGCGCTTGCTCAAAAAGGGCAATGGTGTTCTCATTTATGACTCTCTTTCCTACAGTCCTCAACCAATTCTGAAAATAGGGGGACATGCAAACATCAAAGAACATTCAGTAGTGATCGGATACAGCAAAGTCCATCACATTAGTGGACACATTGAGACAAGGTCAAGGTCAAGAGTATGACCATGCGGGTGTGTTGGCCCCTGTACATCCTGTGTTAAACTAAAAGTGTCCAAGAGCATAAGAAAATCCCTTGATTTGGTGTTCTCTAAATTATGTACATGCAGTTTAAAATCCCCTGTGATAATAAAAGAGTCAAACTCTAAGCAAATAGTTGACAGTAGTTCACAAAATTCTTCTAGAAATTATTTTTATTAACTGTCTTGGAGGCCTGTAAATGATTACTAGTAGGATGTTGGGAGAACACTTAATAAGTGAACATAGTTATTCAAAAGATGTAAAATGCCCAAAAAGTAACTGCTTGGACTGAAAAGATGCTTTGTATATTGCAGCAATTCCACCCCCCATCTTCTTGTCACGGGTAGGGCTCAAGAAATTGAAGTTTGGGGGAGCAGATTCGATCAAGTTAGAAACAGCCTTAGCATGATCTAGCCATGCCTCAGTTAAGAGCATAAAATCAAGTGAGTGTGAACAAATCAGATCATTAATTAGAAATGACTTATTTAAGAATGACCTGACATTCAGCAGAGCTAATTTTACCTTAGTAGACCTAAATGTGGGGATCCACTAGTGTAAACAGAATTTGTTTGGGAACTGGTTTTAGGTTCGACTGGTTTACCCTGCTGTATAGTCGCCGTCCTTTATGTTTTCTTGATACAAAACTTATCAGTACAGTGATGGGGAATTTGGAGGTCGGTGATGCCTGGATGGAACAGCAGGGGGGGCTACCGATATGGGCTGCATTCTTGGCCGGATGAAGTAAGGCATCACAAACAGGAAGCTCTATAGTGTTTACCAACACAGGCAGGTCGTTGGCAGTGGCAAACCGGAGTTGCGGGATGCGCTGTAAACAGTCAGTTACTTTGGGCAGTCCGCACCGCGTGTAGTATGTTAGATGTGAGATGTTGTGATCCAGGTGTATTTGGGTGAATGCCATCGTTCTTATAAAATGATGGACGATCCCTAAACAGATTAAAATTGTCAATGAAGTGGAAGGCCAGAGGAGCCACCAGCTGCCGACCCAGGGGACATCGGACCGGGCCACCACCGGATCGGAGCGACTGGGATCACCATCGTCGGCCTTGTCTGAGGCTGGATGAGTGGCGCCACTGGAGTGCCTGAAGACAGCATTCCTCAGCATCTTGTGACGGGAGGTAGTGCGTTGTTGGCTTGGATCGTCAGCGGAACAAGGTTTATTCACCTGGGGCTTGGGAACCGCATTGGCAACAACAAGCAATGTCACTGGAGCGGCAGGACTGTCGGTGTTGGCAAGTGGCTCGAACCTGTTTGAGAGGCTCAAGCACGGGGAGGATCCCGGTCGCCGGCGACCGACGGAAGTCGTTTGCGACGCCTTTCTTCTTCGTTGTTTCTTCTATTTGTCTCCAGCTCATGCTTGAATCTTTCATCTATCAATGCTTCGGATTTTGTGGATGCAACGGAATATATGATGCATCATTTTAGCAACATTTAAGATGATCGCGATGAGTTCTGCCAGTTCTGTCTACGGTCAAACAAACTACAGTGACAGCGGCCACACTTATCCCGCCTCTTGCGAACTTAGGCCCTACGTCATATCCCGCCCTTTGCAAGCCCACCCCCCTAAACCCCCCTTTGATTCTGGTGATGTCTAAACGAAATTGATGTCCGCATATAAAGCATAAAGTGTGAATCACCCTCAGGGTAGAATCTCCTGATACGGCTTGTAGGTAGGAAGATTATTATGTTTGCTTCATTATGTTATAGGTGAACCAAAATGTTATAAGTTGTAAAATTATAGGCAAAATGTTATATATTATGTGCTCAGAAATTTGTAACATTATCGACAGGAGTTTCTACATTATTATATGCTATGAGTTCAATTACAACTAGAGTGCGCGTGCGCGGAAACTCTAGTATGTATAAAAATTGAAATTGAAAAACACGACATTCATTGTATTCCCACAACCGTTCAGACTTGTGAAAGACAGCTTGTATTGTACAGCGTCAGCGCACGGGAGGACGGAGTCTGGAGCCATAAGACACGGCTTCACAGCTTTGGCGACGGTTCCCACGCAGCCACAATAACATCAGCAAACAAACGTTAACACCACCCAACAAAGGAAGGAGTGGAAATAAAGGAAGGAATCAAAAAACAAGTATTAATTCAGCCCTGGAAGAACACTGTCTACCCACAGAACACTCCTCTCTCTCTCTCTCTCTCTCTCTCTCTCTCTCTCTCTCTCTCTCTCTCTCTCTCTCTCTCTCTCTCTCTCTCTCTCTCTCTCTCTCTCTGTCTCTCTCTCTTTCTCTCATGAATGTGCGATGGTGCTCTAAACAGTCTGACGCCTCCACAGACAGACCCCCGAGTCCAGGAGGCCCTGGTCTCCATGAGGCAATGCTTCGTTAATATAAATATATGCATACACATTATCATAATTAGCAGAATAATAATTAATGTTACTTGCTTTTCCTAACATCCTTGTGGGGATTTATATGTTGGTTACCTCGCTCGCTCTCTCTCTCTCTCTCTCTCTCTCCCTCTCTCTCTCTCTCTCTCTCTCTCTCTCTCTTTCTCTCTCTCTCTCTGTATGGATGCTAATCATAGCAGACTGAGTAGGTTCCTAATGTGGTTTAGGTCTAAAAATGTGCAACCACTATACTGTGCTTTATGGACATCCTATTCATTCATAGTGCCACTCTAACAGCCAGACACGTTTTGCACAGCAGACGAATGCCTTCAGCACGAGCTTGGAGCGCCATGATGCACCCGTGGCTCAGAGTCATTAGGGCTGTTATTCATGACAAGTCCACGATGATGTCTTATTTACAACAAGTTGCGCGCACGTTTGGCATTAATGATCTCTAGCCATGCTCTTTTCATGTTGCGTTGTAAATCAAAAAGCCTGGCATGGATCACAAATCACTGGTCAATTGATCTTGGGAGCAGTCGGTGTAATTAGAGACAAGAAGTGATTTATGATGTTGTGTTTGTGTGCTGTGCTGTTATGTTGGCTTTAGAAACCAATGGCAGATCTGGAGTGATATTGGATTCGTTTTCGAGGCCTTTGTTGAGGTAATAGTTTTGTGTGAGAGGGGAGCTCTACTCTTACGCCCTTGTGGCTTATTGGGTGTTCCTCCTCCCAGCTGAAAGGTCCAGGGTTTAATCTCCGATGTCCGCAGTCGTGTATGTAGTCGTCCATGAACCAGATGCCCTCTACCGGGTTCTTCAATTATATCTGAATCCACTGTTGGTCACTTTGAATAAAGCTGCTAGATTATAATAGTATATAGAAGTAACCTCACAAGTATCACAATTAGTCATGTACACTGTCTATTGGTAAACTATGGGTCGTGAGCCAAAATGCATCCGGCAAAGCACAAACCATAGTGATGGGGGAACCAGAAGCGTTCTGCATTGTGGCTCCAATGGACACACTGAAAATGAAGAAGTTTCTGAACCCCTGGTCTTGATCTTTGGGAGAGAATTTTCGTATGGTATGAACATAATCAACATAACATAAAAAAATTGTGTAACCAACCATAACTTGATTCATTCAGTTCTCTTGGAAGTCCTCACCCACCAGCAAGAAGGGGAAAACAGTGTGCCGGTGTGGATACAAAAGAGTGCTGGATTAAGGGTTAAGTGTTTCCATTTGTTTCTTACTGCTGTGCAAACAAACTGCAGACGTTCACGCTTGTGATAATGGTTCCATTGTTCAGAAATTTCTTTGTTTGCTTATATTTGTAGTGTTTTTGTATTGTTTTTTCCAAGTGCACATGTTTGGATGAAGCAAAAGCAACACAGATAATAATGGCTAGTCTAGTGGTTTATGGGTTTGACTCCCGGTCCAAAAATCTTCTGCTTTTGAACCCTGATGACTGCGGCTAGTGTCCTTGAGTCCTAATAATCCCTTCCTTGTTACACCGTCTGCCATTGATCAGTCTGTGTGGTTTGTCTGTCTTGTTGTTTCATGTTATGGGCAGAGCTAGCGGACTCCAGCTCTTCTGGACTGCTGCTTCTCCGCCTCAACCAGACACACCTGATGATCATCCTAATCAACACTTCCTGCTTATATACTCCGGCTTCTCAGTCACGCATGGCCAGATTGTGTACCTCTGTTAGTAGCGTTCCTGGCTACTATGTCTCTTTGTTCTTTTATTTGTGATTATGGGGTTCTAACCCTCTGCTCCTGTCCAGACCATCTCACCACCGCGGCGCGGTTCCTCCACGTCCCCTTCCTGGCTCCTGGTTCGACCCGGCTGGCCTCCTGCATCAACCAGCCTCTGCTCATTCCCAGCAAATAAGCATTCAAACTGTTACAACTCAAGTCTGTGTCGAGCGTTTGGGACCCCCCAACCTTGTGCTGTAACATTCCTGATTATAAATGACCAAAAAAAAAGCCTTGACTCAATGACTAACGAGACGACACCGTAGTTTAAAGATGTGCTCTCAGAGCCCCTCCGCCCTGCTGCAGCAGTACAGCCCGGTGTTCTGCTGTGCTCCGACACCGCTGCATCATGGTGCCATCCACCTGTAGCCTCATCCATCACTCACCTCTCAGCGTGGGACACCTCTCTCAGCGTCTCTGATTTATCTCCTCGCCGATTATAAATGCATCACTTTGGAAGACGATACATTGAACACGGAGCAGTAGATTAATCGTATTCCTAATTGATCGGAGTAACAGTTGAGGCTGTCATCTCGTGTGTGGCCGATGCTACATTAATGGTCTCCCCCACCTCCGCCCGTATGGTGAGGCTCCTGTCAGCATGGGATGTTTTCGGCTTGCTCTCTAGCCTTGTACTAAAACATCATCCTCTCTCTCTCTCTCTCTCTCTCTCTCTCTCTCTCTCTCTCTCTCTCTCTCTCTCTTCTCTCCCTCATGAACAAAGTACTGTGGATCAGGTTGTGGTTCTTACGAGTGGCCACAGATAACTTAAAATCTCCTACCCTGTTGACGGTGGAGGGCCCTGCCGCCGCCGCCGCCGCCCAGCGCCAGCGGGGCCCGGCCACAGGACCCGGGCCCCTGCCCTCTTCCTCCACTCCATCTGGGCTCATCCACAATGCATGAGGAGGGGTGAAGCTCAAACGCACCAGTCGCATCCATTCACCATCTCACCTCTCCAGATAATAACTAGACGGAGGAGAACCTGGCCCTGCCAGGGGGAGCGAGGAACAGGCAGTTGGAGTGAAGGGATGCCAGGCGCCGGCCTGACGTCATATCGTACGAACACATTGAGGCTCCTCAATCCATAGCGGGGAGGATACAATTACTGGAAAGAAAAACAGAGAAAGATGTCTGCATCTTTTCTCTGTTTTTCATTTTGGTTACGAAATGTTTCATCATCCACCGTAGTATACACATGTTATTATTTTATTCATGTGAATGAAAACCTACTTTTAATTAGAACATTTCCTTCCTTTTGGTACAAAGTGGTTACAGAAATGAAAATTCCAATGTTTTACCAAATCCCAAAGTATGCAGACTAACTAAAATGGGACAGGTTCAGGTTGGTACTTGTGACATTTTACGGAACAGAAGAAATATATCTCCTATTTTTAGGCATTGCTCCAAGGCAGAATGCTAAGACTCCAATGCTAAGACTCCAATCTCGTAAAACCCAGCAAAAGGCAATGCATAGACGTTCTACTTTCCTGTAATCACGACAATGCTCAAGCCTGCTGCTACATGCGATCTGGGAATACAGCTTTTTAGTGCAGTCTTTTCTTCTTCCTCTCGCAAACGTGTGATAAAATATGCAACGAACGAAA
>NC_136937.1:18138157-18228157 GCF_949987615.1 Pollachius pollachius | reverse complement strand
AACCAAGTTGCAGGGTTTATTGGAAAGCTGGAGCGGAGGAGGGTAACCGGGTTATGCCTGGAGGAGTAGCCCGCTACAGAGTCAGCTATTTGTTTTGCCCGCCTGCACACTTTTTCTTTCCACTTCACACTTCCTTCTCTCTTGTCCCTATTCCCAGTCTTCAACCCGTGCACACAAGTGCACGCACACACACACGCAAGCACCCTCACACACATACATACACACACGCACAAACACAAGCAGACACGTACACACACACTTACACAGATACACACGCAAACACATGCACACACACGTGTGCAATGCACGCGCACACACATACTGACACAGAAAGACCTACCTAGATCTGCTACACACGCACGTGTATGTCAATACACACACACACAAACACACACACAAGCGTATATACGAGCATGCATGGACACAGCCATGCAGAGAGGACACCGACATGCATAGAGACACACACATCCTCTCATTCATACACACACACGCAAACATACAAATGCATATCCACTCACACACACACACACACACACACACACACACAAAGGCACGCACCCACACACGTATACACATTGGTGGGTGGTTGGGTACAGATATGGTTTCAAAAGCTTCGGGCAGAAGGAATAGCATTGTCAGGTTTTCTGCTGAATCGCAGGGAGAATGTCCCCACACAGCACCACCGCCCCCATTGATGGGTGGACGATTGTCTCCACTTGGAGGACATCACACACAGGTAAAGGCCAAGCGCTGGGATGCTGCTGAATTGGCCTCAAAAGTGGAGTTGGGGGGAGGACTTTCCCTGGAAACTCTCTCATCATTGTTGTTATTTATTTATTTATCTCGTCCTTGACCTGCTTTCAGAGGAATACGCCCGGCATGTTGAGCCACTCTCTCTCTCTACATCTCTCTCTCTCTCTCTGTCTCTCTCTCTCTCTCTCTCTCTCTCTCTCTCTCTCTCTATCTCTTTCTCTCTCCGTTTCTCTCTCTCTCTCCCTCATGCCCACAACCCCCCCCTCAATCACACGAATACAGCCATCACTTTCATCTTTATTGGCAATTTTCCTCTTCTTTTCTTTGAGGCCAACAAAATAGTTTGCTTGTGTGGCTTTTGCACCAAAATGCTGAGAATATGTTTTCATCGTCCAGAATGTCCATGTCATCTAAAGGTTGGCGCCGTCTCGCTGGCATCGCGCCTTCAATGCCGCCATGGCTCGACCATCGCGTCGCCTTCACACCGTCATCGTGCCACCATCGATGCAGTGCCAGGCTGGGCTTCGAGGAACTGGCGTCCCTCCCCGCTGCCAGGCGCTGGCGTCGGGGTGTGTGTGGATGGTGATGGGGTAGGGGAATCACTCTGTGAAGTGGCGGTTAAGGCTGCCGGCGGCCCTATCCCTCACCTCAGCTTTCCTTTGAGCGCTGATTAAACAGCGGCCGATGGATCCTGCCGCTCATTAAGGAGAGCGAAGGCCGGCGTCACAAATCAGCCTTTATGGAGGTGGGGGGGGGGGGCGCTATTGACAGTTTTATAGCAGCTGGTGATATTCATGGGGAGGGCTGTTCTGCATGGCACACATCCCTCCCCTCCCTACAGCGCTCCTTGTTAAGATCAGATATACAGAAGCCAAGAATAATCGCTGATGTCTCCGAGCCAGGAGGCAGCTTTCGCTTTTTTTGTTCTGAATCGGCACAACCTAAGGAAGGGAGGACGTCTCTCGCCTTCTGATTACGCCACCTATCTGGTTGATGTAGAGTACCATATGGGAAGTATGCCATCCCTTTAATTGCATTGGCTCCGTTAAACCATTGATTGGTGGCCCACGATCGAAACCAGAATCTCTTGACAGATCAAATGATGCTCCTTGGACCTTGCCAAGTAGATCTTACATTTCTGTACTTTAACTGCCCAGTGAAACCTTGCCCTTCATTGTAGACTTGACTGGGACGGTTCAGAATGCTCTAACATGGTTGTTTGCTGTCTTGTATGCTATCGATCTCGTTTCTTCAATGCACTGGAGTCTTGCACCATGCGAAGAGGATCCTAACGGAGGAATGTTGTTTAATTATTTTGAATTGAATTACATTTAATTACGGTATCGTCACGGTTTAGTATCTGATTGGCTGATACCCCTGCCATTACCTTGCCGACTATTCGGGCTGACAAGAATATGTCTGTAATCCTATTAAATCTTGCTAGTGTCCCTCATTCACATTCATCCATCCAAAGTTTTAATCTCACTAAGTTAAGGTCAAGCTTCCGGCTACCAATACTAGTGCCGACACCAGAGCGGGAATGAAACTACAGCATGCAGCGATAAGATTGCTTGATTCATTACCAGAGTCATACTCAAACCATTGAACTATGATTCAAGTTGACTGAATGAACGATTGTAATATTATTATTACCGCTGTTTTATGCATGACATTTCCCTTGCTTACGATTCAGGATTCAGGATTTACGATGCAAGGGATGTGCCAAGCTTGTGGTGAATGTCTCTGCTCCAGTGACTGAAAAGACATGGTTGAATTAATATGGGGAAATGCAGAACAACACCAGGATTTCCTCCCTAGTTCTTCTCTATTTGTAAGCTAGCACTTGTTCAGCTCTGGACGACTGGAGAGAGAAGAGAAGGGAAACAGGCCCAGAGGAAAGTGTGACATGGAGAATGTTTGCGTTACAGTATAGATTATGAGGCCGGTATGATATCCCCACGAGAGAGGTCTGTGAGGCTTAGAGATAACTCAGTCCAGATGCTGTCCACCCCATGCAGTCTTGGCTCGTAAACTTTGCTCTTTGTTATGGGAACACAGCAAAAAGCCTCGCTGGTAGTTATTCACTGAAATGTATCATTAATAAAAGTAATGTTTGCCAACATATGAAATGTGTTCCTTGCCAGGGTGTAAACTGATTCGGTTTAACTTTATAAGTATGATTTCTTGCAACAAACAAGTAAGCAAAACAATAAAGCTATTCTTTATGACTAGGTTGCCATCATGTTATAATGCATCAACTTCTTTTTTTTTTGCTAACTAGTGGTAAAATTGATGGCAACTATTATACAATCAAAAATAGCCTATTCTGCTATCCACCAACATGGCTGTTTAGGCTTTTAACAATTGGTGGTCTACTGTTATGCATTGCTGCCAGAGGCGTAGGAATGAGTTTAACATTGGGGGGGACACATATCGGAAACCTGACAGATCCGTTAATGGTTTGAAATACAGAAATATGTCATTAATTAACTACACTGACAAAATTCACAAATATATTTTATTCTACTAAAAAGATACATTTGTAAATGTAAAGGAAAACATATTTTGAATGGCAGTAATGAACTGATAAATATCAAATCAATTCTTTAATTGCACGCTCAATCATCCAGTTTTTTAGAATAAGAAGCGGTGACAAGATGCTGTGTTGTGCTTTCAAAATAAAATAAAATATTTTTCTATAATTTTTAGGTGGGACAAATGCGCCTGTCTCCAATATTGGAGGGGACACGTCCCCTCCGTCCCCCCCGGTTCCTACGCCCTTCATTGCTGCCTACGTAATTAATTAAACAACCAAGCAATGAGAAAAGCTTGAAATTTAGACAGTGACATTGACTTACCCTTTTCGCTTTTTTTGCGACGAGGAATCCTTCTCCTGTGGCATGGCATAAGTATGTTCTTGATTAGTGCAGTGCAGGCTTTCAAATTTGCCGGGACAGTGACAAGCACATCTCGCTGAGCTCCTTCTATGTTTCAGTCATGCTGGCTCTGCGCGAAAACGTGATCAGCCTGCTAGAACCACGTAGTCCTGTATGTCCCTGTCGGCCGTAGTTTTTCATAGTCCGGAAGAACATGGATGCCTTCCTAGGACTTACCCGTTCAACATAAATAATATATTATATTTATAAGAAATTCTTTGCTCAGGTGGATAAGTCTGATTATTGGCAGATGTGATTTTACACCAATGAGGACATATGTTTGAATGAAGACATTAGTTTTAGCTAATACATTGCTTGAAAAGCTACCCAATGTCCCTTTAAGTTCAACTCACAAAGTGGTTACTAGTTAGGACGTTACTTACATAATGGTGGTGCAACCCAATTTAATAAACTGGTAGTTTTAAGCTAACTAGTGACTTAAAAACTAACTAATGCTTAGCTGGTGCCACCCAGTCATAGTGTCTGAGACAGAAGAGCTCATAACCATTACTTTGTGTTATGAGTGACAGCTGTGTTTTCACTGCGATGATGCACATGAGAAAAGGGTCTTTGTGAACACCTTGTGTTCAAGGATCGTTCAGTATGGCCTAGATAGCGTCTTTTTCTTCTGTAAGACTAACTGAAGCTTTATGGTTGGAGAATGAGATTTATATCTGATGCAATACTGTCGTATTAGCATTGAACTATCACACTTGCATGCGGTGAGGGGGTATAAAATACAGAAAGAATACCAAGGCTAAATCAGAGAACCATTTGGTTTTTAGTTCTACTGTCAGCTCAGTATTATTTTATTTGTTCTGAATGGACTGGAGTGAGCCTGGCAGCTCAATTTAAGATTAACCTGTTTTTTGACAGCTCTTAAATCTCTTCCAGTGATGGTAAGCAATGATAAAAATATGTGGAATTCAAATGATAATAATGGAGAACAGTGGACACAATTCTGATAAATCTGAAGCGGCTTTTTGATGGATGACAAGGTCCCAGATGATTAGAATTTGATGATCTCCAATAAAACTGATTATCAGACCAAGAATTTCTTTGTCCAAAGAGTTTAAGGCTATCATTATTCTGACAACCACACAGCAACACAAAATCAGGTGTAGTTTGCAAGTGGATAAATCATATAATTTGTCCAATGCCTTATCCCCAGAGGTTAAAGCACTCCAGTCCCACATTCTAAACACTAACAAGAAGCAATACAAATGTAGTTCAAAGGCTTTCATCTGCGTACAGCCCTGGCATGTTCCTAAGCCTTGAGATTCACGGCTTCAGTATCGTCTCTCTTTTGTGCGCGGGACTCCTATGTTCACACGGGACAGCAACGATGCACAGCAAAACAAAGTTCAACCCCTGTACAGGCTCGACGCGCAAATCTCCACGGCAAACTTGCGAGCGGCCGCGCCGCCTCCGCTGTGATAAAGGATAGCGCCGTGATGTTTTCACTGACGCTGACAACCTGGAGTCGAAGGCAGATAGAGACTATCTGTACATGGAACAGGGGAGGCGTTTATTTTGGGGTATTGCCAGCTCAACGGGCGCCACCGAGTACATCTTATCTGCCAGTGGAACAGAGAAGTATTCCGCTGTCATTCTGCATGGCGTCGGCAGGCAAGGCCCGCTCCGAGATAGTGTCACTTTCCAGCAGATCACAGGTAGAGGAATCGAGGGGAGTTTCTCTTACCCCTGGGAGAGGGAAGGAGGGGAGGGTGAGCCGGTAGCAAGACAGCACCGCCAACGGAAAAATACAGCCTGTGCCTAAGGGGAGGGATGGGGGGGGGGCAGACTATTTTCTGTCACCAACCTCGCTATCTAGACTCTTGATGGCGGTAAGGAAACGCACACAGAGATTTTGTCAGAGTTCCCGTTTTTTTACAGAGATGATAGCTCATAAAGCTCAGATAACCAGCGGTAGATTAAAGAGACGTCCTCTTACAACGGTACATACAGGTCTCTCTGTAAAGGCTCAGTAGCTCTGATAGGGTGGCACAATGTAGGCTGAACCCGGTGATATTCAAGTCATGCTATCAAAATACAAAGATAAATAGTGATGTAGAAATGGAAATACGGATAGAAATGTGTGTAGAGTACTGACATAGTCAAAGGGTGAGAGGAGCAGTACCTGAGGGATTGACCCATATGTTTGTGCTCGAAATGTCTTGTAACATTGAGAAAACAGTATCCCATTTTAATAAGGTCAACACAATGTGTGACGATTACATTATGGACATATTCAAACAGGCAAAAGGTGTGTAAAATAACATTGTTCTGTACAGAAAATCCAAAACCAATGTGTGGTCTCTCACTACTTATATACACATTATGGCAACCCGTTTCCCCGAGTGTCAGATACCCGGCAGGAATCACACAGAAATCAAGGGTTAAAGCCGCAGTCGGCGTTTATTTCAACAGAATAAATAGTCTGTATCCTCGTGCTAGGGTCTCCGAGAGCCTCTAGATCGCCGGCGTGGTGCGGAATCCCTCCGTGTTGCTTCGCCGTTCGCCCGGCCTGGTGCTTACTCTCTCCGTGTCGCTCGCTCCGTGGGGCGGACTCTCCGCGTGTCACTCTCCATGTGGTGCGGACTCTCTCCGTGGCACTCTCCATGTGGTGCGGACTCTCTCCGTGGCACTCTCTCGTTCGCCCGGTCTGGTGCCCCTTTTATGCCGGCTCCTGGTCCATTCCCTTCCTCCGGCCAGGTGTCCCCGATTGCGCTGATTGGGGGGAGAGACGTGGTGCTCTCTGTCGCCGGCTGGAGGGTGGCGACGGTAAACCAGGTCTACTGCGTGTCCTCGGGCCCGTCCGGTCCGAGGTCCAGCGGCGGGATGCCACAACATATTATGTGTTTGTTTTTAATACACATTTGTTCAAATGGGTACAGCAAATGCAACCACTACAGAAACACAAAACCATCTTTTGCCTCAACATTTTTCAAACTTTAATGCGTCGGTAAACACCAATGTGAGCTCAGGCGTCAAACCCGCAGCGAGACTACGATCTAGAGGCGACCGCATCACAACATCTCACGCTCCATGAAGCCACTGTGCACTCAGACAACATTATGCACCCCAGGTCCGAGCGGTAATGGACTTCCTCAATTATATGTTGTTTGGTGCAGCGTGGAACAGCCCGGCGCGTCTTCCCCCTGTGTGTGTATGTACATTTTTCAATCATGCTCCGCTTAATATTTCATAATGTGTAGATCACAGCTGAGGCATCACATTTTCTTATTAAATAATTTAACTCATTTAGGGCCTGAATCATGGCATGACACGGGCCAGCAGACTTGCAGCATGTATTATCACCACGACTTTGGGGAGACAAGACACCCAGACTGGGACCGGGTGTTAGATTCAAGTGAGATGGCGTCTCTCTCGAATGAGTGGTGAATGAGGTTATTTAAATGGCTCTGAACAGATTGGAGTCAAACTACAGCTTCTAGGCTTGGGTAGGAAGCATTTTTGTCTCGGATAAATCCTTTTCCTCCTCTCGGATGAATCTTTTTCCTGCTCTATTTTTTCCTGCTCACTTGTAATCAGTAATGTCGAGTGTGTCTGAGAATATTGAGAATATGTGAGAATATTTCAGCCAATGTAAATGTGATCAATAACCAATACCAATAACCTTACCATTATGACCAGTTGATGATAGTGCATACAGTGGTCAGAAATCGTTGAATTACATTTCAATTTTAATACTGAGCATACAGAAGTATAGAATGTGTACATAACCTACAGTGAATTTATGATTATTTCTATGACTATTGCTTGAATAATCCTTTTTTCAAACTAGAAACCTTCCACTAGACACCCAGAATAGTACCCCCCGCCTTTCTCTTCCCAGCAGAAACTTTTGCATTTACAATACAAATAGATTTTATAATTAATTAAAGAGTATTTTAATTTAAAACGGATCAGACTTCAACTCCAGACTTAACGGACAGATAACTTCTAAATGTGAGGGATAGATTGTAATTTGCTCTCTACTCCCTTCTTTCCTTAATAGATGTAGTGCAGTTAGCCAGACACAGACAGTATCTTAAGGGAAATTTCTTGAGAGAGTCAACCACATTTTTTAATCCACCGACAAATAAGAAATCAATATGACATTCTCATAAGTAACAGAAGGTTTTAAAGTTGATTGTCCCTCTTAAATCACTAAGGGTATTTTACAATTATCGAGGCCATAAATGGACACACACAATAACACATATGTGAGTGTGAATTACTTTGTCCAAGGACACGATATATACGATGTTGTATGGTTTAATTCTGCCTTTGTACCGCCTTATCAATAAATATATGTTCTTATAGAATGATAATGGTCACTTGAACATAGTACTGACATTTCATACATGTTATACATCTCCATATATTATAATTAATTTTGTGACTATTAATTCACCATTACATAATCACAGCCAGAGTATGCAAGAGTTATTTGCTTACCCCAGCTGAAAACCCACATACCACATCACCACCACTACACCAACTGCTTATTCAACACCAAATACACACACACACACACACACATCCCCCCCACACACAAACATGCCAACACACACACACACACACACACACACACACACACTCCCCCAAACACACACACATACCCCGACCCACACACACACACACACAATCACACTCGCACACACACACACACACACACACACACACACACACACACACACACACACATACCCACACACACATACAAAAACACGCACACACATCCAACCACTCTCTCACATGTGGGTGTCACAAACACATAGAGACAGCGATTTAAATGAAGAGCTATGAGTCTCGAATGACATTTGGATGCAGGTGATTCATTTTCATGAATCTCATCCCACTGAAAGTGACTGGATCAGAGAGCTCGGATCGTTCGCCTTCTTCCCACAGACAGCATGACAGGCCAGGGGTTCCGCCCTGTTGTCATGCGTGTGTGGATGCGTGTGTGTGAACCCCGACATGTGTCACTTAGCCTAAGAGAGGGAGATAGAGAGAGAGAGCAACAGAGAGAGAGGTGGAGAGAGAGAGAGAGAAATGGACAGAGATTGGGAGAGAGAGAGAGTGCGGAGCAAGAGAGAGAGACAGAGGGGAAAAGAGAGAGAGAGAAAGAGTGGTGAGAGAGAGAGAGATCGACAGAGCGGGAGAGAGAGAGAGAGAGAGAGAGAGAGAGAGAGAGACAGAGACAGAGGGCGAGAGAGAGGGAGATTGACAGAGCGGGAGAGAGAGAGAGATTGACAGAGGGGAAGAGAGGGAGAGAGAGAGAGATTGACAGAAGGAGAGAGGCAGAGAGGGAGATGAATTTTATAATAGGGTTTCGCTGTGCAGGATTGCGCGCCAATGAAATGTTGATAAAAAGATTACAATGGATTCCTCACACACAGTGAGAAGTCGAGGTTAAACATTTGGTTTGCAAAACATGAAGACCAAGGTCAACGCCTCTCTCTCTCTGGATAGTGGTCGCTGACCACTGGTCAGTGACGAATCCTCAAGGCCCGGCTTATCCACCATACCAGGGCACTGGTTTCTGACTGGTAATGTTGGCCTCATAGCCTGTATCTGAATCCACTGTACGTCGCTTTGGATAAAAGTCAGTAGCTCCGGAGGTAGCGCGGGTGTACTGGGATTCTGAAGGAGTGTCGAGGAGGACCCCTGCGTGGTTGACTCCGCCGTTGCTGTGTGGATGTGTGAATCAATGGTTGTAAATTGCTTTGGATAAAAGCATCAGCAAAACCCCTAAATGTAAATGATAATAAACTCAATAGTATAGATGATGTGGAACAAAATCAAACATGCATATGAATATTATCTGTAATTTCTTCCTAGACACCAGTACATACTACAGACTGGCCCCTTTAAAGATCAATGACAAATACGGAGATCTTTACGATCTGGTAGAGCCAGGTCGTAAAAAAACACTCACACAACTAACAAGAAGCAATACAAATGTAGTTCAGGTCGTGTTTAATGTGTGTTCTGTGTGTGATCCTCACCACTGAGGGAGGATCTGCATGGTGCAGCAGAGCTGGGTGAACACATAGAGATCAGTGTCTGAGGCCTGCTGCTCAGCCCTTCATGTGCCTCTGTTCTGCTCTTTCCATCTCTATGAAGGGTTCTCTGTCCTCTGTTGTCAAACAAACAGACGCACACACACACACACACACACACACACACACACACACACAGCAAAACACACACAACATTCAGTGTCTTTGAGCACATGCCTCGGCATCTTAAGATGTGCGTTGCACATTTTACACAACTGACTGCGCCACCATGACTCAAACAAGTTTATTTTACATCTCGCTCTCTCTTTCTCTCTCCCTCGCTTATGCTATGTGAGTTTGTGTGTGTGTGTGTGTGTGTGTGTCACTGTGTGTGTGTGTTTGTGTGTGTGTGCGTAGAGTGAGATAGAGTGTGTGTATATGTGTAACCATGGCATGTGTGACATACATCTTTGTGTGTGTGTGCGTGTGTGTGTCTTCGTGTGTGTGTGTGTGTGTGTGTGTGTGTGTGTGTGTGTGTGTGCGTGTGTGTGTGTGTTGTGGCATCCCGCTCCTCAAACCTCGGCCCGGGTGAGTCCGAGGTGTAGTCATGGACGGCGTATACCGCCGCCACCCACTAACCGGTGACAGAGAGCATCACTTCTCTCCCCCCAATCAGCGAGATAGGGGACACCTGGCCGGAGGGAGGAGAAGGCCAGGAGGCCATCGTAAAAGGAGCACGAGAGCTGACGACAGGAGAGAACAGGAGCGAGTGGCACGAGGGAAGCGCTCGAGACCACATCCGAATAGAGGCTCACAGAGACCCTATGTATAGTGCATGTGTTCCCTGTTTTGAGAGTTCACTGTAAAAATGACGAGTTCGGCTTAACCCCAACTCCGAAGCGTGATACGTACCTTGGTCCCCGAGACATTGAGGAGCGGGTTGCCACATATGGTGGAGAACGCAGGTACTTGAAGAACCCCACTACAACCCCAAGGTAGACTACCCACCAATCCGGCATGCAAAGCTGGCAATCCGTAGTAAGCGAAGCCGTACTATGGCTCACCCAATACGCCGTCCGCGATGCCCCGACCGCCGCCCCGACCAGTCGGCTCACCAAGCTGGGGCCCGATGACGACGTGGAAGCGTACCTGGAGGTATTTGAGCGGACCGCGCAGAGGGAGAACTGGCCAGAGGAGCAGTGGGCCCACATCGTGGCACCGTCCCTCACCGGTCCCGCCCAGCAGGCGAGCCAAGACCTGCCAGCGGAGACTGCCCGACAGTATCCCGCAGGCGATCCTGGGCTACTACGGACACAACCTCGCGGCCTGCGCTCTACGCTTCCACGACTAGTGATTCGACGTCCGGGGTGCGGTACGGACGCAGATCGCACAACATGGTCGTTTGGTGAAGAGGTGGCTAGCGACCGGAGAGGGACCCAGCCCTATAGACAGGGTCCTCATAGACAAAACCATACGACAGCTCCCGCCGGACGCCCGGAGGGTAGAGAAAGAGGCCCTGGCCATCAAGTGGACCCTGGACAAACTAAGGTATTATCTCCTAGGGAGGGAGTTTACCCTGGTCACTGACCACGCCCCCCTGAAGTGGATTGCCGGCGCCAAAGACACCAACGCCCGGGTGACGCGATGGTTCCTGGCCCTCCAGGACTTCCACTTTAAGGTGGACCACCGACCGGGCAGGGAGCATGCCAACGCCGACGCCCTATCATGACGGGATACCTGCCTGGGCGGGTTCCCCATCTACCAGAGGCCTAAGCAAGCGGTGAAGGAGTGTGGCATCCCGCTCCTCAAACCTCAGCCCGGGAGGGTCCGAGGTGTAGTCATGGACGGCGTATACCGCCGCCACCCACTAACCGCCGACAGAGAGCATCACTTCTCTCCCCCCAATCAGCGAGATAGGGGACACCTGGCCGGAGGGAGGAGAAGGCCAGGAGGCCATCGTAAAAGGAGCATGAGAGCTGACGACAGGAGAGAACAGGAGCGAGTGGCACGAGGGAAGCGCTCGAGACCACATCCGAATAGAGGCTCACGGACACCCTATGTATAGTGCATGTGTTCCCTGTTTTGAGAGTTCACTGTAATAAATGCCGACTTCGGCTTAACCCCGACTCCGAAGCGTGATACGTACCTTGAACCCCGAGACATTGAGGAGCGGGTTACCACAGTGTGTGTCTTGTGAGTTGATGTTCGTGCCTGAGCTGCTTTGTTGACGTTTGCGGCCGCTAAGTTATAGTTTCAGAAAGTCAAGGGCACCGCAATGGGCTGTAAAGTGCTTTCCTATGACGCTTATTGGATTAGGAACTTTCCCTGGTGCTATCCAGCAATATATATAACTCAACTTAACTGTTCTGAGTGACACCACTCAGAATCGAGTAACGTAATTGTGTTTCCTTTTACTTGCCAGCCACATGCAAAGCATAAACCAGCTGAGAAGGCAGCTGGTGTTTATTGATGAGTGTACTCCGCGTGGTAATTGTAGGTGGTTGATTACATCCATCTCATTCATAATATATGCTAGAGGTGGTATATCCACAATCTTTTTTGCATAATTGTTGGATTGTAAAACTGCTTTGGGTATTCCCAACTCGTGTTTTACTACTTTTCTTGGTCTATGAATATCCCTGTAGATCCACAATAGTGAAACATTACCTCTACACGAACACCATCTGTTTCCATAACCTTCATCCCCCTAATGAACCTATTCCATCACTGCTTTACACTTGGTCCTCATCCTCTCTCTACCATTGTCTCTCTCTCTCTCTCTCTCTCTCTCTCTCTCTCTCTCTCTCTCTCTCTCTACATATCTTCTCCTTCACTGTCCCTCTCGCTCCTCTCTCTGCTGGGAGGGAGACAACCAGATGACCACAGCTTGTGGTGGACAGAATTTTCCATTTAGAATCAGTTAACTGGATATTGTGGTTGTAATGTGTCCGTGTTGGATGTTGACATCTAGTGATGGAATAGTAACGAGGGAGACAGAGAGATATGTGCTTTCTGAGGTTTTCTAAACGTCAGGCCAACCAGGATATAGTGATCCCATAACAGGGAGAAGCACTGCGTACAGAGGCCAGCGCTCTATCCAGCTTCAGTCCATGGTAGCTGGTGCGGCTGATTGATTGCTGATTGTCTCATTCTCACTCCTTTTCTCGTATTTCCCTCACATCATCACAACCCCTTTTTTGTTTGCCTCCTTTTTTGTCCTTTTTATTTTGCGCCCCCCCCCCCTCTCTCTCACCCGGTCTCTGATCGCAAGCACCAAACACATGAACGACCCCCGTTGTGTTTGAGCCCTTGGCTGTTTGGTGGTACGACGGACAGGCTGGGGCGACGAGGACAGAAGTCTATTAACCAACCTCTCACAACACCTCTACCATGGAGGGGGTGTGGATCAGGACGGTTCGCTCCTCCCGCAATCACCTCCCAGGTTGTGGATGTGCTACAGCCAATCAGCCCTCCCACCACCACCAGCAGCAGCAGCGCGGAGGCCCCCTGATCAGAAGCACCTAGAGCGGCCTATTGCCTGAGGGGCATTACCAATGACCTCCCTCTCCCTAAGGAGAGTGGGCTCCCAGCGAAGTGCTCCACAACCCGAGGTCTTTAAACAGAGTAGAGGCGGTAGTGCTTGGCCGGACCAATTTGTGTTGATAGGAATATCTGTTGTTAGTTAACGGCTGGTCCCACAGGGTCAGCTCAGGTCAAAAGGTCAAAGAGATTTCAGCACAATTTCACGAGTTCCTCAGGCATGAAAGAAATATCTGAGTTTGGTGTGGGTAGGTACTAGGGATGTATTGATGTGTATGTGTGCCTATGTGCGTGTGTGTTTGCGTCTGTGTGCCTGCATGCATGCGTGTGTGTTTTTGTGTGCATGTGTGTGCGTGCCTGGGTGCAATTTATGCCTTTGTTGTTGTGAGTACAGAGTCTGCCAGCGATAATTTTTTTCCATCCCACCGGTGCTCCTCGTGTTTCTATGTTCTCTATTCCAATATAACTGCCGAGGCTGACGCAACCATACTTTCTCTACAGATTGGGTAAAAGTATTTCTTCAGGCTTTAAAGCACTCAGAGTCTCAATTTTTACCTTTATGTCATGCAGTTTTCTGTACGGATGACTTTTCAACTGTAAAGTTTAGCGAGGCATATGGGAGCCTTCGGAAACTTCTGGAAAAGCAGGAAAAGGCTGTAGATCGAGGCGCATCAGATCCATCTATTCTCTGCTATGGTGAGAGCCCGCGGTACAAACACACAACTCTGAATTCAACACGATTGCAGCAGTGTAACCTGAAATACTATATGTGTCCTTATTCACATTTATCTATTGATCTCCCCGGGAGTAACACGTTGCTGAAATAGGGCTGGATTACCTGATCAATATGAGTCCCAGCTGTGGGGCAGATTGATTCTCTGACCCCTAAGGGTACTGTGCGGGTCGAACCTGGGACACTGTTGCCTGGCTCGCTGGGTTATTACAATCATTACTTCCACAACCAGGCCCGTATTTATGACATCTCTCAATTTTAAGTGTTTTTTCCTTTGCCTTGCCTTTTGAACCCAAGTGTGCCAACTTGGCCACCTGCTGTGTGACGTTGTCCTCTTGAAGTTCCTGGAAATTCATCCGTGCTCTTTTATACATAGATCTCTACAATTATATGTATATAGGGGAGAGTGGGATCAGATTAGCCAATTTTTACTACTGCTGTCCTCTAGGCAAGGAAAATTTTGACAGAAGTCAAATGAAAACATCTACCTTTATTTCAGGATGTCTCCTGTCAATCAAAATTATAATAATGCATCTAAGACATAGGTCTGTGAAAATATGACTTCTCAGAAAAAAGTTGTGTTGTGGCACAACTTTCCCCAGCGTGGGGGTGAGTTGAGCCATCTGAGGGTAAATTGACCAATTTACTTTTTCAAGTTGAATGCATTTTCCTTTTCCAAATAGTCTTTTTTTTTTTTTGCTTAAGGTGACTTTAAGCAACATACAACCTGTCAATATTTAATGGAGTGTCTTTTGACACTCCACTGGTGGAGTTTCACCCTTGATATAAGTGGCTGCTCTCTCTATTTTCTACGGGTGGATACATTTGCTTTGACGTTATAGTCATTATAGCAGAAAAACAAGCAAAAAACCGTTTATTTTAAAAAGAAAACATACTTGCAACTTTACCATGTGCTTCTCTCCATCACAGAATGATACAAATGATGTGTGCTTCCTGAATTGATGGTCAAATTACAGCTCCCTAAATACAGGGGGTGGGTCAATTTACCCACTGGCTCAATTTACCCCTGTTTCCCAATGTGAAGGCTGCAGCCTTGTTAGAACACTTCCTTGCGAGTCGCGTCCTATGGAGATGAGGCTAGAGTGCTTGCTAGAGTGCTGCCTAGCGTTTGTAGCGTTCAGAGTTTGGAACAACTTGCTTGTGTGGAAGCGCTTGTTGAAATTGTGATTGGCGACAGTAGTTTGTTTAATCACCAGCTACATACATATTAAAACACATCAATCCATGAAAAAAACATGAAAAAATCATTCTGTAGCAAAAACGTTTGAAAGAAATCACACAGGTCTTTAAGCTTAATTTTTTTGCTTTTACATGATGAATCTATAAAAAACAATATGGCACAAAATATTTCTGAAAACGTTCAAATAACTTCACTTGTGTAAAGCAATGTGTATGCCTTCCATCCGCAATTTTACCCTGCGCAGCGTGTGAACGCAAAGGATTGTGGGTATTTTGTTTCTTTGAGGATCCAGCGGTGCATCCTTGAAAAATCTCGGAATTCTAAAAAAAGGGAATAAAAGGGAAAAATATGCCTCTATTGTATAAGGAAGAATTACATTGTTTATATTTCTATATATTTGAACCAGAGACCATGAGGGTGGTTCATAAAGTGCAACATTTTTATTATATTGGTTTGAAAACTGTTGTTGTTGTTTTATACATTGTGCCTTTGTGAAGTTGGGGTCATACTTGGAAGTGAGTTTTATTCGAGGTGAAGCTCCATCCTACATAACGGCCCCATTACACAGCATACAATATGAGATGTGGCTAACTTGGGTCGTTAGCTAAATGTGAAACACCTGAATCTAGGCTGGCCTCATTAAAAGTTATCCATCTCTCTCGCTCTATCTCACTCTATCTCTCTCTCTCTCGCTCTATCTCTTGCTCTCTCTCTTTTTGCCTATCTTTCTTTCTCTCTCCATCTCTTTTCTTCTCCCTAGTTCTTTTGAGTCCCATGTATTGTGTGTTTTAACTATTGAGAACAGGACTCAATGCTAACATCATTCCCTGAAGTCACATGTTTATGGTATAATAGTATTTGTGGAATGTTCCTCAGTTAATACTGGCTAATACATTATGATTACTATGAGTATTGATTTCCTCCCTTAATGTTGCCATGTGGGTTTGTTTAATATTGTTATCTGGATGGCCACGCGCCAGGCTTCACCTTTACCACTGCTGTCTGACACGTAATGAAATTCCGTGGGTGGAAGGAAGAAAAGACAGAATGAAAGACGGATGTGAAATCAGAGCGAGCCAAGAGCTTCGGCTGTTTCCCAACACCCACACACAATGGCAATCTCTTCCAATGTCTTTCAAATCATGGACGTATTTGAAGGGAAATCCATACATTCTCTATATCTGAAAGGCAACGCAATTCCTTCTCTTTATTGCAATTGTAAGTGTGTTTTACAGTTAGTGATGACAGGAGGAGGAATGGCTCCGCGGGGTTTGACCCAATGGGTTTGGAGCAGGCTAAACAAACAAATCCATCTAGTTCTCATGTCAACGTGCATCCAACGATCTGGTGCTGGTTGTAAATGGCAAAGAACAAAAAGCCGCAAAGCATCACGCTTTTCTATTAGTTTTCAGGTGTTTAAGGAGTTTCAGAACATTTCCGAACGTCAGATTTCTATCAGATATATATATCAGAACAAATCATACACATAAATTAATTTAGCCAGGCCTCCAGTTTGTTAAGCAGCCAATTATGAGAGATTTAATTTGCGTTTTAAAAAATTGTCATTTGTTGCTCCTAACAATCATATACTCATTCAAATCAAGGTGACATTTTCTCTTATAATAGTAATATCGTAATTAATAGTAATTTGGCTTCAACCATTATTCAGATGATGGCGAAACATTTCACCGAAATCCCAATACATCCCAAAATAATCAAAAATAGTATTTTCTTTATAGTCAATCTGCATAGAATAGGTTGCTGGTAATATTTTATGCATAATATTGGCATTATATATAAATGCATAGGCTTTAATCCTTCACTTAAATCTAATCATACCAAAAATGATTTATTGTTTCTTTATGTCTTGAAGGAAAATTCCATGTTATTTGCTGATTATACGGCCAATTCCCGCCTATGAGCAGCCTGTAATTAGTTAAAAACCTCCACCTGCCACCTCCTCTAGCCTACTTACCAGATATATTCGATCATTTCACTCTAGTCCATCCCAAACACAGAAGAGTTTTGGCTTGTCTACTGCGGTCCTTTGTGAACAGCAAGGCAAGCATAAACAACACCAGCGTCTCCTTTTAGGATTCAGCCTGCCTCACAAACTGATAACTGTCGGGATTATAAATAACACAGAGTCCAGCAGAACCATCGGTCAGGGGTGAGATCGCTGTCCGGCCCGGCTCCTGGTTGCTAGGCCGATCCAAGTCGACGGGGTATAAGCCTGTGGGGCCAGGGATTTACCATTAGCTAACCTTTGCTGACTGTATCTTGTGCTCTCCCTACCAGGCCTTGGCAAGACATCAGGAGCGTAGAAAAGGATGAGGACATGCTGACCTGTTCTTTGTCAAGGCACTCAGCTTCTCAATGACCACTAGGCCATCTGGCCCTATGAGCAACACGCTAACAGGCGAGCAGCCAGGTGGAGAAAACAGGCTAATGGCGCGTTTACACCGGCGTGTACAGGTCGGTTCGGTATGCAAAGGTGCGGCACGGTTCACGTTTCCACCGCCAAAAGTGGGCTGGGTCCGGACTGAACCGTGATGAGCTGTACTCATCTCGCAGTACTCCTCCGTTGGGGTGCTGAGACGTCTGGAAGGGTGCCAACAAGTTCGAGCTACACACGCCGGCATTGATTGGTCGACAGAATTGTCACTTCCGTGCCACAGGGTATTTCTGGACAACGGCGAAAGCTTAGTTTATTGAAGAAAATGTTGCGCAAAAGTTTGACGTTCTTCTTGGACGTCCTACATTGTTGCCCTTTGTTTATTGTGTCACGTTCTTCTTTTTCCTTGGATTTAATAGCAGGCTACACTGTGACGGGCTACTATGAGGTCACGATGCTTACGTAGCTGCTGCGGCTATCGCCATCCGGCTTAAACCTCACCCTACCATAAGGGTACTGTCGGCGGTGGAAACGTGAGCCGTAACTGAGCTGGGCCAAACCGCACCTTCACTACTGGAAACGCGCCATTACATGTGGATCAAACAGGCTAACATCTGGACCAAACAGGCTAACATATGGCTCAAACAGGCTACCATGTGGCTCCAACAGGTTACCATCTGGACCAAACAGACTAACATTTGGACCAAACAGGCTAACATATGGCTCCAACAGGTTACGATGTAGTATAAACAGGCCACCATATGGATCAAACCAGGTGCTTGCCGTCCATATGGGCAGGTGAGGCAGCAAACTACTTATTGGTATATTTTTAATAATGTGATTGGCACGTTAACTATCTATAGTTACTGTAGGCTTCTGACAATTTTTGGTCTGTTGACATCAAATTTTGGATGATGGTGGCGATTCTAGTTGAGTTTAACGCGTTATGCAATGTTGGGGCAGGGCAGATCAGCGACCGCATTCCTCTGTATGTTTATAGCATAACCCTGCAGGCTGCAATAAGAATTTCAATCTGCTCTAAATGACACCTACATGGTCGTAAAGTAGTCTGCCCCATGGTCATATTCTAGAGCTGTTGTTGTTTTAACTCAAATAATTCTGCCAGTATCTTTCGTCGTTTCTATATCAGATGCAGATATGGTGAGTGGTGTGTTGCACCTGTGATTAACAGTGTTGAGTTTCTGTTAAAGAGGTAAAAATTGGAAGAGAAGTTAGCAAACAACTTGGCCCAGACAGACTACTTCCATATGCGTTAAACATGCTTCCATATTGGTTAAACAGGCTTCTGTATAGATTAAACAGGCTCCATATGAAACGGGCTACTATATGGATTTAACATGGTTCTAGGATAGAGAGAAGTTACAGAACACTATAGAATCTGGTCTTAGAGCCATATGGCAGCAAGCTGTTTCTAAACCTTTTACCGTGGTCCCATCCCCAGATCCCATTATTTCCTGTTCAGATGTTTGCTATTTGATTTTTCATTTCTCCATCTATTCCTCAGACTCACCCTCGCTGTCTCCAACCTCAAATGAGGTCAGAGAAAGGGTAGATATGTCTGAGCGGTTGGATACAACCACTAACACAAATCTAAGTTATGTGATGCAGTTGGAAAACCTTTTAACCACGTTTGCAGTCTCTGCCCTCCATGCTGTTGTACACTAATGGATCTATTTCCCAGCTAAGAGCATTCCTTGGCTAATGCCCTATACAGGATTAATAAAAGATTAATGTCTATCTGTCTTTAAATAGACAGAATTGCAGGTGCTTATTTATATATATATATATATATGATAGACATACTATATTGATACGAATGTAATTATTTGTTTTGCTTATCCTAAATCCAAAGGGAAAGCAGTCATTTGCTTATTAAATGCTTAATTGTACAATGTTGCTCTTTAAAGTGAGCTATTTTCTATCCCTTTACTTTTTATATCAGTAAAGGCTTTCTGAACAATGTAACATTTAAAGAATCTCTTAAGAAAATTAGTGGTACTTTTGAGCTGGATTTATATGCAATTTCATCTCAGCATTTCATCTGTCTGTGTACTTGGCTCAGGATGACACAGACATCCACCTACAAGACGTCCATGGAGTCACTGCCAGCGTTAGTCTTCAGCTGCTGTCTGTGTGAGGCACGTGAGTCTCTCACTCCAGAACTTCCAGCCAATCGAGGACAATGAGGCAGTGTCACAACGACTCGGTTCTATTTTTAGGAGGGTCTGCGCGCATCTGTGTGGATGTGCACATGCTCAGAGTGATCCTCACATTTCTGGAGATGGGGTGGAGAATGGGATTTGTATTTTTGTGACATTCTGTTTCCCAGGCCATCTGCTGCCTCCTATTCCCCATCTCCTGCCGATGGGTTACAAGACGTTGGAATAACTAATACAAAAGGCTCCGCACGCAAGTCAGCATCACTAACAAGCTGTTCCGCCAGGCCCCCTTCTGAGGGTGCTCTGGTGTGGTAGGGTGGTGGTGGGTGGTGCATTCTGGCTACAAGTATGACACTGCTTGGAATAAAGTTATTACATGCTTGGGTTGGAACAATACAAACCATCCAGCCTGCCAGGGTGTCTTGTTTATCCGTTTGGAAATCATATCATGTGTGGCGTGATATTGATTGATGATTGACGAGTTGATCAGGTTTGATGTAAACAGCTCATCCACAATAGCCTTGCTCACAGCCGAGTTCACACTCTGGTTTTCTCTTCGGATCAGTCTGACCTCGCACCATCCAAAACCTTTCCATAAAGTAAAAGAATGCAAGGGCCAATCAGCTCGGGGGAGAGAGCTTCAGTTCCTGACGAACAAGATGCGCTGCAGTCTTCCCAATTAAAAATACAATGGCCAAGCCCGAGGAAAGTGTAGCAATCAGCGGAGCCGTCAAATGAGTTTAATCCAAAATAGACTGAATAACGATGTTAAAAGATCGGCATGCATTTGAACAGAAGGCTTTTCTCAGAGGAGAACCTGATTTGGATGTACTTCCAACCTGCTTCGGCATGAGAGAGAAGACCGAAAGCATCACACTGATTGGCTAGAATCTGTTAAACCGCATGAGGCCGAGCCCATTTGTGGAGACTACTTTCTGCCCAGTCAAGGCCAGACTGGTATTCATTGCTGACGCTGGCTTGAAAATATGGATGGTCCCACAAGGCTACAGCAACAAATTTAGAGAATAACACTGTATCTGACAAAGAAAATATAACTATACTCAGGGTGCAGTTTGCCGGTGGGGATGGTGGGGATTATCCCCCCCTCTGGTTTACACGTCCTACCCTCTGCTGAATTATTTTTATCCTCGGTGGGGATAAAAATTATCCCCCCCACCCAAAGTATTTTCACCATTACATCGTAATAATTAACAACCAAAATACACAGGTTCCGTCTTCATTTTGAAACATTTTAAAATGTTTCTCAAAATTATCCCCCCCTCTGGTTTTTTCACAAATCGCACCCTGACTATACTGACCAGGCCGGAGACCTCTCCTTCCGACATCAGCCGTATACAAATCTAATTTTGGAGGGGAGGGGAGGGGAGGCAGGGCTTGAGGGGTCATGGTACTGTAAGAGCTCCCTCAGAGGCTGGTGTCGTGTAGCAAAACGTTATAACAAGGGCTTGGGCTTGAGAGCCACTCCCAGGCAGGGGAGAGGTGGATGGGGGAACCTGGAGAGATGTGAAGTGCCCTTGTCTTAAGGGAAAGATCGTCCTCATCCACACGCACCGAGGTCACTGGAAGATGGATGCCCCCGGGGAACGTGGCGTGATTACACTGTGTGTGTGTGTGTATGTGTGTGTGTGTGTGTGTGTGTGTGTGTGTGTGTGTGTGTGTGTGTGTGTGTGTGCGTGTGTGTGTGTGTGTGTGTGTGTGTGTGTCCTTGTCCGGAATACTCAGTAGATATTTCAAAGAACCCTTAGAGATAACATAAAATAAAACAAAGAAAAAAAGGATTTCGGAATCTGGAGCAATATTCCCGGATGAGGCATATTTCTGTTGTAACCGAGAGTTACAGCAGAGAAAAGAATTGTTTGATCTCAGGCACTCCTGAATCTATTCTATACAGTTCACTACCCTCCCCTGTCTCTCTCCCTCTCACACAAGTCCTACCAAGAAGTACTTAGCAGTCGTAAAGCAGCACCGATAAGTATGTGAAGGTAAATTTGCAGAGTAAATATATTTAATTACACAACCTGGAAAATGTTTGATCTCGCCAGAGACATGTAAGCAATTAGAACATTTTGTACGTTCCTTCCCACTTCAACTAGCGTGGTTTGAAGATCCCTCCCCCCATCTCCAGCACCTGCACCTGCACAAACACACAAACACACGCACACAAACTGCTCAAGCCTGATTCATCCTGGATAAGTGTTGGGTTGTGGTCTGCTTTTGATGCGGTCCCATGCGCTGTCTGGGCTTTACGCAGCCTTGTTTGTCACTAAGCTAATGCGCATATTGCCATACTGCGATGCTACGGTGATTATGAGAGGCTCGCTATCAGCCGGATAACAGATGCTCCGTATATGTGATATATACGTTTCAACGGGTTTGTGCTAAACCTCTCTGCATGTTATTTTCCAGCAAGTAATGGGGGTGTAAGATAATCTTTTGATGGGACGCGCTTTGCTCGGATACCGATTTACAATTAATCAGTCGGTGCAATATATCTCTGAGCAGTAAGTAGACCCAATCTGTGGATCAATATGACGTTGTGACTGTTGAACAGGTTTTGGGTCAGATGCTTCCCTAATAGGGCAGGACATCTGCCCGGGTTACTGCACTCGATGCTAAAGGCATGCCTTTATCAGACTTAAGTCACGGATACGTGTACACATAGAAATGCACTCATTATGTACACACACAGCATGTATACATCAATCAGAAACACGCCCACATGCAAATACGTACACACAGGAACACCAACACACCAAATACGCACACAGCAGACACGCACACAGCAAACACACACATACACACAAACACACACAGATGCACACACTCAAATACACACACACACAACTCACACATGCAAACACTCACACACACACATACGCACACAAGCACAGGCTCACACAAAATAGCATACACACACACGCACACAGATGCACACACACTCACACAAACACCCATGCACACTAAATACACACACAAATACACACACTCTCACACAGATGCACATATGGCACAAATGCAGAGTCACAGTTTCCAAGGTTGCCTTCTTATCGCTAGCTTAAACTTGAACAGCGACATTCATTAGCATCGATTCCCGGTTGAACGACTGGCTTTCCGAGTCCATCCCTCCCCTCTATATCACCTTCCAGCGATCGGATTTCACTTTGCCTCTCTCTTTCGGATGCTTTTTCATCTTTAAATATTGTCCTAAATTTCGCCTTTCAAACTGCACTAGTGCAGCTCATGGGGAACCTCCAGGTCAAACACACTGTAATAACGAAATAGCAATTCACACACAAACCAATTGCTGTCCTGAACATTCTGCTTGGACACCCTCATTTCACTTCTTGGATTAATAAAAGTCCTCTTACATTATCTTATGAACCGATCGTCTAGTCTGTAATCTAATGTAAAGTAAAATAAGATAAGACTGCATCAATTCACAGTCAGTGTAAAATACCAGACACAAACTCTTGAAGAGAGAAAGTATAATTGCAAGGATTTCTTATTTGAAATCCACATTCTTCCTGCCTCTTCCTCCTCCTCCCCCTCTCTTCCATATACCGCTGGACCTGATGGCTCCGTTGTTGCCTATCATCTTGTTGATAAGGTTGCTGCTTGGCGACCAGTAAATAATCTCCTGCCTTAGCAGACACACACAGTTATTTCAAACAGGACTAACAAGGACCCACGAATGCTGAACAAAGAAATACCCCTATACAAACTCAAGGAACAGAAATGCACACGAATGCACACACCTACCTATGTATACACACACACACACAAACACACACACACACAAACACATATAGAAAAACACACATACACAGAGAGAGGAAAAACAAACAAACTCACACAACAACATACACACTCAAAAAAAGTTGCTCGGTTTCAACGATTTTTGTGCCAAGCGCACACACGCACGCCCGCACAAAATACTCCACCTGTCACCCGTCGCTCATCCTCCACTAAGTTGCCCCGAGACATTAACTTTAACTCAGAGTTCAGTTTATACATATTATTTTTTCACATTCATCTGAATATGAAGTGAGTTTGAGTGAGCTCATTCTAACCGCGTCAGCAGCGTGAGGAGGAATGGCCCGCATGACAGCCGATGAATAGTAATGTGGAAGTATGGATTTTATTTTTTTCCTCTTTTCCCAACGTGCCGGAGACGGTGTGTTGCTCGAAGGGCCCACAAAGTCATTGTCTCCTTCCTCGCCCCAATCAATCTGGACATGGCTCAAGTCTTTAGCCTGGAGCCGACATCATTTAGTTAAAAAAATGGTTCTCTTAAATTTGTCGTGCTCTCTCTCTCGCTCTCTCTTTCTCTCTCTCTCTCGCTCTCTCTCTCACTCTGTCTCACTCTCTCTATCTCTCTCTCCATCTCTCTCCTTCCAATAGTCTCTCTCTCTCTGTTCCCCAAACGTCCTGACTTGAATTTTCCAATAAGTCAGGTCTTCTGCTGCATCGCTCTGTCCTTTTATCTCTCTCTCTCTCTCTCTCTCTCTCTCTCTCTATATATATATATATATATATATATATATATATATATATCACTCTCTAATCCTCTGTCTCTCTTTCTGTCTTTCTTTTTGACTCCCAGTATCTCTCCATCTCTCTCCATCTCTTGACTCCATCTCTCTGTCTCCCCCCTCCCTTGTGCCATGACGGCTATCACCTCCCCATCTTTTGTTTTTGCAAGCTGTCACTTGTGTGCCCTCTATTCCAGGTGCTAAGCTGAATGGTGATGATGGATCTAATGCGATGTCCCAGCTATTCTATTTCACTGATGCCCAGTGATTTATACAGCATGCTAATGTCATCTGGCACGGTGATGCATTCTGAAAGACAAAATCTAGGTTTATATTGGGCCAACCTGAGGGACGCACTAATGACAGTGTGTGGGTAGTACTAGGATTGTTTTTGTACACCAACGGGTTGTTGCTTATTGCTGGAACGGATAATATCTCTATTTAGTGTCCTTAGTTGACATATTGACACGCAAAGAGAAAATATCAGACTCTCTCTCGCTTTCTGAATCCCTCTCCCTCTCTTTATCTCTCTCTCTCTCTCGCTCTCTCTCTCTCTCTCTCTCCCTCCCTCTCCCCCTTTTCCTCTTTTGTCTGTCTTTCTGTCTGACTCTCTCTCTCTCTCTCGCTCCTCTCTCTCTCTCGCTCTCTCTCTCTCTCTCTCTCGATGAAGGAAGAAAGAAAAGGAGGATGAATTGAAGAATGAAAAACAAACGATTGAAGCACAAGCACAGAAAGAAACACAATGCTCAGAAAGAGAGCATACAGGACTTGTGTTTACTCTATAGGTTGCAATCCGGTCCTCAAAGAGACGTGACTGAGTCACCCTGGAACCACAGAGACGTCCCTGCTCTGGCTCCTTAGTCTGGCTCTGAGAGGTGGTGAGCGGGGCCAGGGTGTGTGCTGCTGGTATACAGACGAGCCACCAGCGGTCACGACGCCACGTCGGAATCCCAAGTGATGGAGACATGTGTCGGCCCGATTGGATGGAGTTTCCCCCTGAGGTCAGCCCCGGTGAATGAGAAATCTCCTTCCCCCTGGCTTCTCTTTTTAATTAACCTCCAATGGAGGAGCGGTCTACTCCTTTGGAAGTGATCACAGTCTTCGTTAAGACCGGCCTGACCTCTGAACGTCCACCTTCTCCACTCCTCTCCCTTCCTTTTTCCTCTGCTTCAGCTTTAGCATGGCCGCAGTGCAGTCCTGGAATAGGAATAGGCTGCGTCAGTGAGGGGAAACAGACAGGAAGTTCAGTCTCTTCCTGTTCACACTTCTTCCGCCTCTCTCATTTTCTCAGATTCCCCTCACATAATTTCTTTTACTTTTACTTTTTTTTGTCCGTTTTATTTTGTTCACCTCCTGCCCACTCATCAAACTTTTCCTTTTAATCTCAACACAACAATGACCTCACCATTAAACAACCCCGGTGTGAGGACAGCTACACAAACTCCCCAAACCTTTCTGTGTATCTCTGCTCTAATGCTGTAATGCACTCTAATGCTCTCTCTCTCTCTCTCTCTCTCTCTCTCTCTCTCTCTCTCTCTCTCTCTCTCTCTCTCTCTCTCTCTCAACTTCCCCGTTTTCTATTCTAAAGTTTGTGGCCTCATTACATAAAAAAAAACAGACAATAATCGTAAATAAAAATGGTAATTTATGCAAATTTTAGTAGCTTACTACAACTCCAAGAGACAAACAACATATCGTTCTCAGTACTCCTCGTGGGGAATGTCTCCCGCCTCAAAGCGAGGCCCTAAAACGAAGAGATCAAAAGTGTCTCATTCGACTTCTCCCTTCTTTCCATTTTCTCTATTTTGGTCGCCTTCTTTCATGTCGGAACAGTGGCTTAAGTGGCTGCATTCGAGATTTCGGATGGGGCTCTCAAATGAAGCATGCGCGCGTCGGGGAAATAAATTGGTTTGTTCTCCAGTTGTTGGGGGCTCATGGTGCGCCCCCTGCTGTCAGCGCTGTGATGCGCACCACAGTGGGGTGCGATGAGAGCTGAGACCACGATAAACACAGCTCTGAAATGGGAGGGGGTATCAGGGGTTCAGAAAATGGAGCGATGTGAATTGCATCACAGCTTGCCGTGGTGGTGAAGCATTTACAATTTGCTTCAGTTGATTCTAACTTCAGAATAATAGATTGTGCTAATTATGAGCGCACACAGGAAAATAATGTGTTTTCGTCAACATCCAGGAAAGGATTAGAAGACTCCCAATTGATAGATCCACAACTCCACCCAGTGGCCAACGATGACATGAAAGACATCAGCTTTATGAATCTGCTTCTTCCATGAGTTCTGCACTACGCCATATTTCATGTTTGCTCCAAGTCGATGGCCAAAATTTATTTTACCCAACGCATTAAATGAACAGAGTGTACTTGTGTGTCTACCTCTGGCTCTTTAAGATGGATTTTTTAATGATGTGCAATATTGCTCACTTCTACTGACCTTTATTGACTTATTTTATCGTTAGTTTTTCCATTTTGTTGTTGGTCAACTGCACTGTAGTGTATGTATCTACTCGATACCTGGATTTCCCCAAGGGCATGAATAAAGCATCTATCTACTACTTACTTATAACCCTTCTGCCATAGACAGAGCACACACGGCATCGTGTTTGTGTCATATTTGGTGATGAGAAGTGATTCCACCCCGAGCCATGAAGGCAAAAGCCTTTAATCAGACACCAAAGCCGATTACGACCCAGGTCAGAAGCCAGACGTCTGATTGGACGATGGAATGTCAAGCAGCCAATCGTAGCGGATGCGATGTTCGTTCTCCCGAAACTGGACGTCCGACTGCAACCTGCCAAGTTTATCACATTCATACGTAGACAGTAATGTGGGAAAGTATTTCAACAAAATATGCTCTGACAATAAGTAGTTAGTCGTAGGTTAGTTTCAAACTGAAACACTGAACAATTTTTAAGGAAATAATTATCGTGTGCATCAGACAAGCATGTCTCCTTATGAATGCGCTTAACAAGGCTGAGAAAGGATCCTGGATTGAAGCGTTATCCCGGTCTAGTGCAACACATTTTCCGGTCTCCTACTTCCTATGGGCATTGTACGCCGGGGAATAGTCCGCGTAGCTAGAAGATTAAGAACAAGACAAGAATAACCACAAAAAAGAAAATGAGAATAAATATGTCTTTCTTTGACCATAATCCGTAAGGGAATCGGATATCCTTCTAGTCTCGCTCTTGCCACAAAACTCATGTAACTGAAACGCGAATCGATCCCGCCCTCTCTCTTGCGAACAACGCCCAATTGAAGCACCCCGTTCCGGGCATTCCGTAGTGAGATGACACGCTTAGGAAAGACGCGAGCATTCAACTAGGAGACACTAGGAATGCCATTTGTTGCCCGTAGGATGGAGGGGCTGTACCAGCGATGCTGCAAAGAGTTTATCTTTCACTCTCCCTTTCGTTCCTTGGGTGTTTTATGTTTGGTAAGTAGGACATGATGATTAATGTGATTACTCCTTATGCACTTGTTATACACACATTTTATTCAGGGTAAACGTATGTGTTTGATCCGAGCTTGGTCTGATACCTGTTATCAATGGCCATGTAGCCAGTGGATTATCATGCTAGGAGCAATAACATCCACACCCACCGCGTCCGACCCGCTCACCCACAGGTTATAAGGAGAGCGCCTCTGTCAAATAGGAACACACGTCTACTTCTCGGCCTGTAATCACTACTAACTTTGCCTTTTATTACTATACTGTTACTGATAGTAATTACAATTATCATAATATTAATACTGATAATGACACTGCCATTATAGCCTCATTATCAATTCGAACACACTTGTCATCCAACGCACGCATTCCTCTAGAACATAATACATGATTAAACCTTCCTCCTAACAGAAACACTTTTTGCTATAACTTCAAATCAGAGCATGTATGTGTCAGATCGTTTTTTCCGCCATGTGATGTCAGCTTAACCTCCTCAACTGAAGCTGGTGTTCCTGTCCGTGGCGTTGTACCCTGGTCTGTGGTCCATGGGGGCTCGTCTCTACGCCGCCGTCACTGGGACCCCTGTAGCGGGCCACAACTCGGTCCTGCTGATCGGCACCCCTGACGAGCAGGTGGCCCGGGACATCGGCAGGTAGGCCCCTGTAGCGCCGGCTGGCCGCCCTCATGCCAACTCGTCACTCTGTGTTGTGTGTGTGTGTGTGTGTGTGTGTGTGTGTGTGTGTGTGTGTGTGTGTGTGTGTGTGTGTGTGTGTGTGTGTGTGTGTGTGTGTGTGTGTGTGTGTATGAATCGTTGTTCAGTTGCGCTGCACTTATTAAACTCAAAGTGTTGTAGTAAAACATTATGCTGAGACAATTTCTGAAGGTTTCCTTAACCTTGAAATTGGTCAGGGAGAACTTTGGAGCTAGTTATGAACTTTGCTCTGGTCCTGAGATACGAGCGAGGCCACGGCCTGTTATGTATTCTGAGAGCCGGGGCCTGCTCTACTCTCCTATTTTTTTCGTTGCTGTCCCTCCATTTGAATACTAAAGAAGGGTTGGGTTTTATGCTGTATCTGCTCACGGCAAAGCCTCAAACCACATTTTTTATGTGGTCAATGTTTCTATCTCTGAACCTCTCTGCTTTGGAACAATTTGCCGCCATGCAACGTTTTCCTTTTCTTCCACAGAGCCATCATGGAGCGACAGATGGCGGCCAGCATTAACATTCTCCCCAGGACCTGGTCTCTGTGAGTGTGTGTTCTGTAGGCCCTGCTGACACCTGGCCTCGTCTGGAGTACCTGGCAATCACAATCGCCATAGACTGAGTTACACACACACACTCACACACACACACATAGGTTGAAAATGCAACGCATTGATATAGTTAGACAGACAGACAGACAGGCAGACAGGCAGACAGACAGACAGACAGACAGACAGACAGACAGACAGACAGACAGACAGGAGCTTTATACCGTGTTACAGAACGCCAAATTTTGTATGGTGTTGTACAGTTCAATGGCACGGGGGACAAAAGAGTTTTTCACTCTGTTAGTGTTGTACTTGAGGAGGAGCATCCAGTCGCTGAACGAGCTCCTCTGGTTGCTGGTGACAGTGTGCAGAGGATGGCTGACATTGTCCAGAATAGTCAGCAGTTTGTTGGATGTTCTCCTCTCTGCCCCTGCACCAGAGTCCAGCTTCATGCCGACCACAGAGCCGGCCCGCCTGAACAGCTTGTCCAACCTTGATGGGTACTTTTTTGATATGCTGCATTCCCTGCAGATGTTGAATGATCGCAGCCTCCTCAGGAAGACTTGGGCTTTCCCATACAGATGGTCTGTGTTAGGGATCGACCGATTATCGGCGCCGATATTCGGCATTTTGACGCATATCGGCATCTGCCTTTTTTTTGGATCCGAATATAATGTAATAAACATCCCAGTCCTCTACAACTCACAACTACTAGTAACATTACTGTGAGCCCATTAACGTTATATAAACATAAGCGGCAGCTCTGCTCGCTCACAGTCCGTCCAGGCATGCCTGTTAATCACTCGAAACAAGGTTGCTGATAATATCGATATGGAAATAGTATGTGATAGTAGAAGTCTGTGTGTGAGTGACAGAGTAAAAACCTAATAAACTCAATTCAGACCAGTTTTATTGCAGGGAAGCACGTTAAGCGGTGGTTATACTTCTACAACTGCGTAATGCGCTATCCAACTGCGTAACCAAGGAGCCCCTCAAGCTCCTTCTCTGGCTCTAGACGCTCAGCAGACTGTAGCGAAACTCTACAACTCACGACTACTAATGTTACTGTGAGGCCCAATACGTTAGCAGCAGCTGTCTGTGTTTTTCAACGGTTTAATCACTTGAAACAAGGTTGCTGATAATATTGATAGGCAGTTGATAGGCAAATAGTCAGTGATAAAAGTAAGAAGTGTGTGTGTGTGAGAGAGAGATAGTAAAATTGAGTTAGTTTTAAGCAGGGAAGCACGATGAGGGGATGGCTAGAGAATAGTGTGTTTGTTCGTGTGTGTGTGTGTGTGTGTGTGTGTGTGTGTGTGTGTGTGTAAGCCACATGATAAGCTGCAGAAACTGACAGCAAAGCACCGTCTGTCCGAGAGAAAACTGTCGGGCAATAATGGCTGTTTAACTAGGGAACTATTTATTTAAATTTTCAGTTAACTTCATTAGAACACCCTGCACTTTTTGTTTTTGTTTGAACTTAAAAAAAAGATTTCAGTTCAGTTCAGGAAAAATTTAGGGAGCCATTTATTTGTTTAAATTGTGTTGTGTTGCAAATCTGATAAGCTGTTGTGTTTATTAAACATATGCTTAAAGGCATTTAAATGAAGTTAAGTGTTGGGAGTTTGTATTATTCAAAATTTTCCCGCCAATATTTTCCCTTTTTCTGTAAATTAATATCGGCTCCAAATATCAGTTATCGGCCCCCTTGACTACTAGTAATCGGTATCGGTATCAGCCCTGAAAAAAACATATCGGTCTATCTCTAGTCTGTGTTGCTTGCCCAGTTCAGCTTGTATTCCAGCCAGTGCCCGAGGTACTTGTAGGAGACAACGTTCTCAACTACAGCCCCCTCAACCTGAACTGGTCTAGGACGTGGTCTTGACTTTTAAGGCTCCGGTTCTCCTCCTCACTATCACCCCATATGCATCCCACGATAGAGGTTGTAAAGGTGAAGAGTAGAGACAGTCCCTTGTGGTGCTACTGTGCTACTGATTTGAGTGTCGGACGTGATGTCCTTCAGCCTGACATACTGTGGTCTGTCAGTGGGGTAGCTGGAAATTCCAAGACACCAGGCAGGGGTCCACTCACATTTTGGCCAGTTTGTCCTGAAGCAGAAGGGGTTGAATGGTGTTGAAGGTACTTGAAAAGTCCAGAAACATAATCCTGTGTGTCCCACTCCCTTTATTCTTATGCAAGAGTGGGCGGTTGGAGGTAGAGGACAGCATCCTCCACACCCACCTTTGTTCGGTATGCAAACTTTAATGGGCCATATGCAAACAGGGGTATTATTGCACCAAACCCCACACACACACACCAACTACACATACACACATGCACACACATGGATGCAACCATAGACATAAGTACACACCAACAACGCATCAACACGCAAGGATTGAAACACACATACACACAGTTGTTCAGCTCCTTTCCTCCTTTCTAACTAGCATAGCTATTGCCTAGAAAACCATGAGTCAACTGTCTGAATGAAATGGCTCACGTTCAGTGGGACACTGAGACACACTTGGACCCTGTGTAGGGATTAGCCACGCCTGTCAACGCGTAAGCCGTATGGAATATGGAGCGTAATGGAGCGATATGCAGTAAACCACCGGACAATAGGATGAGTAGCCGTAATGCTAAACCTGTTAGCCACAAACGAAAAAAAGGTTTAGTCTGAAATACACACAGGGTGACGTGGGAATTTCGTGTGTGTGTGTGTGTGTGTGTGTGTGTGTGTGTGTGTGTGTGTGTTTGTATGTGTGTGCGCAGTAGTTATCAAGTAATTCAGTCTGTATTTGTATAAGAAACCTTTTATTGATTAAATTCACTTCATAATACATATCCATATCACACAGACATGCAGTCTGAATTACAAATGAAAGTATGGACAAGTGCAGCGCTTTCTGGTGAAACAGTTGACATGCCTGAGCGTGCTGTGAATTGTGGTTGGAAAAGGCGCAGAAGGGAACACAGATAGCCACGGTAAGTATAGATGACAACGGAAATTAAGAGAGTCGTAATGAAGCATCTTGTGGCCAGAAAACAGCTCTGCGTGAAACAGTTGCAGTCCCAGCGAGAAGTGGTAGGAAGTGGTTTTGACATGACTGGTTTAATATTTTGTGTTCTTTTAGGTATTACTGGAAAGGAGAAGTCCAAGAGGCAACAGAGATTGTGATGGTAGGAACCAGCGCTCACTAGCACAAGGTCACTTCCTGTTCCTGTTCTTTTACGCTAGGGTCGGTTTTATTGGTCTGTCATCGTAGCACCAGCAATGTTTATTTACTTCATTAGTTGTGTCTATACTGGTGCTCTGCTATATCTAGATCAAACGGACCCATAATTAATGGTATGAGCGACACCAGTGTTTTTCCTACTGGGAAAAGGGCCCATACCAAATCAATTCTTCTTTCGGTGCCTTGCTTTGAGTGTGAACACATTCATATCGTAAAGTGAAGACATGGAAAGAGACAGACACACTCCAATCACTGACATTCAAAAGACAGCTGGGCATCCTACCAATCTGACATTTTTCCTGCGTAGATAAGTAAGCCTTTTGCTCCCGTCAAGAACCGAACATCAGTACCAAAGTTTTGATGTCTATTTCATCCCGTGACAGAACCGATGTGTTTTAAAAGTGTTTTCAGAAGCTAGCCCTAGTAGACACACAACCCGCCGGCTGCAGGGATTATGACGTCCGGTCTTAAATCTGCCATCATGTCACTGTTCAGAGTTATCCTTGTTATAGGAGGATAAAACCACATGGTGTCCAACTCCCATTCGAAAATGAGTCAACTGACTCAGCGCCAAGCCGGCCATCCGTTCACAGACAGGGATAGACCATCAAACAGTCAGTCTTTTGATGAATGCTCGTCATTTCTGTTCTAGCTGGTGAAAACCAAGACCTCCAAGATCCAGAAACTTGTAGATTATGTGAGGTGGGACATCTTTTCATTTGACACTAGTGGTGTGTTTCCAGAACATTCCACACACTCTCCTTCATTGCAATTTTACAATTTCACATCTCGCCAGTCATTAATATCTAATATTGTGTGTGTGTTTGGTGTTTGTGGGTCCGACTGTCCGTGTATGTGTATGAATGTGTGTGTGCCTGTGTGCATGTGTGTGTGTGCATGCACTCGCGTGTATGTTTGCGTGTTTGTGGTTCCAGGTCCATCCACCCTTACGAGAACCCGGACGTCCTGAGCGTGGCGGTAGGGTACGCCGGTGCGTCCTACGTGAGGTGGATGGATGAGGCGGTCCCGGACGACTGACCGGTCAGCCCGGGGGGGGGGTGACCCCCCCAGACACGCATCCTCCCCTGCATGCAGACCTGAGGGAACCCGAGCCCTGAGCACGGGGTCGTTGCTCGCCCAAACGCTTCGGAACACGAGCAGGAAGTCAGCCGGGGATGATAACAGTCTTATTCTGTTGCCCGGGCAACCGATCAGGGGACGCTTAGGAATGCGCTGTGGAGGTACACACTCCCCCTGGCTACTGACGTCTGTTGAGGCTGCAAGGCTGTTTCAAGCACGCTTTTTATTTATACAACACAAAACGCGTGTATTGCTTTGAAAATGAAATGAATTGACACTTAAAGATTTAAAAATGGAATGACAATGCATCCAGCCAAATCCGGCACATCAGGACAACATTTTATTAAGCCGGCCCCGGGCTCCACTTTACACTTTGGGTCTGAATTATGGGATAGACCACCGTAAACAAAGTAAATATAACGGGGAAATCGAAAGTCTAAATTGTTTTAAAAACACATCTTGCGACAATATCCAAGTGCTTCCTTCTCTTTTCTTTTACTGCTAGCGCTCTTCCTATATTTATGCTTGGTCTTACGCTTTTACACACTTTGAAGTTATTCTCAAATGTTTTGGTATGATGCTAGTAATAAAAATATGTAATAATTGATCCCTTGTCATCAATAGTTAGAGACACATTAAGAAAGGGAAAATAACCCCCCAAACCAATGTGATACAACTAGAGCTACACAAAATAAATCATGTAATATATAAAAACATTAAAAAAGATATAATATGATATAAAGTTACTTCAATAACTATTAATATTAAAAGGTCTTCATAAATTTGAACTCATTAAAACAAATAATGTTGGTTTGGGGAAAATCAGTCAACATTATTACAAGTTTTACAAATAATACATCATTGTGCTCCCTGCTCACCACACAGTGGGGTGAGGTAGGCACGGTTACAAGGACAAGGGAAGTGCAGACGTGGTTAAACCAGGTGTTGTGTCTGTCGAGCCCCTGTAATCCTGCTGCCCAGGACAGAATGTACAAGCTGTGTGTTGCCCAACAACACTGTGTCTGTTGGCATATTCATTTGTGTGTGGTGTGGTGTGTGTGTGTGTGTGTGTGGGTGTGTGTGGGTGTGTGTGTGTTTGCGTGTGTTCATAAATATGTGTCAGGACTAGGTTTTGCTCCGATTCAGTTATGTCACAAATTGTTTTCAAAGTGGAAATGTAGTTTGGCTGAGTGCACACTAGAGGGTAGTATTTCAATAATATAGAATATAGTTTACTACAATTGCAAATCATGAATGCAATACATCATTAATTATTTTACTTTAAAATATTGACTTCTAATAACAATGCTAATAATGATAATAACAGTGCATCAAAGCTTGTGATCGTACTGTATTCCTTATGTGTTTATTGTGAATCTGAATGTTCCACAATATGTGTTTGTGGTGTTAAAATGGTCTGTTTTTCCCTGTATTCTGTCATCACATATTGGTGACTAGGCAGCCTTTTCACTGATTTACTGGGCGGTGGGCGGTAGAAACCCAAAGTACTCATGGTAGTGAACCACAGAGTCTATTTGATTTATTATGTGCAGTTCAAACCCATACATGGTTTGCGTTGATCAGCCACGCCTCCGACTGCGTTGTGTTTCTGATTTAGACCAGATTTAGACCTGCTCAGGTTAAAGGTGTGGTAGGCAGACTTCAAGAGTGGTGAAGAAAGAGGGAGCAGAAGAGAGCTGCTCCGCACAATTTTGAGACCCGTAGAGAGTTGGAAGAGATTTTGTAGCTAAACAACCAAAGAATCATCCCCTCCCTCTGCTTGTTATGTTTCTCCTCCATTGAGAAGTGTGGCATTAACACACCTACTATTGACGGAGGATGGAACATCTGGATGGAGTCCCAGAAACAAAAACAAAGAGCCAGGAATCAAAATGGTCTCATCAAGACTCAAGCGCATTCAACAGAAACCTATTCTCACAGAATTTCACTCACTAATAGCTAACGGATGGCTAGATCCTGGAAAAAAATGTGTATTTTCAACAAAGTACACTCAATTAATGCCTCTTAAATGTTATCGCCAGCACCTTTACATATGGGGAGGTTCACAATATATGACATGAGCATATCACATTATTTCACCACGTTTATCACCAAAACTGAAGTGGTGGCAAGGTGTGAATGTGAAAGCTGAAATGAGAGAAAAAGACTGCTGCATGCAACAACTGTCCATGGGATGTCCAGGCATCCACATCAACTCTGTGTTGAAGTCTCAAGCCCACAGTAGCCCTCGACTTGCTGCTGTACATGCGGCAACCCATCTTGACAATCATTTTTGAACTATGAACCTAGCTCCAAGCCGCTAATAGAGTCCCTGTGCAGCCTTTGCGGTGTCGTTTCCAAGACATTGCGGTTGTCCGAGCTGTCCCTTTCAATTAAGCCTCACATAAACTGGAATAAATATTTAAAAATCTTTATTTCCAACTCGCCAGGATGTGAAATATTCATAGTTTCCTGTAGAGATTTATATTATTATTATAATTATAATAGGCTGTCCAGATTTGTCTGTTTTTCTCACAGCCCAGCTACTCACTGCCTATGATTGTACCTGCTGATGAGTACCTGCTGGAATGACACTATTATCACTAGTGAACAAGGTGCCAAATTAAATTATTCCAATGTATCCCAAATGACTTGGCATTTGTCCGAATTAATAACAGAATTGGACGCTTCACACATTTGTTGTGATGCAATTGGCAACATTTTGTATTGGATGAGATTTCCTTAATCTATAATGTATAAAAAATGTGTATTCACTTATTTTGATTCATTGTATCCATGTTGATGTCCAGTATTAGTACTGATTATCGGCCTTCACAAACATGAAAGACCTTTTCACGCTTCTTTGGCTTATCATGACCTTTCAGTGTGACCACGCCTGGAGCAAGCAAATGTTGTTTGAGCTAAAAATAAAATAAATACAACTGTATAAAAAAGATAGCGTTTGAGAATTTATCAAAGATGAGTGCACGCTTAAATTAGCATGCAACCCCCTCCAACAAAACTGAACTCCGCAACTCCCCCGCCCCCCCCCCAACACACACTTTTTCAAACACCGGCCTACGGCCCTGAAGGTGACTAGCGCCCAACTATGCTAATCTACAATACCAACGTGTGAATGAGACCGAGCTTCCCTGCCCCTGTCTCCACTCACTCATGGACAGGACTACTCACCTGCCAGAGGGCAGCAAGGATGGATTACACCTTTGATCATTTCTCTAGTGCCATGACGTGACACCACACACAGTGTGATAATACATCTGTTGAAGGGCTGTCTAGTCAGCAATATGTGGGGACAGGAGATACTAGATAAACATATGTCCAATGTGTGTTCGATGGTGGCTGCAACAAAGTGATTGGAAATTCAGCACAAATATGTTAATGCTTTTATTTTCAATTATAAGTGTAGTAACTCTTTAATTTACAAGAGAAACTCAGACAAAAGACAACAGAGTTCACCTATAGACACCCCCTCCCTCCTACGCAGATATTGCATGTTGTACGTCCTGGCACTTAATGTACACACTTATTTTATGTCGTACTGAGTTATAGTACTTAGTTGTGTAGCATCTTATCCTACCTATCTATGTTGTATACGGGGAATGGGTTAACATAGCGATTGTTAGTGCTTGGCATTTGGTTCTATGAACATCCTTACTGTACCAACATATTGTTTCACCTTCTGAAGAAAGTACTATTGTAAGTCCCTTTGGATAAAAGCGTCAGCTAAATGCCCTAAATGTAAATGTAAATTGCACACACGCTGCAGAACCCAGGTCAATAAATCTGGATCCAACAAGGAGAAGAATTAAGAAAACAATTCTGACTAGCACTATTTTGTGCATTCGTTGTCATTGAACTTTAATGCACCGTCCAAATCATGAACAGCAAATCTCTTCTGGTTGCCTCTGCCTCTCGGATCTGAGAGAGATTTAGGTGAGCACAGGATTAAACATTCTGTCTTTTCATTATGGCAATCCATTATTTACTTTAAGGTAAACCTAGAAGAACAAAGAACATTTGTTGACTCCAGCCTTGCTGTTCCGATAATATTCAATATCAAACCCACAGAATGTTTAGTCTGTTCTTGTGGTGCACCACTCTCCCTGAGACAGCACTAGCTCCATGCAAACCGTTCCCATTCTGAACCCAGTGCCCAAGGGCGTAGGAACCGGGGGGGACGGAGGGGACGTGTCCCCTCCAATATTGGAGACAGGCGCATTTGTCCCACCTAAAATTATACCGGGGGGAGAAAAATATTTTATTTTATTTTGAAAGCGCAACACAGCGTCTTGTCACCGCTTCTTATTCTAAAAAACTGGATGATTGAGCAATTAAAGAATTGGATTGATATTTATCAGTTCATTACTGCCATTCAAAATGTGTTTTCCTTTACATTTACAAATGTATCTTTTTAGTAGAATAAAATATATTTGTGAATTTTTTCAGTGTAGGTAATTTATGACATATTTCTGTTCAAACCATTAACGGATCTGTCAGCTTTCCGATATGTGTCCCCCCCCCCAATGTTAAACTCATTCCTATGCCCCTGCCAGTGCCGTCTTTCACTCCCTGTCCTTTCCCTGGCCCATGTCCTTCACCTCCCCAGGCGGCGGGGTCTGCCAAGCACGGAGCAGCAGACGCTGCTGTCGGGTCAGCACCAGGTCAGAGGCCGGGGCCAGCCGCAGCCTGGAGCCCGGCCAGAGGCAGAGGATCCCCTCCCATCCCAGCCCCTTGTCCCCCTGTGGAGGAGATGGACCGGGGCAAAGACTCTGGACTGTGGAGGTCTTCGTCCCCCTCCTCTTCCCTGTCAGGCGGTTCCTGAGACCAGGACTGGTGGTCAGGTGGTACTGGCTGTTGTTCGGACCCCTACCACCATCGCAACGCTCCCATCTACCCGGCTTCCTCCACCAAAACAGGCATCAAAACCTAGAGCAGAGGTAGGACTGCAGCATCTCTCTCTCTCTCTCTCTCTCTCTCCCTCTCTCTCTCCCTCGCTCTCTCTCTCTCTCCCTCTCCCTCTCCCTCTCTCTCTCTCTCTCTCTCTCTCTCTCTCTCTCTCTCTCTCTCACACCATTCCTCTATGGTCCTTTCCTCCTATTGCATCATTGTGTCACCTTTGATTTAACCGGTACAAAGACAGATAGACACAGACAAGATTGTGTGTGTGTGTGTGTGGGGGGGGTGTATTTCAGCTGAATTTAATGCATTTTATAAGCAGCTGGGACCATTAGGCACAGGAGGCTAAGGGAAAGGTCAACGATGGATACCGTAAAGATGACCACTCGCCTGTATGGGTGACACACATAAACACACAATGTATTCATGCACTACTACTCTCTCACGCAGCAGACAGACTTGCCTAGACCCATTCCATGTACTGTATCCTCTGTGAACAAACAAAGAACATATGCAGTGAATGTTTGTCTCTGTGGTGCAGGTGGCGATCAAACACATCCCCATGTCGATGGTCTCACTGGTGCCCCTGGTAAGTGTACCGTCCTCCATTTTGTATTAGGAATGAACCCTTCTTTGCGCTTGTATCCAATGTGAGGCTGAGAACAATGAAAGCGTATAATGGCCATTGCAGAGTGCAGAGTAGCAGATAGGAATCGGGTAAACAAGGTCAGCGTTTATTTTTCATGAGTGGTTGCCACGTGCATACTAATATATGCAGACACGTGCATCACAACAGAGTGAGTGACAGGCAACACGTAACACGCACCAAAACAACAACACAACCGACTTGTCAACACAAGTCGGTGAATGCGAGTTCCCGTCTGGAGATGTCTTCCGAGGCTGGAGGGGGATTGAACAGATCATACCATCGGTGCTAGTTAGCTGGTTCAGCCATCAAGGCTCCCCAGGTTACAGTGCCTGCCGATCTCAGAACATGCCTCAGCCACAAACGTTTCCTGTCAAGTCAAGACTCAGTAACCCTAACCCTAACCTCAAGAGTTTTAGTTATGAAATGCACAGGGTGGTTCCGAGCAGTTCAATTCGTAAGACAAACCACACGGCATCTATGTAATGAAAACATCTAATTAGCAAGTATAAATCCCAAAAAAGGAAAAGAAAAATACACAAAAAACGAACAATATAGGAAGATTTAAAGAAAGATATTCATTCACACCTTCCAAACTGAATAATACTACTAATTTACATTTACATTTACATTTAGGGCATTAAGCAGACGCTTTTATCCAAAACGAATTACAATAAGTATATTTGTCATAAGAAGTGAAACAATATAACGCTGTCAGTACAGTAAAGACGTTCATAGAGCCAAATGCAAGCACTAACAATCGCTAGGCTAACCCATTCCCCGTGTACAGCAATGCTAGCAGCTACTGCAGATGTTACACAATTAAGTACTATAAATAAGTGCAATGTAGATTAAGTGCGTACAATAAGTGCGTACATTAAGTGCCAGGACGTACAACATACAATGGTGGCCGGAAGGGGCTGGGTATCTATGCAGAGTCGAGGTGAACTCTGAACAGGTGAGTTTTGAGTCTTTTGCGGAAGCTGGTGAGCGACTCTGCGATCCTGACATCGGCACGGAACTCATTCCACCACTGAGGGCCCAAATCAGAGAAAAGTTGTGACTTTGTTGCTCGACCTTTGCTTGCTCTTAGCGGTGGCGGTACCAGACGTCCAGCTGAGGTAGTTGAGGGGAGGGATTGAGCTGGGGTGTGTGGCTTTACCAATGCTTGGAGGTAGGCAGGGGCAGTTCCATCGAATGCCTTGTATGCCAGTACCATCACATGGGAGGGTCACATGGGAGAATTTCGGTAGGTTGTACAGGAGGCGCACTGCCGCATTCTGGATGCGATCTAAAGGTTTAATCACAGAGGCAGGGAGTCCAGCCAGGAGCGAGTTGCAGTAGTTGAGGCGGGAGATGACCAGTGATTGGACTAGAAGCTGAGCTGCTTCCCTTGCGAGGAAAGGCTGGATCCTGTGGATGTGGGGATCCCTGGAGGGGTCCCCTGGAGGGCTCTTCTGGAGGGCTGGTGGCCTTGATACTGAGGGTCAATGGACCCGGGGCCACGTTGCCCGGCCGCAGCGCCCTGGGCTCCCTCCTCCACTGGTTCAAGAGGGACCAGGAGCTGGTCCTGGTGCTGGAGGGACCCATGCCCTGCCTGGACCTCTTCAGGTTCTTGCAGCAGCGAGGGGGGCGTCTGTGGGAGCAGCAGGCCCCGGGTGGGTTCTGGGGGTTGACAGAGGATGTGGATATTGGAGGTTGTCGTGGAAACACAAAGCGTTTAGTGTGCACCGTGTGAAAGCCATGTGAACCTGCTAGAGAGGAATAAGTACTCTGGGAACATGGGAGGGTTGGAGAGTGTTTATATTGGATCGGATTCAATGTGATTTGATCTAAGTAGAGTATTGAGAGGGTTGATTGGCATCAATCGTTGCATTGAGCCGTTCTTGTGTTCTACAAATGACATGGCAAAGGAGGGCAGAATCGAATTAGAGGTTTAATACGCAATCAATGTCTGAACGTTGTTTAGAAGGTTTCTGTGTGTGTGTGTGTGTGTGTGTGTGTGTGTGTGTGTGTGTGTGTGTGTGTGTGTGTGCATGTGTTTTTGCATGCACGTATGCGTGTGTGTGTGTGTGTGTGTGTGTGCCTAGCTCTTCTCTGGGTGTGTGTGTGTGTGTGTATGTCTATCTGTCTGTGTGTGTGTGTGTGTGTGTCTGTTTGTGTGGGTCTGTGCATGCAGGCAAGTGTGTGTTTTTGTGTCTGTGTCGATGTGCATGCATCTAAGTGTCTGTGTGTGCATGTGTGTTTGCATGCAGGTATGTGTGTGTGTGTGTGTGTGTGTCTGTGTTTATGCCTAACTCTTCTGTGTGTGCATGTGTGTTTGCGTGTGTGTGTGTGTGTGTGTGTGTGTGTGCATGTGTTTTTGCATGCACGTATGTGTGTGTGTGTGTGTGTGTGTGTGTGTGTGCCTAGCTCTTCTCTGGGTGTGTGTGTGTGTGTGTATGTCTATCTGTCTGTGTGTGTGTGTGTGTGTCTGTTTGTGTGGGTCTGTGCATGCAGGCAAGTGTGTGTTTTTGTGTCTGTGTCGATGTGCATGCATCTAAGTGTCTGTGTGTGCATGTGTGTTTGCATGCAGGTATGTGTGTGTGTGTGTGTGTGTCTGTGTTTATGCCTAACTCTTCTGTGTGTGCATGTGTGTTTGCATGCAGGTATATGTGTGTGCATGTGTCTGTGTTTGTGCCTAACTCTTCTGTGTGTGTGTGTGTGTGTGCATGTGTGTCTGTGTGTGTCTTTGTGTTTGTGTGTGTGTTGTATGTGTCTGTGCGTGCATGCAAGAGTGTGTCTGTGTGTCTGGGTGGATGTGCATGCATGTTAGTGTGTATATCTGTGTATTTGTGCATACCTCTTCTTTATGTGTGTGTGTGGTGTGTGTATGTGTGTGTGAATCTGAAGGCCTCACAATCCTGCCCCATCAGTTGCTGCTGCATCAGGTGCTGCTACACACACACACACAAAAAACACAAACACACATTAGCATTTATTTTATTACTATTTACTATTGTTATTTTCTTTGTAATCTTTATTTGACCAGGTAGCCACACACACACACACACAGACACACACACACACACACACACACACACACACACACACACACACACACACACACACACACACACACACACACAAACACACACACACACACACACACACACACACACACACACACACACACACACACAAACATAAGCAGACACACACACACACGCTGTATAGCTGAAGTGGATCGATAAGGTCCTCCCTTTGTCTCCAGACTGCCAGGGTGGGCTGCAGAGCTGTCTGTCCATCCCTCAAAGCCCCTCCCCTCCACCCCTGGCTGGCCTGCCCAAACACAGGCTGGTCTGACCCACCCCTTACTGATCTGACCCAACCCTGGCTGGTCCAACCCAGCCCAGGCTGGACTGACCTGCCACTGGCTGGTCTAAACCCCCCTCCCCTGACCAGTTTGACCCACCCCAGGCTGGTCTGATCCACCCCTGACTGGTCGTACGCAACCCTGGTCCACCAATGGATTCATTTACTAATCTACTTTGGTAAAGATAAATATATTGTGTGTGGTGGCAGAATGGTGTGATTTTCAAAACATTTCGAATAATCTGATCGAATGCTGATCAACTGTGATATTATTGTCCTAGATATATAGAAAAAAGTGTTTGATTTCTACAGAAGAGAAGCACCCAGAGAAGCACCTAATGTGGAAGACATAAACGTCTTCACTGTAACTTGAGTGTGAGAGGGTGAGAGTCATTTTCTTTACAGTGGCTCAAACTAATTATCTCTGCAGATGTAAGAACATTTTATTTAACATATTATACAGACTCCTTCATAACCTATTAATGAATCTCTATGGAGATGTATACCTCATACAGCTTGATAAGTTAGGTAACACATTCATAGTGTTATGAGTTATGACTATTCAACACTATCTAGTGTTATTAACGCAGTACATCTTTTAGACAACAATATAATAACCTTTTTAGAGCTGTACAGCATGATACAAACCCTGCTGCCACAGTCTCCGTCCTAATCGCTACCACAGACTAAATCATGAGAAGAGAGTTTCCTGTTTGCATGAGAGGCATTGGCTCATCGTTATTCTGTGTATACATGGGTTAGCGGGACCAGGTTTGCTAGAATGGGCTCTCTAAGACTTTTCAGTAGAAGGGTCAGATCTGTGCACCCAGGAATGGTAATGCCACGTCATGGATCACAGGAAGGTCAAGTGGACAGCCAGCCCACACCAGCTCGGACCGCACTTTAAATTGTTACTAGATAGTGGGGGAGATTACTTTTTTCTCTTGACCTTGTGTGTGTTTGTGTGTTTGTGCATTGATCGATATATGTGTGTATTTGTGTGTGTGTGTGTGTGTGCATCGATGTGTGTGTTTGGTCATGCATGTGTGTTTGTATGTGTGCATCGATGTGTGTGTCTCTGCGCATTGATGTGTATGATTATGAGTGTGCAGGTTTGCGCAGTGATGTGTGTGTGTGTGTCTGTGTGTGTATATGTGTGTGTGTAAATGTGCATGTGTGTGTCACATGGATGGGTGTGTGTGTGTGTGTGTGTGAGTGTGCATGTGCATATGTGTACCAGGTGCATTTCATTTCCCTTTGCTTCAGCTGAGCAGACTTAACATCTTCCTCGCTCTTTACTCTCATCTTCCTCGCTCTCCACCCAGGTCTTCCTCGCTCCGTCACAGGCCTGATCCTCCAGTAACTCTCAGATGACTGCACTTTTACAATCCTAATCCTCAGCCAATCACATTCCAGTTATCCTCCATTAAATTTTATCCTATCGTCCTCTGAAATGAAATAGCACTTATTTTTAAACCGTTGAATTTCAAAAGTGATGGCACATGGCTATGACAGTATTAGAATACTTAATGTTCTTTGGCCTGCGTTTGAACGTTTGTCCTTTGTTTTGTGGCCCTATAACTGAGAGAGATCTTTAATACAGGCTAAAGCAAGTCAATGTTTTTTTTTCCATCTTTGTGGGGATACAATATGTTATTAAAAAACAATGTTATAATATGAAGATCATTTAGACAAGATGAATATTTTAACTTCAGACGGAGATTCTGAATATTTTTTTAGGACACTCTGTTGATCATTGACTTTGATTTCCTTCTGCTCACCCAGAATTTATAAAGGCCTGTTGAAACTCCTCCAGTCATATTTATGTTTGGACATTGTACAAACATCAAATGAAAACTTCCCGTTCGGCTCACATAAAACCTTTTGCTGTTCACTTGGGGCTAGCACAGAGTGGGGGAAGAGGGCGTTTCGGTGTTCGCACAACTCATCATGGAACCAGATCACTCCAGATAGATTTAAAATGAACCTGCATCGTTAAACGATTTTTGAGATTTAAATAAAAGGCAGAATATGAAATAGTCATTTGAAGTTCTTATACTCTAACCGTGGATTTATTTGGCTAAATAAGACTGAATAAACCCTTTTTTGTTCAAACTGGCTCTCCTTTTGACTCCAAGAGAAGGATTTGGTGACCAGCCAATTGCTGGGCACCAGACAAAATAAATAAGGGCCAGAGTGGGTGAAGTCGGAATCACAGCGATAAATCAGACCAGTGGCGTTCACCTCAAGGAGCCTAATAGAGAACATTGAGTTGGGGCCACCTCTCCCTGCCCTAAATCAGGTAAACATATCGACCCATTTGTACTTCTAGCCCAGCACGAGCAACCCTGGTTGAATTGGGCCCTGGTTGTGATCCTGCAGTCATGGCTCGCTAGCGTCCATCTTAGGGCGACTCTGGTTGAGAGAGGAGAGGAGTGAGAGTGTGTTAGTCGAACGAAACGCTGTGGTTCACTTTCAACGCTCCGGACGAAATAGCTAGTTCAGATCAATGACGCATTGACAATCAGGTCATGCGTTGGCCTCTTAGCCAGTGTTGGCCTCTTAGCCAGCAAGGAACACCAAGTGTTCGCATTTGAATGGAGTACGCTAATTAATACCTTCAAGAATTGTACATTAGATTCATCATCATACTGGTGTGTTGAATAAAAAAGCAACATCATATGTCTGGGAATATCCTACTGAATAGGAAATATGAACTCAATATCAGTCTCAATGTATCAGTATTAGTGATAGTGGTAGTGTATCAGTAATATTAGACATAGACATACTAGTATTAACTATTACTAGTTTTCCTATTTATTTTTTGTTCTGCTTGATTCTTCTTTTAGCTCAATCCTGTCTCTGCCATCTCAACCTCCTCACAATTTATCCAGGAGCTCTATCTTTGATACCTCGCTCTACAGAACATGTGTGTAGTGGTATGTGTGTGTGCTTGTGTGCATCAATATGTAGAACCATAGGTGTGTGTGTGTGTGTGTGTGTGTGTATTTATATGTACAACCGTAGGTGTGTGTGTGTGAGTATGTGTTTGTGTGCATGCCTGTGTGTGCGTGTGTGTGCATGGCACATGGCACGTATAAGTGGTGATCCATCAGCCAGAGGAGAACAGGCCAGTGTATCTGGGATAAGTGTGTCGCAGACGTGTAATCAGGAAGTTATGGATTGCGTGTCAGTCATGTGTCTCCTGCTTTAAAGACGCAGACACATCCATCTAGGTCACACACGCATACGCAAACTCACACATGCATGCGCACACACACACATGGACAGAGACACACACACACATGCACGCACACATACACACACACGCACAACACATACCCATCATCGGTTAAAATGTTGGAGAAGAAATGTTTATGAAATGATCAGGGCCTTTCATCCAAAGCATTTTGGATTTCAATGTTGATGTTAGAGAGGCCGACATGATGTCATCAATCAGTGCAGGGGGGTTGAAGGTGTCCCGCTTAGTGATGCCTCCAGGTGGATGTGTATATATGTGAACGTTTATAACAACACACTGTCTACTCTTAATATCCAAGCCATCAATTTCTGCCCAGTCCTTACTTTCTTACAACCTGTGGCTATGTGTCACACACACACATCACACGTCACGCACAAATACCCTGCGACACATTCAAGACACACACAGATCCACAGGCGCACCATAGACACCTTAGTACCAGATAAAGCTTCCACAGACAGACGAAGCAGACGAGAAGAGATCTCCTATGATCCCCCCAGCCTGTTGTGTTCTTCCAGCTCGGACGCTCAATGCCTCCTCGAAGGGGCCGGCGTTGCTGTGGCAACAGCAGCCTTTTGTACCGTTTTCCCTGCATGTTATCGCCATACAGAGAAGGCGTGTCCGCTTCAACTGGAAAGCATCACAGCGACGGTGATGATGTAGACGTTGCTTTCTCCTTCTGATTGCGATCGAGGAAACATCTCATGACGCTTACCAGATTTGTTATGTTCTTTATGATTCAAAATTATTGAACGACCAAAGGGGTATGGAAATATTTGTTGATATTGGATAATGAAGCTTTCATAAGGATATGTTAGTACGTTTTTTTTTGGTGGTATGTTAATAATTTGTATTCCCACAGTGGCTAGTGTAAGCGGCGTTGATTTGAAACCTTTACAGACTCTTTTCCTAAGAACGCCAGTGAGGCGACAGGATGTTGTAGCTTGTCTTCCCATCGGGGAAGGGTTACTAGTACTGGTCAAGTATGTGTTTGCTGGTCATTCACATCATTGGTCGTAACACATATGAAGCAAAAGTAAGTGGAACACTTCAATCACAACTTGTCTGCCATCAGACTTCAGACTATGCTATATCTAAAGTTTGATTTGGGCTACTGCTTAAAGGTGACATATTATACCAACAACGAATAATCACCCTCACACCTGGTGGTATAATATGTCAGCTTTAAGGTCTGACTTAAATACAGACCATTGCCAACGGTCATAAATATAAAACCTGACCACAGAGTGTTTGATCACCTTATTGGCATTATATTCCATTCACCTCTTATGTTGCTACGCCTGCATCATAACAGTAATACATTATGTTTGTGTTTAAGATTATGCAAAGTAAAATAATCTTAAACCCAAACGAATGGAATATAGCACCTTATTGGCGATATATTCCATTCACCTCTTCCATTACTGCACCCCGCATCATAACAGTAATACATTATGTTTGTGTTTAAGATTATGCAAAGGAAAAAATTGAAGACGACTTCTAAACATCTTTGTTCAGGGTAACAACGGAAGTTACTAGAATGACCAGGGCCCCATTAATCAGCTTGACCGGTAGTCCGCCCCCTTCTGAAGCCACACCCTTTGAGTCACCAATGGGCGACAGGAAGTGAAACGTGCTAGAGAGAACATGGGGGGAAACATTGGTTTGTAAAGAGAGCTAATGGAATAAACTAGAACAGGTAATTAATGTGATTGATACACAAACCATAGATAGAAACACACTGCTTTCTTATTGAAATGAGAAAAATGTGCACCTTATTTCTCCTCCATTCCTGAAGACTTTGCTAACATTGTTGTTTCTATTACTCTGAAGCTTTTAGCAAACATGTTCTACCGTGTGAAGCCTTTTAACAGGTTAAAGGCTCCACGGGGTGACGCTTGGAGGAGGCAGCCTGAAGCTGCAACAATGATGATTAACTAACCTTAAGCAGGGGAAAGATCAGAAGTACTGGTGGTGCTGGCAGGAAGCCATACAGCATCTGCCATCAGCGGAGGAGGTACCGGTCAGGTTTGAGTTGGAATAGATTTGTATCAACAGTACACTGGACTGAAATACTTGGAAGCAGGGTGCTTATGATACAATACTTTATCATTGATTGTACGATGACTGAATATAGCAGTACATCCACTATTTATACATCTGGAACGGCTGTTTCAGTATTTTATGTGATTGTGAAACTCTCCTCTGCACATTTTCATAAATAGATTGAAGTTAATATAGATCATGATATCATATATTAAATATATTCATTATATGCTTCATTGTCAGTACTATTCTCCATCGTCGAACTGCCTCTCCCACAGATCCAGACATAAACACAAATCAAACACACATACCCACATACAAACCCTGCAACACACATAAGGCTCATCTGTATGTGCATACAGATGAGCACATACACATGTTCTCAAGGTGCGGATGCTACTCTAATGTGAACCATTTAAAAGGCGGTCTATCTATTAATGCATCGACAGACGATCTCACACACACACACACACACAGCAGAGAGCCCCCCCCCCCAGCCCCTATGGGCCATGCAGCATGCAGCCGGAGCTGCAAGGTTACGTGGACGACAGCAGAGCGAGAGTAATGGCCCGGCGCCTTGGACTGTACGACTGCATTAAAGCTGATTGCTTTTCATCTCTTCCTCCTCCTCCTCCTGCCTCCTACTCCTCCTTCCTCCTCCTCCCCTTCCCCTCCCTCAATGTCTCCAAGCCCCGCCCAGAACCCCCCCCCCCCCCCCCCCCCCCCCCCCCATCCGCTGGACCAACTGAGTGAACACGTTGGGTTCTCAGATACACACTACTACATCAATATGTATCTGCATATAAATGATGTATTATGAACACACTCAACCATGATGAGAAGGGAAAGGTGGAGTGTGTGAGAAGAACACTGGTTTCTCATTCTTTCCTCTCCCATATGTAACCCTCACTCTCTCTCTCCTGTCCGTGACACTCTCTCTCTCTCGCTCACTCTCTCTCTCCTGTGTGTGACTCTCTCTCTCTCTCTCTCTCTCTCCTGTGTGTGACTCTCGCTCGCTCCTTCGCCTGCTCACTTTTACTCCGTAGTGGCGCGACGCAGGGGCTCCGTCATCCATCACACATACATACACAGCCAAGCGCGCTGTGTCTCTCCTCCAGCGTTTCTACACACACACACAAACACACACACACACACACACACAAACACACATCAGTAGAGAGACCTCCCACGGTCAAGATGCAGAGGCATGGCAGTGGGTCTTCTGACTCCTTGTCAGGTAAGAAAACATGTTTTGTTTTCTTCCATCTCTCTCTCTCTCTCTCTCTCTCTCTCTCTCTCTCTCTGTCTCTCTGTCTCTCTCTCCATCTCACCAAAATCATATTTTTCTATTTCTTGTTTCTCTTGTTGTTTTGTTTTTACCCATCCGTTTCCCAGCTGTGGTTGGTCCCTTGTGGTTGTTACGTCTCCTGTATTGGCGAAAGCAGCAGGTAATAATAGTGTTTTGGAGGCTCAGGCGGAGAGAGCGACCATGTGAAGTGTAGTCAGAAGTACAGTGTGTGAAGTGAAGTGCTGTGAGTTGTAGGAGGAGGCAGCATGCAACCTGCGCTGCTGCAGCCAAACATCAGGATTTATTTTTCCTAAAAAATGAGAAATCAATGTTGTATATTTGGTCCACATAGTTTTTCTGACCTACATACACACGCAGCAATGCTCACCACTGTGGTGCTGCTTAAGCGGGAATCCAAATTTCAAAGTGTGTTCATGCTTATGTGTGTGTGTCTGTGTCTGTGTGTGTGTGTGTTTCTGTGTGTGTGTCTGTGTTTCTGTGTGTGTGTCTGTTTATGTGTATTTGTCTGTGTCTGTGTGTGTATGTCTGTTTCCGTGTTTGTGTCTATCTGTGTGTGTGTGTGTGTGTCAGCAATTGTGTGGAAGTGTGTGCAGCCACTTGTGTGGAAGTGTATACGTCTGCCCCGCACGCGTGGACTGCATCTGGTTCTGACTTGGACGGACTGATCGCTGAAACGACACGTTCCTACAGGTCTGTGCTTCCAGCAGAGCGGCTCTCAAAAGGTTATTTGGTTTTCAATACAGAGCGCTATGGAAAAAATGTCAAATATACATTCATTGCACAACCCTGTTCCCTGGTAATAGGCCCTCTGTGTTTGGATTGGTCAGTTTAATATCACTTGAGCCAATCTTGTTTCTTAGATACTGCCTATGGAGGTTTATGGTTGCCCTTGGTGATGAAGATGATCCTGCAGGGTGTTACAACGAAATGCAGTATCTGTCTCTCTGTCGCTCTCTTCACTCTGTAGCACTGTGTCTCTCTATCGCTCTCTCTCGCTCTCTCTCTCTCTCTCTCTTTCTCCCTCTCTTTCTCTCTCTCTCTCTCTCTCTCTCTCTCTCTCTCCCTAACCCTAACCCTAACCTTAACCTCTCTCTTCATTTGAGTTCAGGCTCTTGAATACTTATCTACCAAAAGTGTCAGGTGTTTGATTCAAACAATCCATAGGATGAGGTCATGTTGTGGTCATCTGGGGCTGATCGCCGTGTTGGTGAGACAGGATAACTAAAGAGAGACGATCAATGCATAGGTTGTGTGTGTGAGTGATGATTTAGTGGAACCCTTTTCTGTCCCTAGTTAATTGGAATGTTGATTAATATCATTAGGCGAATACAAAACATATTACAAATTTGTTGGTCAATTATTCTCTCAGTTAGTCTATTTGTGGTACGACATAGTAGGATTCTGAGACCAATTAAAACAAAGCCCACCTATAATTAAATCTAAATTAACTCAATGAAGAGAACTCTTTAATAGGAATGTAATACAGATCCTATTATAGATTGTGTAGGATGTTATAATGTTTTCAACAGAAGAAAAATTAAGGCGTTTGCATTGCACATCTCACTTTTTCATGGGGCTTGATGTGCACATTATTTTAACCACTGATTATGTTTTGCATCCCAGGGATCAATAAAAAAGATACTCGGCAAACTGAAGAATAAGAAAAAAAGTTGGAATACATGACCACCAAGCAAATAAATAATCAAAGAGTTACTAAATAGGTATATTTCAAAGTTCACTCGTGACATTTTTTTCAATTGGAAGTTGGTCTTAAATCCCTGTATACTTATTAATAAAGAAATAGAACCATAACTCTCCGGAAGGAAAGATAGATTCAGCAGGATGCTGGAATGTCGCTGTGATTAAGGGCTTCAGCAGTACATTAGTTTGAACAACTGAATTATTGGTAAACTTCACACCCTGTTCTGCTATCACAGTAACCAGCCACCGCAGATTTACTGCCCCGTTTTGGGTCAATTCATAGCTTCTCCAACGCAATTTGTCTCTGTGCCCACCGAAGGAGCTCCGCATACAGACAGCAGCTCAAAGATAATGCTTTCTCGCCGCTGCTGGCTGGCTCTTGCACGTTGCAAATGTCCTTTTTCACCGAGGGGGATTGTCCAAAAAAATAGCTTGTTCACTATTTATCTGACACTGCGTTGTAATTGCTAAATAAGTTCACCAACTGTGTGTCCGAGGTGTGTACATGGAATTTATCTGTGTGTGTATGGTGTGCTTGGATGAGTGTGTGTGTGTGTGTGTGTGTGTGTGTGTGTGTGTGTGTGTGTGTGTGTGTGTGTGTGTGTGTGTGTGTGTATTTTTATTTTTCCAAATGGAAAAAAAAAGAGTGATAGTATCTTGTGGGTCCACATAAATAAAGACAAGCTCCAAATCGTGCTTTAAGTATGGAATGGTCTTTTAAAAGTTGACTCGTGGTCGTTCACCACACACGAGGAAGTAATAAGCCTTCAGAACTCCTATAATCACATTATAATGATCTGTCTGACCTTCAAATGACCATCGCGGTTCCGCTAACTCTTGAGGACACCGTGGCGACTGTGACACCGCTCATTACCTCGAGCAAAGTTGCCTAATTAGCCTCCACATTTCAAAAGGTTAAGTCTGCGCCCCTCCATCTCATCGTTTAATTTTAATATCTAATTAAACAATGATGGTAATGTGCAATCAAAACTAACCATATCAAACTAGCACTAGAATCAGCACACAGGACATAATGAAACGGCTAGCTCCTCTTTGGGATTCCTGTCATCACAGTGAACACTTGGGAAATGGCCCTGCAGTGCATCTTGGGAAATGGCCCTGCAGTGCATCCTGGTGACTGCTGGGAGCAGGTTGTGAGTGGCATTGCAGCACTTGAGACTGCCCTATTTGCATAGAGTAGTTTAGTTTTTTATGCTAATGAGGAGTGTGTGATGCCCACAGATAGATATATGGGAGGAGTTGGATGCAACAGACAGGGTTTACACAGGATTATTTTGCAGCTTGCCTGCAGTGCTAGTGTGGGGATGGTGTGGGAGCCTGGACATCTGTATGGAGTGCTTCTGGGTAGGCAGCTATTCTATTACCAGCCTCTCACCACTCTCTTTAATTTTCAGCTGACACTTTTATCGGAAGCGACAGTGAATTGAGACACACGTCATTAGGGAGCAGGAAGGGGTTGTCACTTATTGCCCTTGTCTATAGGATGCCCCCACGCTAGGCTGCAGACATCTTAAAGCAAAGTAAAAGATAAAAGTGTCGATATCTCGCTGGGGCGGCAGTGAAACAGGAGGTAGAGCAGGTCGCATTGCAACCTGAAGGTTGCTTGTTCGATCAATGGCTCCTCCTAGCTAAGGACGAGGGTGTCTCTAAGCGTGACACACCTTACCCACAACTGTTTACAGATGAGTGGGCTGCTGCCTTGAATCATGGTCAATGATGCCGTCTGAAAAGTGGATGCACGTGTGTATGAATGGGTGAATGTGTGTGCCACTAATTGTTAAGCACTTTGAGTGGAAAGTGGTTAGAAAGCACTCTATGAATGCAGTGCCACTACCATCTGAAGCCCAATCCAAGGCCGGCTCTGTTCTACCTCCCCTCTGGCTCAACGGCCCACCATATGGGTGACCACCTCGAAGCTGAGCTGTCCGTGAGACACTGCAGCTAAATCCACACCGCCACTCGGAGCAGGCTAAGGGGGGACCAGGGTTGGTGGGAGGGCATAGAGTAGACCCCCTTCCTTATGAAGAGAGGATTAGGTTAAGCCCCCTCTTACATTCGCATCCGTCGCCAAAATGTTAACAAGAAAATTGGTTGAGGACTTGCGGATGACATCGTTTAGAGAAAAACAGATTGTAATCTGTGTTTGCTGTAATCTGATTGTTTTAGAGGGGAAAGAGGCTTGGTAAACTGCAGACCAGCCAAAGGTCAGGTGTTTCCACCTAATGCCGGGCCAGCACGTTTAGCTAATCGCCAAAGGCCATGAAGTAGTAGCGCGACTGAAGCTATTTAAAGTCACCCGTCGCCTGGATTTACTCACTTTCTGTTAAATATTAGCCAACTGTGAAACAAGTAGACTGGCATGTTAAAGGTTAGTTCAGTTTTAAATTACTCACAATTATTACATTTTATTTTCTATTCAAAATAACTATTTTGGTACTTACTGGTTATTTTATTTGGTTTAGTGCCTCCCCATGCTTTGTATATTCACCATTGCTTCCTTGCTACCATTCTGCCTGCATATTTTTTACTTTGTGGATTTATTGCAAAATTGCAGAACCAACTAAGAAAACATTAACACTGACAGATGGAAACAACATTTCGAGAATTCCCTAAACGCCTGATCAAACTCTAGCTTTTTAAAAGCATCAGTTTTAAGGACTTTATACACTGACAAATAAATTAACGATAGAAAAAACATGTCAACTATGGACAAACATTATTAATCGCTTTTTAAACATATTATGTTCTATAGCAATGTCTGCATTTTTCATAAAGCACCAATTTGCTTAAAAGTGCAAAAGGAATATAAACCTTGAAAAAATAAGAATACGGCATGCACAGTTTATCTAAAGCATTGTTTTTCTTTACCGAGTGATCCTTGTTTAAGCCCTGACCCCGATCCTCGGGATGGAGATGAAGTGTATTAAGTATGCTTGTTGTTTCGGGAGATCAAATAGACCAACTCAGCAGAGCTGGATTTACTTATATGCTGATTATGCTGATAGATGGTCTATGGGCATTAGACCCGTAAATCCATAAACTTTACAATGTGTATAGTTGGCAATGACTCTCATTACTCTGCGTGCATTCACATTTATTCAAAGCGACTCTGGAGTGATGCTCGGAACAATCACAGGTTAGGACAATCAATACTGAAGGGCTAGATTTGAATTCTGCACGACCAGCATCCATAGTATCACCAGATCCTAGTGCAGGATAGCTAGGAATCAGCAGCAAGGGTTTGTCGGGTTTTGATTTGGCATTGTCTTTTCTTCTTATGGCGATATGTATATGTACAATTATGTACAAATTATATTAACCTTGTTTATATAATTACTATTCACATTTGCATTCCCACTGTAGCCACAAAGTCTGATACTAAGGCCATACCAATCGACTTGCTTCTTTGTTCTGTAGATTCCTTTAACTGTTGCGGCCTTGCTTCCAGACTTGCAGACTTGCAGATTTCCACTTCCCTAATAGTGTATTGCAGATTAACTTTGCCTCTCAAGCTAATCCTAAATTGTCCTTTGTATTCCCTGCCCACAATGAAACGCTTCCCTATAAGAATCTTGTTTACCCATTGTCTCACTGAATGTATCCTTGGTAACTTTGCTGTACTTTCCCATGATCGTGCTCTAAAATTAAATCAAATGTTTTGCTGGATGACGTGTCCTAATAAGAAGTTTCTCTTCATCAGTATGCAACAGAATAGGACCGGTCGTTGCGTTCCCAGAAGGAATTTGTATTTCACCTGCTGTGAAATAGACCCAGTGAGCGGACACATGTTTGAGTTGTACGCTAATTGGTGATTTAGTTCAGAAGCTGTATTAAAATACAGCACAAACATATTAAAGTATAACAGAAAATAAAAAAACAGACCAGGTTGAGGCAGATAGATTCATCCAGATGCCTCATTGTCTTATAGCCACATAGACATGATTGTTGGGGGATATGCCCCATTTCCAATCCATAATTTAATCCATCATTTATATTGATAGTAAAACCATAGATCTACACCTGAAAGCATAGTATTGTGGCGAGCAGCACGAGACGGATGAGACGGGGGCCCAGGTTAGGCAGTTGTCCAACTCTTGCGCCCCATACCCCGCACGGCTACGAGAGTTGCCTTTAATTGAACCCACATACATAACTCAAAGAAACACACCTAACCAATTAACATAAACATCTCACTAGTGGTGTCGGACATGCCAACAACACGAATACACCACCTTTAACCCCACACATTGACGCTGCCGCAAATGATCTAGGGTGCCAAAGGTCCGACTGGCGAAGGTCTGAACCCCCCAGCATCCCTTGCAGAACAATGAACATGTCGCTACAGTATTTAGCATTTACACAATATTAATTAATCCAAAATACAGACATGCCATTCAGTCATTTCACTAACGAGGAGAATCTAACAGAGAAGGCCTGTCAGGTTAGAAAGAACACAAGCCTGCTATCACTGAATTGACACATCCACCCCCCCCCCCCCCCCCCCCCTACACATACACACACATACACACTCATACACACACACACACACACACAGACACACACACACACACACACACTCTCACTCGCGCCAGTGAATGAAGGCAGCACGTCGTGCCAGTGAAGCGAACCCACCAACAAAGTGGAAACGCTTGTTGTCCGATGAGATTAGGGCGCCTGAGCGAGTTTACAAATTAGAATTGGGTTTATCGTCAAGTAATGGCGTGAAAACATGCATATCCGTCGTAGATGTGTCCTCGTACACAAACGGAAAGTATTTATCGACGCAGTCTCTTTCTCGTTCAATGGATTTCATAAATACACGACCAAGAGGAAATGCCATAAAGCGATCGACTTTCTGTTTATAAGTTAATAAGCAGCAACCCTGTGCTTGTTTTTGTATGAATGAGCAGGTAGAGCATCTGGTTCAGGATGCTTACTACTGCGACCTTAGGTGTTCTGATGAACTATAATGTATGCATGCAATAGTGCTGTGTGCATTGTATGGCCGTATATTGATTATTTATCACTGACCAATCACACAGCAGTTGCAACACATTCATCAGCACTATCCGGCTGAGATATCTACTTGGTTACAGAGACAAACCTGAAGGGCTATTTATACCGTTCCATCATTACCAATGTTTGTGGCACAATACGCTTCAAAATAACAGCTCTCAACCTTGAAATCTGTTTCCACGCAAACACTCGAAGCTTCAGCCCACTCTTTTCCACAGTCGAACTGTGAGATGGTCACATAATCAGTCTGATCACGTATGTTTCCTCTCCACATGTAAAGCCTGTGTGTATGTGTGTGTGCACACACATAAGCATGCACGTGTGAGTCTGCAGGTGCTTGCATCTGTGTGCGTATGTCTGTTTACATTGGTGCGTGTCCATGCATCTGATGTGAGTGTGTTGAGCGTAAACACACAAGAGGAGACATGAAGCCTCTGTCAGCAGAGCAGAGAACAGCGTTTGAGTAGTAGCAGGCGCTGCCTCACATCTATAATACACTCAACGTTCAAAGTTAGCCAGCACCATGGAATGCCAAGGCAGAACTGCACAGTATCATTGTTGAGCCGCTGATGGATTCCCCACTGAGGGAAACAGTATATGGGCAGGATATGGCAATGGTTAGGGCGTTCAACTCTCAGCCAAAATGTGCTTGGTTTAATACCCTGTGTCAGTCTCCTGTAGGCGCCCATGAGCAAGATGCATAGCCCCAACCTGCTCGTTAAAGCTGGGGTAGGCCATTTCAATTTGGAAGCATTTTCTTGTCACATTTGGTGAAATGTTCTTCACCTGTCTGTCTACCTACCTACCCCAGCAACCTGCGTGCCTTCTGCCCGCACACTCTTTCAACGCGCTAGTATTAGCCATTGCTAAAGCTAACGAGCTAGTCATGTGGTTTGGGGGAGTGATTTTGGAGGGAGGCCTGAGAGGAGGGGAGGGATTTTTTCAGTTGGATGCTTTCAAAAACTGGGTTACTCTTGCTGGTTTTTCCAAATTGCCTACCCTAGCTTTAATGACACAATTCACTGTAACTTAAGTTTGATTGGCTAAAATAATTCCCTTAGTAACTAAATATTAGCATATCCTTATGGCAGGAAGGCCTCTATATTAAAGTCTACCCACACACATTTTAAACTATACAAGCAAAGCGTGTAATTGTACAAAACGAAATCTGAGGACTTGCTTTCCCCTACTTTACCCATTTCAGGTGTTTTTTGTGTGTGGGTTTTGAGGGCAACCATCGCCATTCAGGAGCCCTGCTGCTCCACATAGAGAGAGAGAGAGAGAGAGAGAGAGAGAGAGAGAGAGTGAGAGAGAGAGAGAAAGCGAGAGAGAGTGAGAGTGAGAGTGAGAGAGAGAGAGAGAGAGAGAGAGAGGTGTACCACGGTACACTCTGACCCACATACACCCTGTTAGCCTCCCAGCCCGTCAACACACTAACAACCCAACTCACAGGGGAGCCGATGGCACTGGCACCTTAAAATAACAGAATAAAGGATTTCCATATGCGGCTCACTATATGCAGATCCTTATGTTCCACCTTTTGTTGTGATGATTTGCAAAGCATTTTATAAAAGAGAAAAACACCAAGCACATTACTATGTGTTTCACATTGGGGATGCGTGTTTGGCGCTGCCTGCTCCGCGGTGGTACGCTCCGTATTGATTGATGTAGTCAGGCAGCTACAGTCAACGTAGAGTGATGGTTGATGAATTACATTCCTCGTTTTGCGAGGGAAGCATATTGCTGCTCGTGAAATCCGTGTCTCTTTGTCATCTCGGCTCGGAATCCAATTTGCACTTGTACCTGCTGCCTCAGTTGTTTGATATTTTTTTATTTTCTCATTCACTGTTCGTCGGGATTGACATGAAGGGAGGGGAAATAAGAAGTTGGGGAGTCGGAGTCATCGCCCTACAGGAGCAATTCTTTTTACACTGAGGAACTGCTTTTTCTATCACCTGAACAAAGTGCTTTTGTGACGTGACCTGGAAGGCGCATGTGTTCTCATCACCCCGTGGTCGCTCTATGTCCTTGTGATGGGACTTGTTTTCTGTGCCCGTTGCTTTAGACGTGAGGGCTCATCCTGGACAATGGATGGCCTATGGGCACCCCTATGACGAGAGGAAGGAGGTGTGGAACCCCAAGTTCTGCATGATCACCGACGGCCAGATCCTGCTGCTGGACAAGGAAGAGGTGAGTACGGTACTTTCAATGTTGTTTCAGTGCATCTTGTCATGCCTTATTTCTAACTAGGCCTTTAGTTGCCAGTGCTGTTCCTAGACATTCATCACTCTACCCGTCAGCTCTCACTCCTTCCATGGTCTAGCCCTCCATCCAATCCATCAGACCTCTTTCTTTCTTTCAATACATCCATGCATCCTTTCATCTAAACATCCATCCATCCGTCCATCCATTCAACTTTTAATCCACATGTTGATCCATCCATCCATCCATCCATAGGCGTTGATTCCGCTGGGGACGCGTCCCCACCAGTTTTCGTCAAGATTAATTTTTTACCCACCACTTGTAAAAAAAACAAAAAACTTGAGTTGAATTATTATGGATTATGATCCATCCATTCAGCTTTCAATCCACATGTTGATCCATCCATACTTCCATATATCTAGCTTTAAATCCACATAATGATCCATCCATGTATCATCCATTTATCTTCTATCCATATAGCTCTCAATCCATTTGTTTAAACATCAGTCAACCATCTACTCAATTTCAGTCAGACCCTTTGCTACCTACCCTTCCGCTCCCGACTGGCTGGGACAGAAACCCTGTTCTTATCTCCCTCTGCAGCGTGTCTGTTTTCCTCCAGCTCATGTCTGCAGGGCTGCTGTCACTGCCAGCATGCCATTAGTCAGGACCGTGTGGACCGTTCACGATGCTCTGATTCACGGCCACTGATTTACAACAGTGGGCCCTGACTGCCTCCTTGTCAGGCTCAACCACGGTGGCTTTGTTCCCCACAGAGACGGGGTAGAATTGCCCGAGTCACATCAACATGTCTTTTGTTTTGTTAGAATTTCTTCCACTACAGGACTCGTAGATCAGAAGACATCATGGGATTTTTTGGGGGTGACACTGCTGTATTGAGAGGACTCAAAAGAGTAGTTGTAGAGTCATACCCTAAATCAACATAAATATAACTCTACAACGTGACTTGATGACAAATCGTTTCAGGGTTAATTGCCAAACAAAGACCAAAGAAACGTGATTAGCAACATGTCTATCCTTCCAATGCACCTGAGCTGGGAGGCGATCATTGCGATGTGATGCCGGATGTTCAAGCCCTGTATGAGGCCTCATGACTGCAATGCCTCTTAAGATGAGGAATATTTTATCACAAGATAGTTTCAGAGTTTAACGCTCTGTAGGATACTGTAGGATCCGTGACCTCATGTCAATGTATCAATGTTTTTCAGTATGTCTATGTAGATATGGAAATCTTCTGGATATTTGATGGACTATGTAGTTGGAAATCATTTGAATAAGCGAGGCATTTTCAAAGCAATGTTTCCATGTGATACAGGAGGGAATGTTTATAATCTTCCTCCTATGAGGCTTGCCTTGATATGTTATGATAGTCCTTTCCTCTGATTCATGATGACTTGTTTGAAAACAATGTTTAAATATATGAGGTTAAAATATGTGTTATCCTAGGTGTATAGGTTTGTATACAACAAGTTACTAAGCCCACACACATATGCACAGGCAAACACACACGCACACACACACAACAGCGCAGTGATAGCATTTTATATATAGAAATTAAAATGGATGAAACACCCCCCTCCCTATAGCGCTGATCAAAAAGAACACGAAGGAATTAGTATGAGGATAATCCCTGCAAGATTTAAAAGAATTACCACACAGTATGGCCTTGCAACTCCTTCCCAACAGTGTGTTACATTCTTTTATTTGTGTTGTATTTACAGCAAAGACTGCAAAAAGAGGTTATTGACACATAACATTCTAATAATGATAATTATTATTATTATTATTATTATTATTATTATTATTATTATTATTATTATTATTATTATTATTATTATTATTACGTAGATCTCTAGATAGCTTCCTTTTGGTTACAGATGCTAATCGGTTAAATATATTTCATTGTATAATGATAAATGACAATATTCTAATCGTATAAATTGTAGCGCACACCGCATGCTGTCGTTTGGGTTCGCTCATGTCCTGAGCACTGTGACAGGCTCCTGAGGTGTTACATAATTGCCATACAGACACACTCATTTAGCCTGCTGTTATGCTAGGCAATTAGTTATTTAGCAAACTAGCTCCACATGGCCTGAGTTAGCGCTCTGATAGAACAGGGCTCCAGATGTAGGCCTACCATCTGGCGCAGCTCAGCTCTATTTATACCACTCTTTGCCAGATAGATGTGCGATAGTGCGGTTATGAAGCATTACTGAGATTACAACTGGTGTCTCTGTATTTGCTGTCAACCCTGTTTTGCAATGAGATGTAACTTGTTCTTTCCATTACTTAATGGCACAAAGTGTTGCGTCTGGAGGCAATTATCTCTGTCTATTTAATTGTATTTGGATATCAAAAGATGTCAATGAAGCTGTGTCTGGGTAGAAGGACAGATTTCCACTTTTACGAGAATAATCGAATGCGCAATTATTGGAACAAGAGAAAAGTAACCGAAAGTTAGACAGAGGGTGGATGTCATCAGTGAAAGATTGCTGGTTCCAGTGTGATCTGTTATTGCGAAGAAGTAGGAAAGAAATTTCCATAAACTGAAAAAAATAGATGCCACATGAGGATTGTTTAACGATGACAGCGGATAGAGTTAGTGGTTTATTCATTGAATATTTTGTGTATGCGAGTGTTCCATAATATATAATCTCCACTGGCTTCCAGAAGAAGTGGCTCATTAATGAAGTAGGCTTCGGTTGCAGAGTAAAGGTTAGCAGAGTTATGTGTAATTCCCCTGCTTTGAAACCACACTGAACCGACCATGAATCTCTAGAAAACATCAGCCCAGGTTAATGCAGATGTTGGGGGAACACACACACACACACACACGCACACACACACACATAGACACACACACACACACACACACACTCACAGACACACACACACACATAAACACACACACATGTGCGCGGGCGCACAGATGCACAAACACACACACACATAAGTACACACACGCGCACGAGTGCACAGATGCACAAACACAAACACACAGACACACATACACACACACACACACAGACAGACTGACAGACAGACAGACACACACACAGAGACAGATGCACATACACACACAAACACACACACACACATACACACAGAGACAGACGCACACACACACACAGACACGCACACAAACACACATACACACATACAGAGACACACACAGCCGAAGACACACAAACACACACACACACACACACTAACACACACACGCAAAGACACACACACACTCACACAAACACACACACGTACACACACACACACAATAAACACTCTTATCACTCCCCTTAGGAAACACCTTGCCGCTGCTCCTTGTCTTTTGTTTAACCTAAACCAACTGGTCTCTTTGGTCAGTGTTCATCAAAGCCACCCCAGTGCTTGTATTGTACACCTGCCACTGGAGTGGAGATAAACCGCATCAGACAGAGGTACACATTCTGACATGTGCACCTCTGTACACATTCTCTTCTAATGCGATTGCTGTGTGATTCCTTGGGCTTCATTCATCAGAATCACTGAAGCTATTGTCCACTAGATGCACGTAAAGGGACAGAGCTGTAATGAATAGAACACTAATAACAAAGTGTGTGTGTGTGAGTGTGTGTCTGTGTTTGTGTGTGTGAGTGTGTGTGTGTGTGTGTGTGTGTGTGTGTGTGTGTGTGTGTGTGTGTGTGTGTGTGTGTGTGTGTGTGTGTGCGTGTGGAGCCATGGAGTTGGTAAGATAATTGTCTGATTTTTCTCAGACTGTGACACATCGCGACAAATTTGGGTACACAAACTATGTGTCCTTCTCTGAGTAGTATAAATTGACAAATACTTCTAGGTAAATGAATGTGCTCACCGTCCCCATTGGTTCACCAGGATTCAGTTTCCTGTGGTCTAGATCGGCCCCATGCTCCTTATCTCTGATGGAATTAGAATTTGGATTAGATTCAGTTCATAGAGTTATGGCAGAAGCCAGCCTGCATAATGTAATCGCATAATCTCCACCATGAAGTTGAGCAGCCTATGTAGGATTATAATGTCCACACTGTGTAAGATGTTTGGTAGTTCTGCATTACAGTTTCCTTATACAGTCGACTCTCTCTCGACTGAAAAAAACTTTTTGTGAAAACTGACGAATATATATCTTCTGTTTTGTTTGGTTATCTCCAGGAGAGGCAGTATGACTCCTGCAAGGTCCGACTCCTGAGACGCACCATAAGTGTCCCTGTGGAAACACAATTCCCAGAGTTCCACAGCCAGCTGTCCACAGAAAGCGGTGAGTCATCAAAGCACCTGCTGCTGCGGCGGACATGTTTGCAGTTTTTATTTGCCTACTTTCTGCTGGGAAACTATGAATTTAAATGGAAAGTTGTATCAGAGTAAAGCGAAATTGGGAGTGTGTCAATAATATTAGAATATATAGTGAGAGATGATTTTGATGATTTTTTTGGATATTTTGGGCTAGGAAATGGTTATACTGACGTATCATTATTGTCAAATTGAGGTATAATGTTAGAAAAAAGTTGTTTGTTTCAGAATTGGCACCGGATCTCATTTTGTAGGCAATTTCGTTTGGGCCATTTTTCTGCCAGCACAAGTCTGCAATATGCTGTTCCCTCCTCAACCATTAGATGGAGTGCTTGTCTTTGCTCAATTATACATTACTTCTGTGGTATCTCGTTTTTGATCAAATCTAATCAGACACAATTAAATCACATGCAGCCAAGCCATGCCATATCACAGTATATACATGTTATTATTAGTAATGGTGCTATATTGGTTGCATTTTTTTTCTGTACGAAATGGGAACTAGGTCTATAATCCATTGATAACATCAATGGAAACATCTAAGGAGAGCCCTTTTCACACAGAATTGTAAAGATATTTCAGGTGGTTATTCGACCACCTGAAATATGCATTCAAAATAGTTCCTCTCAGGTTGGGATTTAGACTATTGATCCATGCTTAGAAACGCTAAAGATTAGGTAAAGGTTTTGTTTTGCTTTGGAAGTGGCATAGAAATGGCAGAGAGCAAAGCATTCTGGGAATAATCTGCAGAGCATTCTATTAATACCCTTCACCCAGCCATCAATAGGATGAGCGCTAACTTGTGGAAGAAACGCTAGCTACGATGACCCCTGGCCCCTCCTCTCACTCAATCCAAACGCTACTCTGTAGATGGTTGTGTAACATCCTCCGAGTTAGTTTATTTTAGTGGCTCCTTAGCCCCCATGTAAGAATACCTGACTTCCTGCCTGATAGCCTGGGCTTCCTGTTCAGAAGGGACTCTGTGTTTCTGGATCGACATTCCTTTCTCTTGGAAAGGATGGTTGGGGTGCATTTAAGTGGCATGTGATTCAAGTCATGTCATGAATGTATTCCAAAATAACAGAGAGTGAAAGACTCGCACAGCGGGTTGACATGTTTGATTTAGCTCTTTAAAATTTATAAAAATGTGTATGCACTTACGCTGAATATAAGGTTGGATTATTAGGTAGACGGCGGAGCTCTTGGTCTGAACGGAGGTGTGCTCTCTCTGGGGAAAACTCAGACAGCCCGCTGATTATGGAGGAATTATGGGGCCTTTTTACAACTGTTCCAGAGATACTCCACAACTTCCCTACTGCAACAGGATAGCATTCAGGAACCTATCTCCTCTCCTAAAGATTGTATATCTTAACAACTAATTACATCACCACTAAAACACTTAAGCTCTTAAGCTCCAGCCTATTTTTAACTGTCTAATTTGTCTAATTAATATGCTCACTGTTTGAGTTGTGTTTGGTGTGTGTAAAAATGACTTATATGTGCTTGTAGCGGAGTTTCTCGTGTTTAATTTGATATGACTATTTCTACATAATAAGGGCAGTGTTGTATGCCTTTTGCTGCGAGAGTGACCACGGTCTTCCTAAATCTGGGGAACCTCGAGTTTAAGAGGTTAAACAATATAGTGAGGGCAGTTGTGGTCAGCTGTGACCAATAAGACCATTCAAGCAGAAAACGTTGACTAATGTTAAACTCTGCGCCAGCTGATTCATAGACATACCTGTTGTACGTAAGTGTATGGAAAGTGGTTTGATGATGCTAACTGGGAGCTAACCTTCATAGCTCAAGGCAACACTCCTGTGTCCTTGGTTGTCAAATTATGGCCGGAGCACCATTACTTATGGTAACCTTATAGTGGCTCTGTTCAGTGTCTATAGCTTGAGACACACACACAAACACCCAGAACAATAATGTGTTATCAGTGTGTATCAGTGTTCCCCGAATATATTCTGTGTCCATATAGAAATCTGTCATCATTGCCTGAGGCCTCTGTGCTTAACACACATTAACAGATATCAGAGTCAGGCACTAACTTGTTCTGCTGGGTGCACTCTAAAATGAGCAAACACAAATATGTTCTTACAACTCAGGCCCAGACACACATAACATATAATGAATTGGTTTCTCACATGAACAACTGAAATGTGTACATAAGAGTATATAGATCAACCATAATATATTCTTCAGCATTTCCCATCGCTCCCGCGTCTTCCTGTCCTCAGGCGACACGGGGGATCCAAACGATGTGTGTCTTGGGACACACAATGGCAGCCTAATAAAATCTAGACGCAAATCCCAGAGCTTTACTCTTCCTCTACCTCTTCTTGTTCTTCTTCTCCTCTCTCGCCCTCGAAGAACAGAGAGAGAGAGAGAAAGTGAGAGAGAGAGAGAGAGAGAGAGAGAGAGAGAGAGAGAGAGAGAGAGGAGGTGGGGGCTGTCACTGTGTCTGCCGTTCTTTTGAACTTTGAGATACTTTGGGTACAAAGATCTTAAAAGAGCAGCACGCCGTCTCTCTTTCATCACACAGCCTCAGCCTAACTGTGCCGGAAAGGAATGTGTTGTGTTGAGTTGAGGTCTCTATCTTTGTTGGTGTGCGCTGTTGTCGCTGCATGTTGTTGTTGTTGTTGTAGTTGTTGGTACTGTTGTCATTTTGGTGTTAGAGTTGATGTCGTTTTTGTAGTTGTTACCAATGTTTTGCTCGTTTGTTTGTTGTTGTTGTTGTTGTTGTTGTTGTGTAAACGATCAAATAGATAATAATTTGAAGCAAGATGCGCCGTCGATCCTAAAGACTTCAGAAGAAGATGAACCTATCAATTATTCCATGTTCTTGCAATCTCTTTCCCCATTTAAAAAGTTAATGACGATGAATATTTAAAAGCTGTATACGTTTTGTCCTTTTGATTTGGCCGATTTTCCTATAATTATATTATAGTCAGAGCTCTTTGAAGAAGAGCCAGTTGGTTCAAAATAACTTTGAGAATGTTGAGATTGACTCCACTGAGTCTCAAAAGTCCTGTAGTCTCGTCTACAGGACTCACACAGTGGAACTTTCTTCTAATCTCTACACACAAACCGATAGGAAAACACTCAAATTTTACAGAAGATTGGAAAATACAAACACTGCTTTTTCCCCCTCTTCCTCCTCCTCCTTCTCCTCCTCCTCCTCCTCCTCCTCCTCCTACTCCTCCTCCTCCAATCTTGTTCTCCAGCCACTGGTTGTGGTAAATGTGCTTCTCTCTCCTCCCTCTCCAAGCACTGTTTACTCTCTCTCTCTTTCTCTCTTTCGCTCTCTCTCTCCCCATCCTCTCGCATTGTCTCTCTCTCTCTCTCTCTCTCTCTCTCCTTCTCATTCTCTCTCTCTCGCTTTCTTGGCTCTCTCTCTCTTGCTCTATCACTCTCTCGCCCACTTGTTTTTCTCTCTCTCTCTCTCTTTCTCTCTTTCTCACCCTCTCTTTCTCCCACTCTGTCTGACTCTCTCACCTACCCTCCCTCACTCTGTGTATCTCCCTCTCTCTCACCCTTCTAGTGTCTGCAGAGGGCACAGACAGACAAGAGAGAGAGAGAGAGAGAGAGAGAGAGTGAGTAAAACGGGACGGAGTCTGGCATGCAGGAGGGGCGAGTCTCCACACACGGCCAGCGAGTCTTCACAAGGGACTTAACGGAATGAGACAGAGAAGAAGTTTGGCCAAAAGTAGCGTTTAGGCTGACGAATCAGAGGCAGCAGAGAAAGGTATTCCGCTCAAGGATATGTGCGTGGGCCGGCCCTGGTTTAAGGACAACAAAGATTGAATATGGAGCCTTTCTCAGACGTCAGCCATCCCGACATTGGTAAGTACAGTGTAAACGCATGGGTGTCGATGTGGAGGTTTGGAATAGACATGGCACGTACTATATAGATTGCATTTAAGTCTGAGGGATAAGGACGTTACTGTGCGTCATATTAGAAGCCCGAGGACTTTGATGAGAGCTCTGTTATCTGATGAATGAGACTGTGGTCTATTCTCTTCTCTTTCTGCTGAGGGAGGTTGAAAAGCAAGGATCATCACAGCATTCCATTGATGTTTTATTTAACTTTTATTTTGAAACTTTTTTTTTTGAGTTAAAAGTTCCTGGTTTTCTGCTGAGAGTTGTACCTTGCAGAGCAGAAGAAGAGTGATACAAATGAGTGAAATCTATCTCTTTTGGGTGATTTAATGCTGTGTTTTGGCTGTGGGTTGTTTTGAGGCAAGCAGCTTGGATAAGGGAGGAAGCTTTCCTCTCCTCTCCTCTCTTCCCTCTCTCTGCTCTTTGAACAGAATAATTAACAGCGATGCGTCTGAGAGCCGTGGGTGTTGTGCTCCTCTTCAAAAGCGATACGTTAATTTGACGGCTATCCGAATCCCTCTTCGTCGCCTTCGCTGGGTGTGTGTGTGTGTGTGTGTGTGTGTGTGAGTGAGTGAGTGAGTGCGTGTGTATGTGTGTGAGTGTGAATGTAAGAGTGAGTGTGTGTGTGTGCGTGTGTGCGCTTGTGTGTGTGTGTGTGTGTGTGTGTGTGTGTGTGTGTGTGTGTGAGCAGTAGTAAGAGTACGTGGTAGAAAAAGAGAAAAAGAGAGAGAGAGACAGAGCAACACCACAGCAATATCCCTGGAATAGCAGGCGTTGAAAGAGAGCATGAGGAGGGATCGAACAGCAGCTGAAATAATGATGTGCAAACAAACATCTCCTGCAGGATCCGGACCAAGCATAAGAAACAAGTTAAAGTCGCCAGGCGTCTGTGTGCGTTCGCTCTTCTCCTTCCTCCCTCGTTTAGTTCCCGCTCTTCTTGACAGTTTCTCCCAGGCGTCTCCCACCCACTCACCCGTCCAGCCGCCACTTGTTAACAGACACAATGGACTGCGTTATTGACCAGACTTGGAGCTGGATGTGTGCTGGGGTCCGGCGTGTGCTGAACTACGAGATGCTTCTCCGCATGAATGGGGAATGTGTCCCCGGCAGGATGATCCGATGGAGAAGATATGTTCACCAGTGGTGCTAAAAGACTGACTGGGCTGTTTATGCGCTGGGCTGCAGGCCACGGAAATAGTGAAATTACAAACCAGGAGACAGAAGTAGCCCAGAGTCATCCATCCATCCTGCATTCTAACACAGGGGGGAAAGGGTTCCAAACAAGGAGTTATGTCCATATCCTTTCACCACATGTTGAAGCATTACTCCCACATGTATGAAGCGTGATACAATGGGTTATAATAACAGTCTGTGCATCTGTGCATTGGAAAATAATGCTCATACTGTAATGTATTTGAATGCACTGGAATTTGTTGTTCGAGAAAGTTCTAGTGATGGAAGTTGATTAGCAGTTGGAGTAACAGAATGTAATGCTCATGGTCGCGGTCAAAGGTCATGTCACCTTAGTTGGGGGCCATGATGGAAATTACTAGTTTAGTTTGGATGGACTTTGACTTCCCATCACTTCAGATCCCCCCACCATTGAAGAAGATATTGTGTGTTTGTGTGTGTGCGTGTGTGCGTGTGTGTGTGTGTGTGTGTGTGTGTGTGTGTGTGTGTGTGTGTGTGTGTGTGTGTGTGTGTGTGTGTGCGTGTGTGTGTGTCTGTCTGTGTGTGTGTGTGTGTGTGTGTGTGTGTGTGTGTGCGTGCGTGTGTGTGTGTGAGAGTCGGTGTGAGTTCGTGCGTGTGTGTGTGTGTGTTTGTGTGTGTGTGTTTTTTTGCGCACGCGTGCATGTATGTGTGTGTGTGTCTGTGTGTCTATTTGAGTCTGTGTGTGGCATACTATTCAAGATAAATACACAGTGAATTATTTTTTTCATGCTCTTTCCATCTCTGATTTGTTGGAACGCTGGTATGTGATTAAGTGTGCGATGAAACTCTGTTTCTTGTGTTTCTTTCCCTCTGTCAGAGGCAGAGCACACAGTTTGAACACAAATGGAATGTTTCAGCTGGAGTATTGGTTGCTGAATCAGCAGGAACAGAGAGGCAGGACAGAGTTGTGGATGATTGGAAATGAAGTTTTGTCAGGATAGAAACAGTCCCAGTGGATTCGGTCTTATCAAAATACTGTGCTGGAAACGCTCTGTAAATACATTGGGTAGCCCATATTTACTGTCTACAATTATTGCAAATCCATTTTTGTTGAAAACTTTTTTTGAAGTCAACATTACTACTAAAAAGTCGAACAGAACCATTAGACTACAACAACTACGAGAACAATAAGTAATATGTTTCTCTGGTTTTTTTTTATACCATACTGATACTGGGGCATGCTAGTCAATAAATAATCAATAAAGACTTAAATAAATACATTTTTGTGTGTATGCGCATGAGTGTGTTCGTGTGTGCAGAAGGGGAACCTGAGAAGTTAAGAGCTGTACTGTCACCTTAAACACAATAATGAGTGGTGGAGGATAACTATCTCCCTCACCCTTCTCTTGCCTTCTCTCCCTGACTCACACAGAGACCACCCCCATCTTGGCACTGGGCTCTGACTATCTCTCTCTCTGTTGATTTGGGAGATTTGTTTGTTGGATATATACACCCACGTTGGTCAGCTTATCGCCTCATTGGAATGGTTTGAAGTGAAAGCCGAGGGATTTTGGTGATTGTTTCTGTTAATTTTCCACGTCAGCTGTAAAATTAACAGCAAATGTGTAATTAATTGGATTTTCAAATAAATGTCTAATAAATGCGAAATGCAATAAATACTGTGTACCCTACGATACAAACATAGGTGTTAATCTGCAGTCTAGACCGTGCCACCCCTGATTTCCTGCAAATGAGAAATTAATTACGCTCAGTTTACACTCTCTCAGCGAGGCCTATCTTGTTATCATGTTCTCTCTGCGTGGCACGTCAGGAGATAAACTGTAGCCGTGACAGAACGGATTGGGTGCGCTGTGATGGCGGTCACATCTCGGCTCCCAGACATTCAACAGAGAATCAGAGGCCAGAGAGAAAGAACGAGATCTCAATGCATTCACAACGCCATCCCTGACCAGCATTTCTGGCAACCAAACAGGATGGCTCAATTTGTGTCGGCCAAATTCCTTCCCTAAGCATGACACACTTGAAGCATCTGGATTCATCTGACCCAGTTTTGGCCATCTCCATTATGGTCTCGGTTTAAAATACATACCACAGCTATCAGGGAATGCATAAATAATATTTTATTTTTTCAATTGACACATTGATGTTATGTAAAATATGGATTTCCTACATTGAAAAACAGCCCCATGTGATGTGGGCACACACACACACACACGCACACACATAATGAGAGCTTTAACAGAAGATGATCTTTAATGCAGTCTATTCCCAGGACGAGACTCATTTCTCACAACTTAGGTTTGACAAATTGAAGATGGAACGGGATAATTTTAACGTTGCGTTAGCCATTGTTGTCATAGAAATGCTATTTAACATTCAAGCATTACAGCACCAACCCCCCCAGCTGGGATGGGACCCCAGAGAAGTGAACCAACAATGACCCCTTTTGGCCCCCCATTTGTCAGAAAGACCCCCTACTGAGAGGACTACTGTCTGTCAATAAACCAGGGGGTACAGAAAGACTTGAAAGGAAAGTGGAAGACAAGATTCCAGAGGAACGATCAAGTGTAGAACACTCTGTAGAACTGAGTCCTTCCTGTGTGTTAGAATGTGGAATTTATTGAGGTTAGTTTGTATTGACTGTACGGTTTGTTGGTCCTCTTTTGGTGAGGTAAGCTGTTTTATTTGTTGTTGTTTAGCATTGTGTGTGTGTGTGTGTGTGTGTGTGTGTGTGTGTGTGTGTGTGTGTGTGTGTGTGTGTGTGTGTGTGTGTGTGTGTGTGCGTGTGTGGGTGCGCGTGCGTGTGTGTGGGTGTGTGTGTCTGTGTCTCTGTGTGTGTCTGTGTGTGTGTGTATTTCTGTGGGTGTGGGTGTGTGTGTGTGACGACGGGGGGAGGGGGAAGTGAGCCTATTGACGACTTATCCTTTTCCTGTGAGATAGTAATCAAGGTGTCATGCAGGAGCCACAAAGCAAGCTGATTCCAATCAGCAGTTTGTTTACCCTCTCTCCTTTTGTCTTAGTTGTTGACCGCTGAGGCGGATCCAAAATGTCCCCCCCGGGACAGTGTTCTGTACAGCTGCAGTGTCATCATCTGGGACTGTTTCTGTCTGCCTTTCCAAACTGCTTTTAAGACCATGAGCTCTCCCCGCGCTGCTAATGATGGGGATGCTCACCTTAAATAGATATTTACATGCCATTTACACACAAGTCATTATATGCTTATTCAATCAATATTCTGTCTTTTTAAGGTATCGACCCAATTTGTCGGTCTGGCGTTGATCTCTATCTATCTATGCTGAATTGTAGACACGCTAACAGCAGGCTCAAACAATGTTTTTTTTGTGTTTTCTTTTTGGGCCAATAAAGCGTGAATTGTGCTGTGAACTGCTGGGCTCAGAGATAGCAGGTCGAGGTGGTCCTAATTGGGTTTCCCTGTCTGCAGCACCGGGCCTGGATCCCAGATATCAAACAAAAGGGCCTTTGTCTCCAAACAGGGCAGCTGCTCACATTCCGGCATGCCCCATTTACAACTTTATTTATAAAAAGCGTAAATACACACAGGGCTGTTCAAAAGTATGCCCAGGGTAAAGAAATGCTTCACCAAAATAACCTTGGTGAATCGGTTTATTTCTTGCATCGATGTTGAATTCATCATGATGTGAGTAATTTATTGATGAAGTCATTTTTCAAATGTGTAATATCTAATCTAAAATGTGTATAGAAAGGCTACACAAATAGGACAGAATATCCCCAAAGAAGCGTGAAGTTGTTTTACATGCATTCCTCTTGTGGAAAGATTCAGGGATTCTTGCATCTCAGCGTTAAGTAGAGCAAGAAATCAGGGCAGGTAATTACAGCGTAGGCAGTGGGTCATTCTGCACGCTGTTTATTGTCTGGTGTGTGTGTGTCTGTGTGCACGCGTGTGTGCGGTGAATATAATAAATACCTTTCTGTATCCCTCTATCTGTATACACCCAGGTGGCCTTCTATTATGTATCATTATCTTTGTCCTACTATGTTGATTCCAGAAACCTCAGTCAGTAGGTAGGCCTAAACTACGCTCTTGCACGACAACTTGTTAAAGATACAAATCCTATCTCTTGCTAGGCCAGCTAGGATATTTAACGGTTTAAGAATGTCACTATGGCCACCGTACAGAGAGTAAACTCAAGGTTTCAGCTTGAACTGGATATTCTACCTATCTTTTTTTAAATATATTTTGATGTGAATAAAGGTTGGACCAAAGGTTGGAATCCTAGATTGTACAAAATGCAGTCGTAGCGTCTGTGACGTCAGCACTTGGTTTTCACCGAGCGTCATGAGGCCTTAGATTTAACGCTAGTGGCTTTGCTTTGCAGCAAGCAGCAGAAACACTCCATATGTGGCGCATTGAGGACAGGGATTGATTGCCGTCTCGCAACAGTCTGTTGCCAATATTCAGGATGGACACATGATTTATTTATGCACACACTCACACACACACACACACTCACACTCAGTCACACACGCACTCTCCAACAAACACAGACACTCACATTCACATGCACAGACACACACACACACAAACACACGCACACAAACACACACACACACACACACACACACACACACACACACACACACACACACACACACACACACACACACACACACACACACACACACTCTGCTGCGTCATCTTTCTCTACAATGGGCCCGGGCCATGGCTGGCATTGCTGCGTTGGGTTCAGGTCTACCCTCCATACGGGAATAGACTCGACCGACTTGTTTTCATCCTGGCACGGGCGTTCTCCAACCACAACCTACCCCCCCCCCCGCTTCTGTTGCTCCTATACCCTTGCTGCTGTGTTTATTTTTCCGACCACACCTCCTTTAAAGCCCCCCCCACCCTCACCATCCCTACATTTTAGCAAATATATCTGCTGCCGGGAGCATCTTGTCTTGGAAACACCAGGTTCTTCTGCCCGTGGGCGTCGCCCCGTAAGCCGGTGCTATGTGATTGGCCCGCACGACGTGACGTCGGGTTGCGTTTTCTCCACAAGTTGATTCTGTTTCAGCTTTTCACTGCAGGAGGCTGATTCAGTGTGAATGGGCTGGGCGGTGTCTTTAAGCAACAGACCTGAGTACACCTTATCACATCATTGAGATGCATCTGAAGTTCACGTTGTCATGTGAGCGTTGGGTGAAAACTAAAGGGCTTGCAGGATGACTAGGTAGTGAATCGTAAATACACAGTATTTACAAGTATGGAGCAGGAGGAGGGGTGTGTGCATCTGTGTGAGTGTGTGTGTGTGTGTGTGTGTGTGTGTGTGTGTGTGTGTGTGTGTGTGTGTGTGTGACAGAAGGGTAGCCCGGAGGAAGAGAGGGATGATAATAAAAGAGGAAGAGGAGGAGGTGTGTCAGAGGCTCCTTTGGGAGCTGTTAACCCTGGAGGAGCTTCTTTGTGTCCCGGTGTAACCCTATAGGCCGCATACCCTCTCCCCCGTTCTTCCCCCCTCTCCCCCTTTCTCCCTCAGCCCCATGGCCTCCTGTCGTCACTCTTCCTCTCCCTCCCTCCCTCCCTCTCCTCTCCCCTTTCTCCCTCCCTCTCCCCTCCCTCCCTCTCTCCCTCCCTCCCACCCTCCCTCTCCCCTTCCATCCTTCCTCCCTCTCTTCCTCCCTTGAATACCTCCTTTCCTTCATACCCTCCCTCCCTCCATCCCTCTCCCCTTCCTTCCATCCTTACTCCCTCCCTCCCGACCTCCATCTCTCTTTCCTCCCTCCCTCCCTCCCCCTATCTTCCTTACTTGCATCCTTTCTCCCTCCCTCACTTCCTCCCTTGATTACCTCCTTTCCTACCCTCCTTCCCTCCCTCCCTCCATCCATCGGTCCCATCCAGAGGAGGAGCTCCTAACACAATGAGTAGGATTGTTAATGGGCAGACCATATACTGAATATATATACTGAAGCAGCATAGCTTATATAACTGGATGCATGTCCTTAATCCTATGCACAAGTTGAGGAGAACCATCACTATGTTCTCCTAAAACACTTTGATACATTGACTGCCCTAAACTTCTGTGAGAAGCGAAACGCTGCCAAAAGGTTTATCATTCATGTTCCAACATAACGTTTAATACCCGTTCCGCTAGAAAAGCAACGGATGTTACAATTCCTGGGGGAAAATAAGTGTTAGGAAAGTTTGGAGTTTTGATTAGACTGGACAGGATGAGAGAGAGGGAGAGAGAGAGAGAGAGAGAGAGAGAGAGAGAGAGAGAGAGAGAGAGAGAGAGAGAGAGAGAGCGAGAGAGAGAGAGAGAGAGAGAGAGAGAGAGAGAGATGGAGAGAGACCGATAGAGGGGGAGAAAATAGAGAGAAATAGAGAGAAAGAGAGACTGACATAGAGAGAGAGACTGACATAGAGAGAGAGACAGCAAGAGAGAGAGATAATAACATAGAGAAAGAGATGGAGAGAGAGGGAGAGAGAGAGAGAGAGAGAGCGAGAGAGAGAGAGAGGGAGAGAGAGGGAGAGAGAGAGGGAGATGGGGCAGGGGGGTTGATGAGGTAGTAAGTCAGTTTGTGCCTGGGAGCATTTGAAGAGGAGGGGGTTGGAGGTAGTAGTCTGTCCCTCTCCTGGGGACAAATGTCTTTCTTCAGAAACAGGAGAGCGTTGATCATGAGGGAGGTATGTGAAACTCTCCCACAGCCCATCCTCGACAAGTCTGCAGAAGACAGAACAACTCCCTTGCTCTACTTCCTGTTTTCATGAGGTTGGGAATCATAAAAAATGGAATCCAGCTTCCCCTCTTGTCTTAGCCTCCTCTATAGGCCTAAAGAAAGATAACATGTATAAAAAACATGACTCTCTTCAGAGACTCAATTTTTTCTGCTGTTGTCGAATCATCCACCCGATCAGTGGGACTTTAATATACATCCGGTAAAATCGGTGGAACAGTGTCTTCAAGAAAAAGTGGAATTAGTTATATTCAAAAATATATTTCTTGCGGTAATGTTGTCCATGGGGCTATTTAAGATTCGGGCCCACAACTTGGGGCAGAACGGTCCAGCTAATGCTTTAAAGCTGGAGAGAAGCAGTAAGCTCTGGCCAGGCCCCGCGGTTTCTCGGTAAACCGCAACAAAGTCCCTGATTGGTCGACTGTGCACCAGGAATTCAACTCCACGAGATCTAAGTCCCGCCTCCTCTCAGCCTGGGGCATCGGAGCACAACGGTATTCCTGCGCACGTGCGTGTGTGTTTTTGCGTGTGTGTGTGTCTGCTCACGCGTCCACCGACACACAGAAAAAAAAACACAGACTCACTCACAAACAAACAAACAAACACACACACACACACACACACACACACACACACACACACACACACACACACAGACACACCGGCTCTCTTCCACTATACCCAGTGGAGAGAAGAGCGGAGAAGTTGCAGGCATGTGTGCTTGGAGAGCTGTGGACGGTGGAGTCCAGCCCAGAGAGACGGAGGTGCTGCCCTGTGTCAGAGTGTGTGCCTTCTCCCTCCCCGAGCCCCCGAGAACAAGGGAGGAGGAGAAGGGGGAGTAGGAGGAGGGTGGATAGGAGGGACCTTCAGCCCCGGCTCAGGCAGAGTAGTCTAACACTCCCCCCCCCCCCACCCCCACCCCAACAACCCCCCTCCTCTTGCAGGACCCTGCTCACACACACCTCGACACACAGCCCTCACACTCTCACGCACGCACACACACCCACACACACACACACACACACACGCCGGCGTGCACACATGGAGCTTACGCTCGCATACTTTCTCAGTGGGCTGCAGCTACTGCGCTGAACGAGCAGAACAGAGAGAGAGAGAGAGAGGGAGAGAGAGGGAGAGCGAGTGGGAGGCTGACGGGGAGGACAACTTTGTGAGGGTTTTTGGTCAGGTTTGGTGATTGTGTTTCAACATGGATTAAGGATGGCATTCCTCCTGTTGCTCCTGCCGGACCGGGACCTTATCTGAGGTATGTACCTACCAGCGCTTTGGCTTTTGCTCTTTCTCCTTTGCCAACTATTCTAGGACACGAAACGGCGTGCGAGCGGTATGGCTTGTAGAACCAATCTGAGTGAGAGGCTGTTTTTTGTTTTTTCACTGGGAATGCTTTCTTAGTCGGATGGTGGTGGTGGCAGGGAGGGAGGGAGAGGGAGAGAGTGAGAGAAGGAGGTGTGGAAGGAATCAGTTCACGTGCCGCAGAGAACCAGACTGCGTGTTGTCTTCTGTCAGACAGACAAAGAGAGAGGGAGGGCGAGAGAATTGGAAGAGAGTTTCAAACAGTATTTGCATCAAATAGAAACAATGAGGGAAGCCAGATAATATTATACAGAGAACTCTGGCAACAAAGAGTTGGTAACTTCTGATGTATAACTCCCATAGTCGGCAGCAACACAGAGAGAGAGAGAGAGAGAGAGAGAGAGAGAGAGAGAGAGAGAGAGAGAGAGAGAGAGAGAGAGAGGGAAGAGAGAGAGAGACAGAGAGGGACTGAAACATTTAAATCTAGTCAGCCAGAATATCTTCCTCAAACTAAGTTTTACTTTACCATGTCTCCCTGCTACTCAATGTTGTTTAAGTCCCATGATGTAGCTGTGAATAAGCCTTTGCAAATTCAGTGTTGCACGTTAAAGCTTTACGGTTAAATTGTCATGAAGAGTAAAGTGTACGGCAGCATCACACTTCATCACTTGCAATCAACACACTTGTACATTCAGGGTCTTGGGTCTAGGGTCGTGCCATGCAGCACAGTTGCTTTCACAAACTCAGTGAAGTCTTCCGTGCTCCACACACCAGACAACGCCAATGTAACCTAACCAACACGGCAGAGTATAGGTTCCTGGGGCTGTAGGGCCCTGTGTGGCGGGGCGTGGGGACCGCCAGGGTATGCATTGTTGTCCTATTATTAGAGCGAGCGGCCCAGCCAGCAGCTGTTGGGAAGGAAGTCGGCTCAGATCGGCCGTAGAGGAGGGATTACCCCTAACGCCGGCCAGGAATTATAAAGCGTCTGCTGGAAGGGCCCTTCCCCAGGTGGGACTGGTGGTGGGGGTGGGGATGTTGCCTAGTAGTGGGGGTATTAATGGTGGTGGGGGTGTTGCCTGGGACTGGTGTTGTTGGGGATGGTGCTGCGGGTGGTGCTGCGCGTGGTGGTGGTGGTGGTGGTGGTGGTGGTGTTGCTGGTGGTGGTGATGGTGGTGGGGGTGGTGGTGTTGCTGGTGGTGGTGGTGGTGGTGGTGGTGGTGGTGGTGGTGGTGGTGTTGCTGGTGGTGGTGATGGTGGTGGGGGTGGTGGTGTTGCTGGTGGTGGTGGTGGTGGTGGTGGTGGTGTTGCTGGTGGTGGTGATGGTGGTGGGGGTGGTGGTGTTGCTGTTGCTGGTGCTGCTGGTGGGGGTGTTGCTTGGGGTGGTGTCGGGGGTGCAGGTGGGGGTACTGGTGCTGTTACTGGGGGTGGTGGTGCTGCTGGTAGAGGTTGGGGGAACACAGGAGTAGCTAAGGAGGAATGTCCGCCTGCATTTGTAACATAGGAAGATGGATGGACCATAGACGGACAGATGGCGTGAGAGACAATTGTTGCACGTTTGGGTCTGGACTCAATCTGATGAAGCAGTATGATGCTGTTTAGTAATTGAGATTAAAATGGCAAGAATGCAACATGCTTTTCAAACGTGGAATCAATGAAAGCATCTTGCATTTGTATTTAGGGCACTATAGCAGGAAGGCAATAGCTGCATTAGCATTTGGTTGTCGTTAGCCAAGTGACCACTAATGCTGCTAATCCCATACAGGCCTGTTTCCCTCAGGTAGCCTTGATCCGTGATCATTTGGCAAGACTGGCTATTCATAGTAGCTTGCTTGGACACAAGCTAGCTACTATAAGCCTGTATCCAAACAAGAGCACAGTAGCCTGTTGGAAACAAGACCTTAATGTGAGTTATGGGCACCAGTTTGAAGTGGACACAAGTTTTGTTCCAGGAATGAGTATGAGATTTAAATCAATGGCATCTGTGATTTTAAAGAATCCTCTTCAGACAGTCAAAGTGTGAGATTATATTATGAGAGATTGCAACCAACAGAATAGCTCTTTTGATAAATAGCTGGAATATATAGCTGGGATTCTGGACGGCTAAACATATGAAAGATTTTTTCTAGGGATGGCTGTTTCGCTCCTCTTTCTCCGCGGTGCTGTTGTCTGTTCACTCTACAATAGTAAAAGTAGCCATACTTGACAGTATTCACTAAACTTAATCAATGTAGACGTTCTGAAATTTACCACAATAAAAGTAAATTGAGTGAACCCATGTTTCAAGTGCCTTGTTACGTTACCTTTCTACTGTTAAAAAAACATGAAAACATGTTGTATGAGTAAACTACAAACTGACGATAACCTCCAAATGAAGCTGTTTAATTGTAGCAGCGCACCCTTTTGCCGTCCCCGCCCTGTTTAATGTGCTGAGGCGAGTGGTTTGAGGCCTGTGTGTGTGTGTGTGCAGTGACACGTCTGGGCCCACAGAGTCAACAGTAGCATTGTGAAACCACGTTTTGTTTAAATGAGTACGGCATCGTTGGCACCGGGTTGCTGATCAGCCGCCATCGTCGTGAACACACTTGTTCAGATGCGTTGTTTTGTTTGGGATTTGCTTGCACCAGAATGCCAAATTATATAAAATTAAAATAAATTAGAATCACAGTGCATTAAAAGTTCAACACACTAACTTATGTAATAGTAACAAATCTAACAGCAGTAAATATTAAATTGCTATTTGAATTAGTAGAGAATTTCAAGTTAGATGCCTGTATGTGTTTGCAATGGGTCTATCCTAATGGATTTACTGTATAGTCTTTCTGTGTTTCTATTGACTACAGTCTTTTGTATAAGCCGTTTTCTGCATTCACCTCACATAGTTTGTAAAGCTTGTTGACCCTCTAGTATGCCTCAACCGTTCCCATGCCTGCATGGATTCAATTTACACTTAACTCACTTCTACACTTCCAGAGCTCTAAAGCCAGCGTTTTGCTCTCAGTATCTTTGCATGCCAACACAACCTCCCACCCAACCTCCCACCCATTATGTCTCTCTCTCTCTCTCTCTCTCTCTCTCTCTCTCTCTCTCTCTCTTCCTCTCTTCATCTCTCACTCTCTCTTTCTCCTTCCTCCAATATATCCTTCCCCTGCTAGTGTCTACTAAAGGTATGTAATTACTGAAAGTCATAAACTACAGGGAACTAAAAAGAAAACATTTGGTGGTTTGTCTCCCTCTGTCCCTTGGTCCGTCAATCTCTCTCTTTTGTAAAGAGAGAAAATAAATCTGTACATTTGTAAAGGGTGACTTTATTTGGCTGTTTGAAAAGTGAATAATGGTGCCCATAGTGGCCAGCTCTTTGACCTTGCACTATAAAAACACATTGTAGAAGCGCTACGTTGACTCATCATCTGTGTATGAGAGAGAGAGAAAGAAAGAAAGAAAAATGTGGGGTGGAACGGCCACTTATGTCAGGAAGTGATGTCGTTGGGATGGAAAGGGAGCCTTTGGGAGGGAACTTCATTTGCACTAATTTCCTGTTTTGTTTCGTACCTTCCTTCACTTGCAAAGGCTCATTTTTGTTTATGTGTGCCCATGTGTGTGTGTTTGTGTGCATGTGTGTGTTTGTGTGTACATGTGTGTATGTGCATGTCTGTTTGTGTGTGTTTGTGTGTGTGTGTGTGTGTGTGTGTGTGTGTGTGTGTGTGTGTGTGTGCGCGTGTGTGTATGTATGGGTTTGTGTTCGTGCGTGCGTTTACGTATGTGTGTGTGTGTGTGTGTGTGTGTGTGTGTGTGTGTGTGTGTGTTTGTGTGCGTGTGTGTACTACGACTAGTGCTGGACTACAAGAGACCTATGGTGCTTTGCTCCATGTAGCTGTGTAACAAATATGACATCACCTCAAATGTTACAAGTAAGTGCAACCGTTAACCACCTGTAACTGGCTCGTTCTTAAATGACTTTGGGCCTTGCCAGTGGTAGCAGTGCTATGCATTACAAACACCGAAGAGATATTGCTTTAACTTCCTTTCAGGTTTGTCCATATGGCTCCTCTTACCTGAATGTCGAGTTGTCCCTGACCAAGACACCTCACCCTGCCTGCTGCTGATGAGCTGGCTGTCGCCTTGCATGGCTGGCACCGCCGTCGGTGTGTGAATGTTAGTCAACATTGCAAAGCGCTTCTTGTGGAATTCAGTGGTGGGTTTATTAAGAGTAGAAGCCTTCCCAACACTTGACCTCCTTGTCCACTTGGTATGCATATTTTCTTCTGTTCCCTTGGCGCCTCCTGTGTGAAATATTCATTGGAGCATAACCGTTTGAGTTAATATTAATAATATATCTGCTCATTGCGCTGTTGATAAAAAAAATATCACAGCCCGCCTCACATGCTTGTGGCTGATCTCACATCACCCCCTGAACGATGGAGGATATGAATATTCATGAGTTGGAAGAGTTGTTTATGGTGAAGGGGAACTTTTGAGTTTGTTCAAAGACATGAGACAAAGTTGGCAGACTTTCATCTGGAGTTGGGAATGTTTTAGTTCAGTCGTCACAAACGCTGTGACTCACCAACAGAGGGCATTCCACGCCCGCGATACACCACTGAGTAATCAGTATCGTCATTTATTTTGACCTTGCCCTTGTTTTGGTTCCCTTCATAGATTTCACAGATTTCTTCATGCATATTTCAAATCAGTGTTGTGGTGTCCGCCTGCTCATTAGGTTTAGCCAGCCCGGAGCTGGGGTCAGGGGTCAGCAGGAACTAGCTCTCCCTCTTTTAAAGAACCATCTGCATTAAGAGATTTCAATAAAACATGGGTTTTTAGAGTGTTGTACATCTATTTTGGTTTGCTGCTCGCCACCCCACTAGGTCATACATCATTTTTCATCAGAACACAAGTCCCGGTCTTCAGATCCAGAGCTGTGGGTTTGCATTCTAGCAGGCTAACACCAACTGAATCCTGACGTCTGTTTAACAACCATGTCTGACTGCCATGAGTCTGAATCACATCCAATCTCCAACTTCACCACGTCAGGCTGCTCTGTAATTATGTAATTGCATGTCAGATCTGAGTTATAGTTAGTGTTACCTGCCTGCCTGCATATTCTTTCTCTTTGATTTGATTCAGGCCCCAGCCCACCAACTGAGATTTTAAGGACCCAAGAGATGACAGTTAAAACATTTCCCCTCATTTCTCTCTGCCACTTTTTCTTTTGCCAGACAACACAGAATGTATGCTTCTTGTTGTACCTGCATCGTCTCTTACTTTGTTTGTAGTATTTCTGTATCATCATATATCACTTCTGAATTGCTAAAGCACATTCTGGACCAGTGTAAGAGGGGATTCATTTGTGTGTGTGTGTGTGGGAATGTGTTTGTGTGTGTGTGTGTGTGTGTGTGTGTGTGTGTGTGTGTGTGTGTGTGTGTGTGTGTGTGTGTGTGTGTGTGTGTGTTTGTGTGTGTGTGTGTGTGTGTGTGTGTGTGTGTGTGTGTGTGTGTGTGTGAGAGAGGTGGTGTGTATTGCTGTGTGTGTGTGTGTGTGTGAGGTGGGGTGTATTTGTTTGTGTGTATATGTGAGTGTGTGTGTGTGTGTGTGTGTGTGTGTGTGTGTGTGTGTGTGTGTGTGTGTGTGTGTGTGTGTGTGTGTGAGGTTGTGTGTATTGCTGTGTGTGTGTGTGTGTGTGAGGTGGGGTGTATTTGTTTGTGTGTGTATGTGAGTGTGTGTGTTTGTGTGTGTGTGTGTGTGTGTGTGTGTGTGTGGTGGGGTTTATTTGTGTGTGTGTGTGTGGTGGGGTTTATTTGTGTGTGTGTGTGCGTGTGTGTGGTTGGGTTTATTTGTGTGTGTGCATGTGTGTGTGGTGGGGTGTGTTTGCGTATGTGTGTGTGTGTGTGTGTGGTAGGGTGTATTTGTGTGTGTGTGTGTGAGTGTGGTAGGGTGTATTTGCAGATTTTTCCCTGGCTTCTAGACGACTGCCCGGTCATCATGGCCGACTTTCTGTTTTTGTTTTCACACACGCAGAGAGGGAGCGCAGGAGCAGGAGGATTTTTAAAGAGAACAGCAGTAAACGGCTCAGGAATGGACTAAGAGCAGTGTAATTGGAGCGCTGCAGTCCGAACGCCGTAATAACATGCTGTTTTCCTACCTATAAAACCTGCCTACACCCACTCTGTCCTCTCGTGTTTATACTTTTTTGTGGCTTTTAACCAAACCTCTGCCTATCAGAACTCAGGCTACAACAAAGAGTTGTTCAACATTCCGAATGGTTTTATCAGTCGTGTTTGGTTATATATCCTTATTATACTGTCCGTGGTTAAATCTGTGAGCTTATGGGTAGAAATGTTGCTCCTAGCATCAACAGACATCAACATCCTTTTCACTTCCAAAAGTTTTTTTTAAAGACCTTCTCATAAAAGCTAATCTAACATAGAATTCAGCCCATTTAAATGAATCAATAGTATATGTGACACTTGCGGTGGTGTGTGAGTGTGTGTGTGTATGAATCTTCTTGTGTGTGCGAGCTTCTCTGTGTGTATGCTTTCTTGGGTACTTGATATTTCAACGTGATTTACTCTGTACATGTGTAACTCTTCAAGGTGGAAGTAGCTCTGAGCAGCCCATGTAAGTGTGTGTGTTTCCCATGGCCAGCCTCTGGGGTTGATCTGCAGGGGGATTATTAAAACAGATGTCCCTGTGTTTGCATTGGCGGCGAATGTCAACTGTAGGCTATGCATGCTGAAGTACTTACATTGTCTCCCTAATGAGTTCAGTGCATGCAGCCCTATTCCACCCATGTGTGCGTGTCTCTGTGTGTGTGTGTGTGTGTGTGTGTGTGTGTGTGTGTGTGTGTGTGTGTGTGTGTGTGTGTGTGTGTGTGTGTGTGTGTGTGTGTGTGTGTGTTTGTACGTGTGCCTCTGTGTGTACGTGCGTACAAGCGCATCTGTGTCTGCATGGGTATTCTCTGGATGGGATCTGTGTGGGTGCTTGTACTTAAATGTGTGTGTGTGTTTGTGTGTGTGTGTGTGTATGTATGTGACTATGAGGGGGGAATTACCGAAGGGAATGGGGCAGCTGAGGTAAGGTGGTGATCTGAGGACGATAAGGAACATCATTGCGTCACGTTAACATCTCACCTCCGCTGAAAGCCTCATCTTCCTGGTAGCGTGTGTCCATCGGTGTACATGTGATTTGTCACCACGTATTGCCTTAATGCCCATGTATATATGTGCATACATTCGATTCAAACCAAACTACGAGAGATCCCTATACTTTTCACTCCGTAGAAGATCCAATTATTGCTTGACTTTTCTTTTTTTGGACTGTTCTTTATAAAACAGAGTAACAGACAGTGTTATGCAATGTGGAATTAGGGAATATGATTGCATCCTTCCACAGCTCGTGGAAGTGTTAAAGATGGTCAAAAAGAGAGAGATAGATATTAGATAGATAGATAGATAGATAGATAGATAGATAGATAGATAGATAGATAGATAGATAGATAGATAGATAGATACTATATAATATATACTATCTATATATATACTATATACTATGTAATATATAGTATCTATCTATCGATCGATCGATCGATAGATAGATAAATAGATAGATAGATAGATACTATATAATATATACTATCGATATATATACTATATACTATGTAATATATAGTATCTATCTATCTAGCTATCGATCGATAGATAGATAGATAGATAGATAGAGATACAAGATAAATAGATAGATAGACAGATACATAGATACTATGGAGCCTAGATGACATATTACGTCTAGAGAGATATGTAGTAGTCGTGATGAGTTCACACTCACATGAGACTCTGGATGACAGATAGCTTTTGTGCTGGGTTTTGTTAATGCGTGGCCCATGGCAAGCGGTTGACACGTGAGTGTGTCTGTGGGTGTGTGTGTCTGTGTGTGTATTAATAATGTGCAATGGTTATTTTCAGTGCATTTTCATGATTTTTGAAATCTCATCTTGAAGTGTGTGTGTGTGTGTGTTTGTGTGTGTGTGTGTGTGTGTGTGTGTGTGTGTGTGTGTGTGTGTGTGTGTGTGTGTGTGTGTGTGTTTGTGTTTTCGGCCGAAGTCTATTTGTAAATGGTAACTTTATTTAGCTGTTTGAAAGTGAATATTGGTGTCTTTAGTTTTCAGTTCTTTGACCTTGCACTTTAAAACACATTGGAGAAGTACTTTGTTGAGCCATCATAATGTATGTGTGTGTGTGTGTGTGTGTGTGTGTGTGTGTGTGTGTGTGTGTGTGTGTGTGTGTGTGTGTGTGTGTGTGTGTGTGTGTGTGTGTGTGTGTGTGTGTGTGTGTGTGTGCGCACTTGCCTTTACAATTACCACTCTGCAGGTCTTGGGTTCGAATCCCTTTTCCGAGTGCTAGCTTGGGGCTATCATAGTGCTATTAGCCGGTCCTCACTACCCACTCCTTTTCATTTTTAGTCTTTCGCATGCCGGCAACTTTTTTTGGCACTCATTTGGTTTTTCATCTAGCTCTCATCCCCCGCCTCCCCGCCTCCCATTCCTCTTATGTCGTCTTCTTGTTGTTGATGTATTTCTTTCTCTTCTGATGAATGGCGCAGCAGAGCTTCACAGGGCCCTCTCTGTTGTCCCCCTGGACCCCATAATGAGGGCTGTTTGGGCCCCGGTCCGCTGCCGCTGAGAGGGGGGACAATGGGACGGGATGGAGAGAGGCGATGAATGGGCTGCTGGAAGAACCAGTGTTAATTAATCTGACGTCATCACTCTTGTTGTTGGAATTCTGTTTCTATGCACTGACTTCACCAGCTCGGCTTTGGAGAATTAGCGAAATTAGTTTAACCGAAACGAGTTGATCTCTGTGATGCGCTTTTTAAACCTTTGCACTTTTCTAGATGGTCCTTGATGATTGGTATCGGTCGTTGTGCTTACACATCAGTCATCGAGTGCTGCAGTTATTTCATTTGGCAAAGTGGGAATCTCTTGCCCAAAGGTGGTCTCCCGATTGGCTTCCATTCCCTTTCTATTGGGGTTCTGTTGGTTGTCGCAGAGAATGATTGATCTTCATATCCACAAAGTCATATCATTCAGAATGGATCAACACGTCTGTTCCTTCTCCTCTTCCTCCCATCCATCTATCGCCACGTGCCTCCTTCCCAGCCTTTTGTATACGGCTGTCTGACAGACGTAATAATCACCTCGGGGCCCGTAAGAGAATTGGATGACATTGATCGAGGAAGTCCTTCCAAACGACGTGCGCCAACATTAAAGCACAGGTCACGGGGGAGCTGTGACGAGAACAACAGCCAGCACTGTGCTTTCATTAGCGTGACGGGGGAAGTGGTGGCAGCCGCATAAACAGAAGTTCAGATGAGGAGGCTCCGGCTACCTCGGATGATTTAGTAAAGCTACTGGTTCCCACAGCAAGCCATTTTTCTGTGCCTCCTTCGTTGTCAGCTCATGTTTGTAATGATAGTGTTTAATTGTGATGGTTCCTAATTGTCAGTATACCCTCCATGAGTCACTCTCTCTCACGACCCCTGTCTGTCTTTGTCTCTGTATCTCTCTGTCTCTGTCTCTCTTGCTCTGTCTCTCTTTCAAACCCACACAGGCTCCAGTCCCTCCAAGTTTGTTTGGAGGTTAACTCTACTATAAACCATGTTTTTTTCCACGTTATATTTTATTAGATGCTATTGCTTGTTTCTTTTACAAGCTGTTTGATGAAGTACTAGTTCCAGACACCAAGGTGTGGAAAGCGCCACCTGGTGGCGAAACCGGTCGGATACGTGTGTTTGTGTGTGTGTGTGTGTGTGTGTGTGTGTGTGTGTGTGTGTGTGTGTGTGTGTGTGTGTGTGTGTGTGTGTGTGTGTGTGTGTGTGTGTTGTGAGTGTGTGTTGGCCATGTTTTTGTGTGGGCACACGTGTGTGTGGGCGCACGTGTGTGTGTGTGTGTTTTAATCACTTTCAGACCCTTTGATTATAACTGTGTGTATATATAGACTTTTTAGGATTTTTTATTAATGTCTTCACTTTTGTTGTTGTTCTATAGGATGTATCGCTATCTTGTGACGTTGTTTCACTTGTAATTAAACGTGTATACCAGGAGGGGGCAGTGTAGAAAAGGCTCTAGCTTCCAGGAGACTGTAAACTGTCCAGTCCCGATTCTACCAGGTTGTTTGGGGTAACTGGGTATGGGAAGTAATGGGAATTTAAGCAAACACTGTGTGTGTGTGTGTGTGTGTGTGTGTGTGTGTGTGTGTGTGTGTGTGTGTGTGTGTGTGTGTGTGTGTGTGTGTGTGTGTGTGTGTGTGTGTGTGTTTATGTGCGTGTGTGGGCGTCATCGGTGTGAGGTAGTTCTAGATGCCATTGCAACAAGATTGTGCATGTTCAATGAATGTTGTTCAATCAATGTATCGAACATCTCTCTATCTAGCTCTTACACACTGCTCTCGATCCAAATGCCTTTCTCCTTTTAACAACACTATTGTGTAAAAAAGAGAGAGAGGTAAATCACCCCCACATCACTTTAAATGACCTAGACATATCTGTAGGCCATGCTGATCCATAGTGATTTCAATAAGTTTCAATGAAATCACATGCTATAGCTGATATATTGTAAACATAAAAATGCAACAATCGTACTATCAACCCTTCCGAAACCCCTCCAACTCACCATAAACACTTCCCACTCCCCCTAAACCCCTCCCACCCACTCTAAACCCCTCTCACTCCCCCTAAACCCCTCCCACCCACTCTAAACCCCTCCCACTCCCCCTAAACCCCTCCCACCCACTCTAAACCCCTCCCACCCACTCTAAACCCCTCCCACTCCCCCTAAACCCCTCCCACCCACTCTAAACCCCTCCCACTCCCCCTAAACCCCTCCCACCCACTCTAAACCCCTCCCACCCACTCTAAACCCCTCCCACTCCCCCTAAACCCCTCCCACCCACTCTAAACCCCTCTCACTCCCCCTAAACCCCTCCCACCCCAGCAACCTAGCCCAGCTATGCTGGTCCAAATCCCACGGCTGAACAGCCAGTCAGAGTGGATACAACTCTGATGTTGAGTGGGTAGAACTCTGGAGGTCTCCGGCCTGTTAAGTGGTAGGGCTAACACTTAGACATCAGGACTTTACCACCACAACGCTTAGTGTCGTCACATCCTTGGGGGACTTGTGGGCCCGGGGTCCTGGGAAGAGGAGGTGACCCATCCTGCTCTGTGCTCCAGCTCCTGGCCTAAAAAAACCCCAGTCCCCCTCACTTGTACTGCTGCTCTCCGCAGGCTTTAAGCTGCTGTCTCACGGCCTCCATCTGCTGCTCCAGTCTGGCGGGCGAGGAGGAGAACGAGGGCAGGACCACACGGTGTCCTAGGTTAATGCAGGTCGATAGAGGCGCCCGGGCAGGGCAGTGTGTATGTGGGATGCTAGATAACCTCGTACTCTGCACCATCTGTGCACACTGTCTCCCCCTGTCTGTGTCGTAGCCGTCTCTCCAAAGTGCGAGTGGTTTTGGTGTTTAAACTTTCACCGTGTGCGCTTTCCCAAGCAGCAGGCTGGAGTCGTAGCTGCAGTTTTAGCAATATTGTTTTCCCACGGTGAGGGGGGTGGGGGGAAACCGGACCAGAATAGTTACAATTCCCTGGATGGTTTATATCCTAGATGGGCATTTTATTAGTAAACAGCTGCAGAGGAAAAGTTTGTTTAAATTGTCAAACTGGTGCCCATCATGGCAGATGATAATGTATTGATCATTATTGGTGAAACGTGGCCCTTCTCACCTGACAAATTACCTGAACGGGTTTTGAAAAGTACTGTTGTCTGTCTGACCTTGAACAACACAAACATAAACACGGGTGCCTCTTTCATTGGGTTTCTCTTTTATTGTTTTTTTCCGCAAGACAGCTGTTTTGTTTGTTTGTTTTACAGGACAATAAATGTGTTTTTCTTATTGCGTGGCACACACACATCTTCCTTATCTACATCTGCCTCCCTCTGAGCGTAACGATTCGGTCTATAGCATGACCCCGGTCTTTAGCAGCTTGAACCTTGGAGCGCTACTTCTGCAGCACAAAGCCGCTCTCTACCAATGAGTTTGGGTTCTTTATTGCACCATTCCTCCTGTCTCTGACCTGGCCTTGAGAAAAAACCCTTTTATTACATTGCGGCGTCCACTCACTGGGCCTTTGTTAAGGAATCAACCAGCAAGGAACCCACCAGCCAGAGCTGATATATATCTGTCTAGTAATGTGTTATACTAGCACGTCTGTCTGAGCGGCTCAGGGCCTCCTCTCTAACAAGAAACCCATTATAACAACGAACCCCTTCACTCGGAATTATACAGGGAAAGTCAATCAAGCACAAAGTGTGGTTACCCTTTGTCATTACCTCATTCTCTCTCTCTCTCTCTCTCTCTCTCTCTCTCTCTCTTTCGCTGTCTCTCGCTGTCTCTCGCTATCTCTCGCTCCCTCTGTCATCTCAAAATGCAGGTTAGAAAATACAGAGATTATAGAGAGGGTATATGGGATATGGATGTTCATCCTAGTATTAAGTCATTTTAGGTAACGCATCCTGCATTAGGATGCCTGCTGGTAGGTTGAGGGCATTGGGAATCAAACCCAGTACCATTCTGAGTGAACACCCCAGTGAGTAAAGAGTACTGAAAGTCCCTTTCCATTATCTTGTTGTTTGTTTGGCCCTTCATGCTTTTATCCAGAGAAACTATCAATCCTGTTAGTGCATCCTTGTCTTCGCAGGGCTGGGGGACTCAGTAGGAATCAAACCCAAAACCCAAGTGGTGCTAATACCATGCTCGATCCGTTGAGCCAGAATTAGTTTGGTTAATGAAACACGCAGGGACCCTGCAAAGCTTCAAGGGCCGTGTGTTGCGGGCCACAGGGCCCTGGCGCAATGCTGGGCGCTCAATACCTTCCAAGGGAGGGAGGGTTCACTCTGTCCTGTGGTAAACACACACACACACACACGCACGCACGCACACACACACACACACACACACACACACACACACACACACACACACACACACCCACACACACACACACACACACACACACACACACACGCACACACACACAAACAGGCAGGCAAACACACAGGCACGCAAACACAAACATGCACTCACATAAACACACAAACACACACATGCAGTGACACACACACAGATATGCATACACATATGCATACACACATACACACACACACACACACACACACATTTATACACACATACATACGCACGCACACTCTGTTCTGTCTGTGGGAGTTTATGGTGTGTCTTAATGATAAGCCACTGTGCAGAGTGTTTAACATGGTGGTTCTCACTCTGCTCACTGACAGCAGCACTTAGTAAGTCTGGTGAATAGTCTGTGAAACAGTTGTATTACTTACATGTGTATGTCTCATATATATATATTCATACCTATTTCAGTCAACTGATCTCCACAATTGTCATCAGGTAACTTCAGTAGAGTGGTGGTGATTTAAGAAGGGTGTGTCTGTGTGTGCATATGGGTGTCTGTTTATATGTGTTGGTTTGTGTTTGTGTGAGTTTGTGTTTTATGGTGTGTGTTGGCGTATGTTTGTGTGTGTTGGTGCGTGTTTGTGTGTTGGTGTGTGTTTGTGTGTTGGTGTGTGTTTGGTGTGTTTGTATGCGTTGGTATGTGTTGCATATCCATCAAGACTCGGTCTATAGTCCACCTTAGCCTGAACCTCAAACGTTCTGATTGGCTGATAGACATTGCAAGAGCTTGTGATAGGTGATCAGGGCTTGCCATGCCTCTATTGATCCCAGTGGTCGTTATTATGGTTCACAAAGTTAGGATTTCATTGAATAGACCTCTGAAGAGTATGTCCCGTCTCCGAGGCTCTGGTTCCATCGGTCAAATGTCTATAGGAAATAACGTGGGGTTTTTGAATGATCGTACATAACAAACTCTGTAGGTGGCAAAGAAGTAAAAGCTGTTGCTATGTACGATCATTCAAAAACCCAATGTTATTTGCCATGGACATTTAATCGATGGAACCAGGAGCCTCGGAGGCGGGACTTATTCTTCAGAGGTCTATTACTAACTTCCTCTTCTGGTGTTCATCCTGTCTCTTTGACACTCTGTATAGAAAAAACACAATCAAAGAAACCAAATATTGCATTCCAACAGTAGTAACTCCTCCAATCCACTCCACGTTGATTCCACATTTTCTGTCCAGCTCAAACGGGTTATACTGTTCTCTTGAGTACATTGTTTACCACCATCCCCTCCATCCCGCCCACTACTATCTGCTCTTCCCCCTTCCAGCAGACTCGCTCCAGGAGCTGGAGAAGGAAACTCTGGAGTTGTTTTATCTCTTCCACCCCCACTGGCTGTCAGACAGACAGGCTCTCTTCAGAAACCCCTTCTGTCCTCATCTAGTTATGGAAACCGGAAACCAACTTTTACTGTTCAGGATAGAGACCCATATAAACTTGCACTCAAGAGGTGCGCTCCCACACACACACACAAACACACACACACACACACACAAAACACACACACGCACCACATTCCGGACATCATGTTTCAGTGTGAGCGAGTGATTCTGAACAGAGGGGGGAGTGTTTTTTAAATGGGTGGAGTGTTAGGAGAGAAGCGTGGAAGGGGAAGGACCGGACAGGCTCAGACTCTGGCAGACAATGTTTGGATGTTGTCCATCGTATACTGAGGCTTTGTCACAGTGGAAGCTACACACCTCCTGTGTGTGTGTTTGTGTGTGTGTGTGTGTGTGTTATCGATCGGTTGAAATCGG